>NW_023596448.1:32401253-32537799 GCF_011947565.3 Pollicipes pollicipes
CCGCCCCAGGGACCAGTGAGGATCAGACGTCGGCTACACCACCGCCCCAGGGACCTGTGAGGGTCAGACGTCGGCTACACCGCCGCCCCAGGGACCAGTGAGGATCAGACGTCGGCTACACCACCGTCCCAGGGACCTGTGAGGGTCAGACGTCGGCTACACCGTTCGCCCTACAGACCGGTGAGAATCAGACGTCGGCTCCATCACCACCCCAGGGACCCGGTGAGGGTCAGACGTCGGCTACACCACCGCCCCAGGGACCTGTGAGGGTCAGACGTCGGCTACACCACCACCCCAGGGACCGGTGAGGGTCAGGACGTCTGCTACACCGCCGCCCCAGGGACCTGTGAGGGTCAGACGTCGGCCTACACCGTCGCCCTACAGACCGGTGAGAATCAGACGTCGGCTCCATCACCACCCCAGGGGCCGGTGAGGGTCAGACGTCGGCTACACCTCCACCCCAGGGACCTGTGAGGGTCAGACGTCGGCTACACCGCCACCCCAGGGACCGGTGAGGGTCAGACGTCGGCTACACCACCGTCCCAGGGACGGTGAGGGTCAGACGTCGGCTACACCGCCGCCCCAGGGACCTGTGAGGGTCAGACGTCGGCTACACCGTCGCCCTACAGACCGGTGAGAATCAGACGTCGGCTCCATCACCACCCCAGGGACCAGTGAGGGTCAGACGTCGGCTACACCGCCGCCCTACGGACCAGTGGGGGACAGACGTCAGCTACACCGTCGCCCTGGTGACCCGAGCCACCACACCAGACGACCAGACCGAGCCACCAGAGCCACCAGACCGCTACGCGCTAAGACCGAAGGCCGTGCTGTTGAGTGGCGGCACGAGGTTGGACCACAGCGCGCACTGGCGGGCCCGCAGGCCGCGGCCGGTGGCGCGCGTGTTGGCCGCCAGCACCAGGTACCGCTGGCCGCTC
Organism: Pollicipes pollicipes; assembly: GCF_011947565.3. Classification (NCBI taxonomy): domain Eukaryota; kingdom Metazoa; phylum Arthropoda; class Thecostraca; order Pollicipedomorpha; family Pollicipedidae; genus Pollicipes; species Pollicipes pollicipes. Next base: position 32,402,192 of record NW_023596448.1, read on the forward strand.
GGCTCGTACAGGGGCCAGTCGGCCGAGGCGCCTCCGTCCAGGGCGCATTGGTCACCTGACTGGTTCGGGTCCCTGCCGGCGGAGTGGGTAAGAGGGCGGGTGAGAGTGCGCTCCGGCTCAGGGGAGAGGTGAGAGGGGTCGACAGGGAGTGGTGCGGCAGCTGCAGATCCGCATGGTGCGCGCCACTGAATGCATCCAAACAGGGGCGCTCACAATGGGGAGGCATGTCGGATGGCGGCTTAACTCCTCTTTTATTATTTTTTTTACCTTAGATGGACCCTGATGGAAAGCCGAGATCTGCGCGGTGCGTTAGCACCCAGTTTCGGGCCCTTGAAGGAAATTCCTGGTTCACCCCTGCATTCAAGGGATCATTGCAACACTACAAAAGCTGCAGGCCGCTAACTCAGCGCGGGGAACCTAAGGACCTGCACGCGCATTGCACCACTTCATCGTGACCAGAGTCAGCTTGTGCGATGGGAACCTTGGGCGGTCGAAAACTGGAGCTTGTGTGTCGACAGAGGCAGCACTGCAGGGCGCTGGACAAGTGCATTAGTCCCCAAGCGTTTCGACTAAGCGATTTGATATCACAAAACACGGCAAGCTTCATGCGTGTGACGAACTAATTTCGCAGGCATTGTCCTGGTCAAGCGTATCAGTAGACCACCACAGGCAATGGAGCGCCTCCAACGCATCGTTGTTATTGAGTTTTAAGGGCGCGACAGCCGCCTGGGTTGCTTGCACACACCACCAGCACGTCCCAGTTCCTCACCCGGTCTTGGCGAAGTTAGTCCAGTAACCGATCATCCTTTTGGACAGCGTGACCTCCTCGCGGCTGAAGCTCCCGCCGGCGCGAAGCGGCACGCCGAACACGTACGCCACCTCGTCTCCGTGCAGCACGCCCGTCCACTGGGGCCAGAGCGAGCCGGGCGCGCGCTGGCGCAGCTGATAGACGAACACGGCGCCGCCCTCGCGCGCATACGCCGCCGCGAAATCGTTGACGCCGCAGGCGAACTGCTGGTCGCCGACCAGCTTGTCGAGGCCGTCGCGGAGTGTGGCCGGCGCGTACGGCCGCGTCCAGTCGGTGTACTCGTGGCTGACGGCGAGCCGCGCCGGCTCGGAGAGCCGCGGCAGCAGGGCGGCCACGTGCCGCGTGAAGTCGGCCCGGCTCGGGCTCGGCACCACCGTCAGGTTGGCGTACTCGGCGAGGTAGTACAGCAGAAAGTAGTTGCCCTCCTCGGCGACGCTGCCGGCCAGGAGCTCGGCGCGCTTGAAGCGGCCGGCGGCGAGCGCCTCGGCCGGGTCCTCGGGGAGAAACTCGCCGTCCACCACCGGCACGAACGGGAACTCGCAGATGCCGGTGGTGAAGAACTCGGCGTTCACCAGGCGCTCGGCACTCGTCTGGCGGAGGCAGGCGAGCGCGCGCGCCGCCGGCGCACGCGGACAGTCGACCTCCTCGGCCAGCCGTAGCGCGCGGCGGCGCGCCTCCTCCGCGCTCAGCACCGCCCACGGGTTGGTGGGCGAACCAGACTGCAGCACGGCGCGCCGGAAGAGCGGCGCCGACAGCGGCGACAGCAGGTGCATGCCGATGCTGGCCGCGCCGGCCGAGTTGCCGAAGAGCGTGACACGCTCCGGGTCGCCGCCGAAGCGGGCGATGTTGCGCCGCACCCAGCGCAAGCGCCAGCACCTGGTCCAGCAGACCGACGTTGCCCGGCGCCGCGTCCAGCTGCAGGAAGCCGAGCGAAGCGACGCGGTACTGGATCGCCACGACGATGACGCCGCCCTCCGCCGCCAGCACGCTCGGTTCGTAGACGTCCAGCGTGGCCGTGCCGCTGTAGAAGCCGCCGCCGTAGATCCAGACGAGCACAGGTGCCGGCCGCGAAGGCCGCGGTCTTGGCCGCGTCACGCTCAGGTACAGGCAATCCTCGCTGCGCGGTGTGTTGGCGTTCCACATGGTGGCGCCGTCGAAGTCGCCGAAGAACTCGTCGAGCACCTGCCAGCAGGAGTTGGGCTGGCGCTGCGCCGGCCGCACGCCCTCCCACGACGCGGCCGGCACCGGCGGCCGGAAACGCAGCGGCCCGACTGGCGGCTGCGCGAATGGCACGCCCAGCCATGCGTCCACCAGGCGGCCGGAGCCGGCCGTCAGCGTCACGCCCTCCAGCAGGCCCTCGTGCGTCTCCACCAGCAGGTCGTCGCCCGGCTCGAGCTCCGCGTCGGTGCCGTACGGGTCCGAGTCGCCGCCGCCCTCGTATTCGGCGGCGGCCGCCGCCCACGACGCCAGCGCGAGTAGACACAGGCGCAGCAGAGCTGAAAATGGAAAATATCTGGGAAATATCTGGGAAATATCCGGGAAATATCCGTCCTCCAGACGTCTGGACATGCACGATCCCAGCACGTGAGGACACGGATGGAGCTGATCTGGAGATGGGGACGGCATGGGTTTTAACGTCTGGACATACAGCGTACACGGAATAGAGGTACGGAAGTCGACCAGACACACACATTGGAATGGCCAGGGGGTCGCATTAGTAGCATTCCGCGACCCTGTAAAAACCAACAATTATAACGATGACAGTGTTTGTGGTGTTGAGGGCTAGTCCTGAGTTATAGTTTCAAATCACTCGCCCATTCTTTCCTCTGATATTCAAGAAAGCAATACGCTATTATTCACAGCTCCTCAAGTTACAAAAGAAATTAGGCATCATCTGACATAACAAAAGCTACCACTGTCTTAGGGACCCACCATTTTATAAAGCTCCACGTGTGATAGGTCTATAGCATGCACTCTTCAGAACCAAGCTCTTAGAAGATGACGCATTTGTTACATAATGAAAAAGTGAGAGCTGGAAAATGATAAAAATATCGAAAAACAAAACACGCAAAGGCATAAACATGTTTTCGACTTATCAAAGCCAACGATACGTACTAACAATAAAACCAGCGAACAACACCAATTTTACGGCGTAACGCTCAGCGTTTGTTATCAACTCCTTTGATAACATTCTGCAGTGCACACGATGAGACACGGACAGTGTCGGGCGGGAGAGAGCTGGGCAGCAGCCGCTCAGAAAAGGAGACCAAGGAAGAGTGGGTCGTAGATTTTGATATCGGGATTTCAAGGTTCTTGACCACCGCCTATTTCCCAGGCGAAATTTCCTATTCCAACGACACCACCAGCTGTGCTGTTGTCAACGCCTGGCTGCTGCGTCAGTCACACATACACAGGCACCATGCAGCGCTTGGCAAGAAGTTGAGTAAGCCCGAGGTGCATTTGAGTAGACTCGAGGGTTCTGGTGGCATCGTATACCGGCAGCTACAGCTGAACCCGAGCCGGTGCTACTGCTGGTGGCAAAACTGGTAATGCTGACACTTTGTCAGCGTGGTGTGACACGACATGACAATGTGACAATGTGATGTGACAAGGTGACACGGAAAGCTGCCACATTCGACGCATGGGCCGAACGCATCGAAAGCCGGCACTGGCGCTGGTACCAACGGGAGCTCTCCGTTTCCAGGTGGGCCGGCACGTCCACCCATGCATCTAGAGTTCTAGACTGATGCTGGTGCCAGTGCCGCAATGACGTCCTGAACAATTTGACTCTTACAGAGCGAACGATGTGACAGCGCGAGCCTGGAAAAAGCCTCCGCTCGACGGACATGACAGGAGTAGTCCGATTTATCCGGCAACTCATGCGATTCACTCGATTAATAGTCAACGGCTGGCCCTCTACAATGGCCATTGATGTGGTCGTGACTGCGCTCATGTAATGCCAGGCACTGGAGCGAATGTTTTGGTGAAAGGAGCAGGGCCATTATCGTTCCCGCAACCTGTGATTGAGCGCACCCCGTCCTACTCGGGCCCCGTGTTTTGAAAGCGCGCGACGAACCCGCCCCTGTCGACACGCGTGACGGCTTCACCTCAAAGCGACGCAGTGGCGGCGAACGGGGATCGGATAAAAACACGAAATACAGCCGCGCCCCTCAGCTCACGTGACCTAGAGCGCTCGGGCGTGCCGAAAAACACAGATGTAGTAAAACACGAATGACCGTGTGGCACGGCGGTAAGGACAGGAAAAATCGCAGTGGCTTTGCACCGGTGTGGCAAGAAAGTTGCAATTATCTCATTTTGCGACGCAGTAAATTCATAAGTGCAACGAAAACGGCGTCTTGTCGTTTCCGGTTTTAGCTATGATTTTACATTGCCTTTTATCGTTCTACCATAATTGAGCGTCGTCCCGCCGTGCATCATGCAGTTTGCCAGTTTCCAGAGAATTGTGGGTTATCTGGCGTAACAACAGCTGACACCGTTTTAACGACCCACTACTTGTTGATACTGGTAGGGGGGGGGGTCAATTTTGAATATTTTCGAGGGAGCCTGAGCACCCCCCCCCCTTCCCTCCCCAAATGTTGGCTCGGGCTCCTTAATGCTCTTTTGAGCCCCTCCCCCCCCCCCCCCCAATGCGTTTGAGACAAAAAGGGAATGCTGGACCAAAGAAATGCAGTATATTTCTCTGAACTGTTGATGCTTTAAGTAGCTCAATACATCACTTTTGACATCATGTTCATTTTGTGCCAAAATAACGTCATGTTTTAGTGTTTGCACTCTGCCACCTGCCCCTAGGTTAGGCCGGTCTGCAAACGCTGGTAGCTTTTTATGATATGTGCAAAAAGACCAGAACAAACAAATGAGCTGCAACATGCGGCAGCTTTTTAAAGTGCAAGATAATCCAGACAAAAGGCCACTTACGTTTCCCTCCACAATGGCAAGTGTAGTTACCGCGCGAGCGTGATTGCGGTAGCATTTGACAGTCAATTCAATAGCATAACACGAGCAGCGACATTCGTAGTCAGAGATTCCACGTCTGTCAAATACTGACTACAAAATTCCCCCAGATAGCCCCTTGGGCGATCTAGGACGCGTAACAGCAGAACCTGCTGCAGATAGTCGGTTGACTAGTCTATCTTGTTGACGGTAATGCGCCCCATCTCAAGTCTGAAGGCGTCTGTCAGTTCTTGAAGGTTCGCTGGCTTGACCACGCGAACGTAAAATGTGTTTGTTTATTAACGTTGATCACCTTAACATGGATATAAAGGACTACATGTCGCGTACAAGGTACTAAAGCTGCTGCGTCCAGCGAACGCGGCCCCACTTTGTAGAGGAGCAATTGACAGAAGATATAAAGAATAAGACACAAGCCGGGCGAGTCCTCGATGGGGAAAATGAAAACCCCAACGAAATTGGGCAAATCCCCGACAGCGAATGTCATCTATTATTGATATTTCCAGGCATGAAACGCAGCTTGAATGAGTCTTCATGGTGTCGAAAACACTGCGACGGCTCATGACAACAGCGTCATGGTTGCAAATGAACAAGTTGTTCGGATTATCGTTCTGCTCTGCTGTCTGAGTATGCGCATCACATTCAGAAAAATCGAGTCTCCAGCCGCCGTCAGATGTTATTGAGCATTATGTTGCGCGTGCACAGCAAAGAAGGACGGTAGTCCGAACAATGATTTCATTTGCAATGCTTATGCTTTGTTCCTATTGCCCCGTTTTCACGGCTAGGTTGGATTACAACTGGGAATTCCCTCGGGAGCGTAATAGGGATTACAGGAGGCGTTTCCGTAACCATGCACAGGAAGTCTGGATTACATTCGGGACTTCCAATGCCGGATTTTTTCCGGAAATCTGGGATTTGCCGCCAGTTATGGCGCGATTCTGACATTTCCGTTCATGGTGTGGTGAAACACTTTTCTTGTTGGTCCGCCGACAGAATGCGCCGTTGCGCGATGGTGCCGTTGTGCATGAGATTTGGGAGCGTTGTGGTGTCAATTCAACATCTTTCATCAACAAGAAGCTGATGGATAAGAAATTTAGTTCAGTGGTAGCCACGCCTTGCATCATGAAGCGGATGCTGCTCTTCGAGTCGCCACATGGTTTACTCTGTCGGGTTCTCTAAAGCCGTCATGGCTATTGAGCTCGGACGGCAGAATCCTATCCCACATCTTTATCCATTTGTCCTAACGTGGTGTCTTCCGACGTATCACCCATGTTCTTCATATGGTTAAGCTTGTCGCTTCCATGGCATGCATTTATCTCCTACTTGCTTTCTCAAGCATATCTTGACCTTCTAATAGTTCAATGATCGGTTTCTAAGCCGATTATCCGTCGGTGCCCTTCCGGTCGCTGCTGGCTGGTCCATCTCAGAAGTCGAAACACCTCGAGTCTCTGGACAGTCCGGTTCGGTTCTGACAGGCTCTGTCTGCTGCTACATCTCCCTGGACGTTTCAAGGCCCTCGTGCCAATCTCGGTGCACGATGTCTTAATGGGTTCTGTCATGAACATTAAGGAATGAAATAGACTAACAATCTCCTTAAGCTGTATCGTCAGTCGCTTGGACGGACCATACGCTGCTGCGAGGATCCGAGTTGTCTTCGGGTTATCCTCCGCAGCCGCTGCCCCCCCCCCCCCCCCCCTTGTTCTGTCTTGGTAACTGTAACTTGGCTCATTGCTAGTTTTATATTACTTTGTTTTGTATCATCAGTATTTTTAAGTTAGTTAGTTGTCATTACTTATGAAATATTATCATAGAAAGTGATACTGATACCTGAATGATACCTAGCACACTTACTAATTTTCATCATAATATATACATGGGTTTTAATTTTTTATCATGCTACCTTCATTGCTTCGGTATAACATAAGACATTACAAGTAATGATGCTTACATATTCCGTCCAGGTCAACCTGAGCACTGCAATAGTCCCTGGTTTTTGGGTATCCTGCCCCTTTGATGACGACTTCGCACCAAGAGCGTCCAGGCTCCCCGGATACAATTTAATTACATTCATTTACCTTGGCAAGAAAGACCCTTAGCTCCTGGTTTGTCCAGTTATGAGAATGGAGTTCTTCAGCTAAGTTGTCGACCTTCACTGTACCAGGAGGTGCTGGAAAACGGCGTTATGGACAATGCCTTGTCATTTCACTGGCTGCTGGCGGTCTGTTGAATTCCATCTGAACTTATTATCCTATGTGAAGATTTCGGTATACTGGATCTTCCACGTACATTTGGTCGCTTCAGGCTTCCAACTAGCGTGGGTGTTCTTTAACCGTTTGTGGGCCTCTGCAATTTTTGAGTAGATAGCTTACGTGGTCCACAGACCACTTAGTACGCCCTATTTGTATTGGTGACGCGATAACTCTTTGGAAATATTTGCCTCATGCAATGCGTGCGTACCTGTCTACGCTCACAAGGCTTTTGTTTGTGTTTTTCCGCATAGTAAAGCGAGTTTTTGCTTACAAGTATCCGCTTCGTCGATATGGTAATTTCATCACTTTTACTTACCGGACTATCTTAATACCAGACTGTTTACCACCAAACATTACAGCTATTCAGAGCTATGAATGCGCATCTCATCAGCCACGAGTTACACGTGCGCTACATTTTATGCAGTAAACTGCTAGAAAAGCGTCTCGTCACCAACCATCAGCGGACGGCTCCGGCTCCGAGTGCCGCCACCGTCCGGCTGTGGGCGGCGCCGACCGCCGGCGCCGTGCTCACCTGCGCGACCGGACATGGTCGGTGCGGAGCTGACCTGACCTGGACACGCGTGGGTCCGTGCCGCCCCACCCGCCGCCGAGCCACCTCTGCCACGGACAGGGCCGGGAGGCGGCTGCCGCCCTGCTGGGCACCCCGCTCCTCGCAGCCGGTCCCGTGGCTGGCCTTGGCTGCCGCATCGGTGGGCGGGCGTCGCTATCGGAGCTTCACGCTCCAGCGCGGGGGCTTCCACCCACATCGCGCTGGCGCGGGATGCGGCCGACCGCGCGGTCGACGGCTCGGCCAGGCCGCGTCAGCGCCGCGCCAGGGGTGGTGGGGCGCGCGCGAGCACGCACGCGTGCGTCCCCTCTGGTCAGATGATCAAGGCTAACTTATCGTGAATTGGCAGACTCCAAGCGGAACACGGAGCGAGCTCGGTGAAAACCATCGTGCGGATTTCCGGACGACTTCCTCCGTATGCCCGGGCTCGTGAGCATTGCTTGGACCTTCTCCAAGAATCACGACTTAATTTCGATAAACAATGTGTGGTTCAAACACACACAACACCGTTTTGACATCCCCATATGCATGTCTGACGGTTTTTGTTTTGTTTATTTGTTTGTTGTTTTTTATCTGCATAGTGTCATAGAGGTTCCAACCCGTAATCGGTAACAGGCACGGTAATCAACACAGGTGCGTTTCGTGTCCAACTGTTAAAGCTGCGGGAGGGGCGGGGTGGGGGTGGGGTGGGGGGTGTCACACGTTGGACACAGCAGGCACAAAATGCCCGGCTGGTGCGCATTACGTGGGATGCCACGCACTACTTAATGAGGATGAAAAAACTTAACCCGGCTTAATTTGCCGGATGACGATAGCGCACGAACATATTTTCACACGAACATGTTGTCACACTAGTACACATGTAAGCAATAGACTGTAGTCGATCAAACGTCTAGCCGGTGTTTCCTTCACTTTGCGGGGCAAACAAAGGGTGTACAGTGCCTCGACGAACTGCGTGGTGTATGTCCCCCGGTAGCGTAGTCCCACGACAAAACAGGTTTACTGATCTCGTGGCTGGTATTTTCGGGTGACGGATCCAGTACGAGTCGCATGGTTATGTTCGCTTTTATAAAGGTTCTTTGAGAGTATTGGGGGCAAGCCCTAGTGTTGGGCTGTCCCCTCCCCTACCACGCCTATATTTGCCTAAATCTAAGCTACAAGGAGCTAAGTTAAGCTACAAGGAACGGGGCTCCCTATCCCCATCAAAGCCTTCAAGTAATGACAAGCTAATATTTTGTGGGGACTCGTGATTTGGTAAGAGAGAAAAAATAATAATGACACAGTACACAATAACTTACGTAAAACGCACCCAAAAGAGTTCAATGTTGTAAGTCGCTAACCTCACAATAAATGACTGTGCGTCATTGGGGCTTTATGACGACTATATGAGACCATATGTCGGCGGTTGCCTCTTATCCTGGCGGAAGGGGCGATCACTGCGAGGAACCAAACCCCACAGTGAATGGTTACACGCAAAAGCAATAACTTGCACACATAGCCTAACTCGTAATGTCACTCGAGTGACACGACTCGAGCACACATAGCCTAAGTCGTAATGCCACTCGAGTGACACGACTCGAGCACACATAGCCTAAGTCGTAATGCCACTCGAGTGACACGACTCGAGCACACATAGCCTAAGTCGTAATGCCACTCGAGTGACACGACTCGAGCACACATAGCCTAAGTCGTAATGCCACTCGAGTGACACGACTCGAGCACACATAGCCTAAGTCGTAATGCCACTCGAGTGACACGACTCGAGCACACATAGCCTAAGTCGTAATGCCACTCGAGTGACACGACTCGAGCACACATAGCCTAAGTCGTAATGCCACTCGAGTGACACGACTCGAGCACACATAGCCTAAGTCGTAATGCCACTCGAGTGACATGGCATGGCGCGAATATTGAAATGTTGGTGGTAGTAGTAGGAAGCGGCGAAACTATTACATTCAGCCCCCGCCTCCCAGTTGAGACGGTGCGTGGGGCCCCTCGTTCACTGCCGCGACCTTTGACTGGCGCAGCTCAGTGTCTCATTGTGAGTAAAGACCGTTGCATCATTATTAATCACGTCTTCCGGCACTGCCAGGAGGGTTCTCCTTAACGCAAGAGACATTTTGATATTCGAAGTCCCGCTCCTGTTCATGTTCAGTAAATGCGCTCCTGGCCGACTTTGGGCTAATTACCAACACGGCACCCATTGTTGGACAATGTGAGCCACTGATCGGCACAGGCGTGACCAATGCACGATCTTGCGGATTGACAGTTGCAGGCCCGGTCCTGCCCGACTTAGGAAACAGGCCCCAGGGCCAACGAAGACCGGCGCGGGACCGAGTGTTCGGTCCTACTGGCTGAGATCCCTCCACCTCCGGCCTGCCTTTCGAACCATCTGATCTGACCCTTGATCATCGTTTCCCCGCGGCCCAAAGGAATCCTTGGGCCCACGGTACCTAAAATCCTAAGGTGGGTTACGTGCTGCTGTCCCATCGATAGTGGTGCCTTTGGTTCCACGTGAAATTAAAAAAATGGGCAATATTTGCTACCCTCTAGAGTTTGACGCCACTTGACATTGAAGGGTTGAGAGGCTTTCGTGGGGCCTCCCTATGAGTGGGTGCCTCTTAAAAAGGTAGGTCGCGATGGCCGAGATAAAGGCATTGAGTATTTCTTCCCCGAGAGGTCTGACTTAGGATTCCATCAGGTGGAAGGCACAAAAGTTGTGTTGCCGCTGATTTTGCGCCCCTTGAAAATAAAGATGCTGGGGTCCTTTAAATGACCCATTTTGATATGGCACCTTTAAAAATAAAGGCTATGGTGCCTTAAAAAACGTTTTGGTAACCCAGTGTCGAATAGGTCGATCCCGTATTTCGCCAATAGGGAAGTATAAACATTTAGGTACTCTTGAAATTTGCTGCCTTTTGAAGACGTATGTTTGGGGACCCATTGTGCTGCCCCCTGAAATTGGGCACCAGCTTCAATAATGTTTATGGTACTGCACAATTAAGGTTTTGTGATGCCTGTTTTGCGGATGGGGTCGACCCAGAATTTGGTCAGGATGGAAAGCATGGAAGTCGTGGTTCCCTTTACAATGAAGGGTTCGGGACCCATTCGAAAGCCCACTTGAACTTGCTGCCTAAAGTAAATACATGTTTTGGCGCTGTGAAACGAACGTTTTGACGTCGCTTCACTGAATGGGCCGAGTCATGATATCGTCGATGGAGCGTCACGGGTTTCTTAATTTTCCTCGAGATCTGTTGTCTATAAAAAATGATGGTTTGGGGCCCTTTCAGATGCCCCCTAGCGTTACTTGTTTCTGAAAGATACAGGTTATGACTCCCAAAAATGAAAATAAATCAAATTGGTGCCACTCCGCCGAATATCAAGGAACGGGCGGAGCAGGAACTTGGTGGAAGCAAAACGCAACTCCTTCAAAAACTCCTCTTGCAAATATAAGCCGTGGTGCCTCGAAATAAAGGTTTTGGTGCACCTCGCCCAGGGAAGTGTTCGAGAATTTGGTTCGTGGTGAGAGGCACGATATTGTTGTGTCTCCTGAGAATGAAGGTTTGCGGTCTTTCTGGTGCTTTCTAAAGCGGAGCGGGAAAAATTCGAGAAGATATGTGTCTCGGAAATAGAATGGACAAGGTTCATGGGGTTTTCTCTGGAAGCCTGGCTACCATGACGTTCTAATGGTTAAACACATTACTGCCTTAAATGGACACCAGGGACGTACTGCACAGAGCAAGTATCCAAGTTCTCAGTGATTGCGTAATGCCTAGGGCACTTTGGATACTATTCTGATTATTATTCTGTTTTTTATATAAATTTATTACTATTCTGATTATTATACTATTCTGATTATATATTCTAAAGTTCAGCATTGCTTGACCTTATCTGACCCGTAGGTCGTGACCTAAGAACCTAAAAATTTTGATGCCAGTGTGTTTGCATACGGGCCAACACGCTCTTTAAATTTGGTGTATATGGCTCACTCATTTTATGAGGTCTCAGCGAGCCGAGTTAAACCTCTGCACCTGAGCGAAGCGCGTTAAATCGGCCACCGGGTGCGTGTTAACGCTCCGCATTTGTGTTAGGTGGGGATGCTATGGCATCCTCGGGCACCCTGATACTGAAACTTTGAATATGCAGCTTAAAACAATCTTCGTGGATAAAACGAAAAAGAGTTTTGAATCTGAATTCGGTGGGGCCTCGGCAACGAAGGAAAGCTATATATGGAAGTAAACTATTGCGACATATTTGGCGCTTTAGTGATGTTTCAAATTTACGTACGTGCCAATTCCAGCGCTCTATAACAGCTGACCGGTGTTTGTTACAAGTGTCGACTAATAGGTGGTATTCATCGCCGTAGGCTGTCACGGAAACACTCCCACTGTTCGTGATTTTCTCATTGCGTGTTGACTTGTTGAGTCACTGAACAATGGCCAAGAAGAAGAAGAAAGGTATTTCATTTTTATTGGGTCGTTTCTGCTCGTTATGACACGTGATAAGTCATCCATCCGAAATACTGAAATCATTGATGAGGTATTCGTTTTCATGTGTGTCCTGTTTTCATGAAAACAGATTGCCTCTCCTCCGGAAGGTACAGAATTGAGTACAGAACCATGTCATCAATGAAGTTGCATATTCTTGGGATGCATCACACTTCACAGATGATTCTGTGATAAAACAGGAGAATGCAGACAGCAGTATTGTCATGTCAGTGTTTTATTTAAAGTTTTTGGTCTGATGTGTTGCTATGTTCAAATCTACATTTTTCCAGCCATTTGCCAGCAGTGTTATTGAAAAGGCTTGGTATTTGACATCTAGGCACCATTTATTGTTTCATGTTGACTGCAGATAAATTGATATGCACTGAGTCAATGCAATACATTCCAAGAGCAAAAAACTGAATCAAAGGTTTATTATCTTTGTACTCAAAATTGTAGCATGATTGACATTCTTCAGTATTGTTACATCAGGCTCAAGATTAAGAGGGCTCAGATGCTTTTCTAGGCATTTTGTTCCATGCGCCGCCATGTGCAGTGTCCTAAATTTTACCATATATCTGTGTGCTGGGTTTGATTCTCCTTGCAGTGTAATAATACCATACCTATGTTCTGCATGGGGCTTGTAAATAATTGCAAATCTGAACTGTGCATTTAGCTTGAGAAGTTGACAAAATCTTCCAGGTTTGACATGCTTTATGTATGAAGACTATAATCTGTGGGACTTGATAGCAATAAGCATAATTAATTAATTTCAGGGCAAATATCAACTGCATTGTCTACTTGTGCCAAGCATAAGCTTGAGTTCTAGTAAGTTCAAACAGTAAAAGTTTTAACAAAATTGGAACAATGGACAGCATGATGCTCACTCATCACCGTGCCAAATCTGGACCCAAATGAGAAGTTTGGTAAATTTGACGGAGTGCACGTTCAAAGTCGAGAGCAGTTAAGTTGGCAACACAGGAAAGTTTTATGTTGGCACAGGCTATAAATGAAGCTGTGCTGTAGGTTTGCAGTGATGAGGAATATAACCACCTATTGAAGATACATAGCATTTGACATATGGTACAAAGTTGAGTCAGCTGCTATGTCACAAAATGCTTGCAAGGTACAATAATTGTATCACCTGTCTCAAAGCTGTTGAGGCTCAGAGCCCATCCAGACCCCATGAGCCTCATTGACTGCTAAACCCATGCAGGGTCATGGTTTAGTTATGAAATTGTGAGCATGGTTTGGATAGTTTAGGATGTGTTGTTTGTGTTGAGAATGATATGATGCAAAATTAGAATTGCATTCAAGCATGGCATGTGACAGCAAACACTCATGCAACAGGTGTTAAACTGCATGTACAAAATCCTGCATGTTGGGTTGGTGTTTCCTCTTGCTCGCCTTGACTCAGATCTGCCCTGGCGCCAGTGGCACTCATGTGTGTCTCATACCAACCCCATTTCCTTTCCAGCGCCGGTGGTGGAGACAATGAGCACGCTGGCGGCGACGGCGCACAGCTCTTCCACGCCTGTCATTACCTCCTACAGCCGGCAGCGGGCGCCGACCGCACCGGCCGCCGACGCGCCGGCCACGCCCGCCGTCGCCGACGATGGCGCAGATTGCGACATGCGCGCGGCGCGCCACGAGGTGTTCCAGCTAGGCCTGGAGGGCATGTCGCGCGAGCGGCGCCGCGACGCCCGCCTGCAGCTGCTGGTGCGGCTAGGCGCCAAACCGCCACCGCGCACCGCCACCAACTACCGCCAGCTGATGGAGGCGGCCAAGGAGCGGCGCGCCGCCGAGCGGGAGGAACGCGAGAAGCTCAAAAAGAGCGGTCTCGCGCTGCCTAGCGTCGAGATGCTCAAGGACCTGAAGAAGTTCAAGAAGCCGCGTGATAAGAACCGCGTGCGCGGCTTCGATGGTCAGCCGGGACGCTTCAAGAAGGGTGTGCAGATCGTACCGAGGCGCGTGCGCAAGAGCTGAGGGTGGTATTGGTCTCAGAAAAGGGTGGTATGTGTTTTTGTTCGTGATGGGCAGGATGCTGGCCTCATTTTTTTTGCTGGTCTTGTGAAGTGCCGCCCGCACGGTGGGCCCATCAGGGGCAGTGACAAGCAGCATTCTTTGTCCTGTGCTTTGGAGCTGTTTCTGTGGGAATCGAGCACCTCATTAAGAACCAAATATATGTGGTATAAAATAATCGTGCTTATGCACATTCCACTTGTCAATGCACTGCACGTTTTGTGACAGGTCTTTCGGTTGGTGCAGCCTCTGATGAAAGAAGGTGTCCATCAATCAGTCGATCGGATCAGACCCAGCGCTGAATGGACCAGCTTAGGTGTCGGATGCGTGAAACCGAAATTGCGTGGACGACACGTATTTTATAAAAAAAACTTTAAGTTTGGCGAGAAACAGCAGCCGAACGCATTGCGTCCAGCTCCGTAAACAAATGCGGTTTCTACACTCGTCCAGCACCCGTAGAAAGTGCTCGCCACGTCATGGTGGCGACACCCTTGTGTGGTCGGCGCGAACCCAGCGCCACAGTGCGGATGCCTGACGTTCCGGTGTGGCCTGTGGGTCCGACCACCGATTGCTTTGTGGGTTGATGGCAGCTGAGCGAAAAGACGCACGTTAGCCGATCGAACACTTCCAAGTCTTCGGCCGCCGCTGACAGGAGTTCAACAAGCGTCCCACATTAACCCACTCTCGGTATAACGGTGTGGAGTTGTGAATAACGCCTGTCATTCGCGCGAGTTGTCGGCGCCTTGACCAGTGTCTTATGGGGCAGTTGGGTAATTACGCATACACTGGATGCGTTTATCACTATATATCTGTTTTTTTAAGAGTCGTCAAAAAGCACTCGTATCACCAGTGTTGTGCTACCATAAATCAGCCCACCGCCAATCGCCAATGAATACGTTTTATCCGCGTCACTAACCGATGACAGACAGTCATTCTTGGAGCATGATATGATGAAAGTGAACTACAGATATAATGTCCCCTGAAATGCATTACGTCTTTGGGGAACGTGATATTTGGCGCTGAAGGATGAGAGAAATATTTTAGGGCAGTACTTTTGTATTCCGATTATATTATTGTTTGAGGCGGCAACGCTGTCAGCGCCCTTTCCGGTTGGTGGTACCTGTAAACAGCAACCATGGTGGGTGCGCTGAAATGTTTTGTGCAAACTTTGTGCTAAGCCGCATTTCTTTCTCACTTTGAAAAATATACTTGTATTTTTGATTTCCTCACGCATTTTCAGAGCAGAGTGAGGGATGAAAGGTGTGAACGAGAGGCATTCTGATGAACCGTAAATGTCGCGTCGCGTCGATTTGAAGGTTTCAGTAGGCTAGGCTTGTATTTTCCCCATTTCCTCCGCTTATTGGGCAATCGATATTGCTAGCAGTTGGGTCACTTGCATTTCCTTTTCGGGATGCACTGATCTGGGATGTGTGTTGTGCCACAGACATGGAATACAATGCTTGTGGAACATGTATGATGTACTTGTCTATCAGGATTCAGCTTTTGTATTCTTCATTTGAGGGGCACTTTCTATTGGAATCAGTAGACAGGAGTGATAAAAAATTCTTATTGTATCTCCTGGAAGATGTCAGTCCATCCAGGTGTGGAGTAGGATGCTCAATTAGTCCTGCCTGTAAGTATCTGCCAGGATAAATGTCAAACAGCAGTTTGTGATCACATGATTGATGTTTGAGATTGAGGTCATGTATGGTTTGGGAGCTCAGACATTATGCTGTGTTTTATATTCTATTCTTCATAAGTAGATGTGGCACTGCACATTTTCAAGTAATGTAGAACTGGCATCCATCCCCATACTTAGGAAGTAGAGATAATCTGACGTCATTAAAAGAAATAAAAGATGTAAGTGTAGATGTTTTCTTTATCTCAGGCTAGATGCACAGCAAATTATTCACTTCTACCCCATCACTGTTTAGCTGTGAGCTACAGGTGGTGCAAACAGCTATGTTCAGAAAGGATGCATTGCTGGGCTTTGAGTTCACTCCTTGTTTTCTGCTTAGTGGTGGGTTGTATGTTTTGGATATAAGTTGCAAGTTTTTGGAAATATCCAATGATATACCAAATAATTAAAAAAGTATAATTGTGAATGCTGCACTGAGCATATAAGTTTCAATATTATTGTCATAATATTTTTGACCAGTTTTTGATAGCCTGGTCATGATCATGTGACAATAGAGTATGTGCAACCCATCCAGTGGCTTGCTGTATAAACTGCATCAGGTAGATTGGGGATCAGTGGCTGAACAAAAGATAACTGGAATAATATCCATGAACTGTTGGTGCACTGCCATGTTATGACATGCCAGTATGCTAAACAGTGTCTTAGCAATTGTTCCATGTACAACCTCAGCAGTCATCTATATACCACCAGCAAATTGTGCACTGGTAGTTATGGTACCTTTGAACTGGGGTCTAAGAAGTGTTATTTGTGCTAGAATTTTAAAGATCTGTTGTTAATTCTCAAAATTTCTTTTGAAGTCATGTTAGAATTAGACATTAATAGATACTAATATAACAGGGGGTACATTCAAGATGAATTCTATTCTACTTACATGCAACAGTTTAGTATAAACAGTAGGAATACTTCTACAATTCTGTTCTTCATATTGAGCATGTGGACTTTCAGTAGGACCAACACTGTGGGCAAGTGGGGTGAATGTCATGTTTAGAACAGGGACACTGCCATGAGTTTTAGCAAGACCAGCACTGTGGACAAGTGGGGTGGATGTAATATTTCAAACAGGAACACTGTCATGAGTGAAAGTACCTGTGGAGCACACTTTTTCAAGGCCTGACATATGGCTAGACTACAAACTTGTTCATGTGAAGAGCAAAGGAAGATATGCCACAGCTTCTGTACATTCAGCTCAGAAATATTTTGGGCAGTACTGAGTCCTTATAACTTTAGGGTCCATCCCTTCCATGCTCTGTTGTGGGTCCATGACATATGTTGGGATCATGGGGCCGAAGGAACATGTTCTGCAGTCACAATCCATGTTCACCAGTCCTTCTGTGTCTGGATTGCTGTAAATATGTTGTCCTGGGTGAATGCAAATAAAATGAAATCATACATGGAGGCTGATGACATCATGTTCATGAGCCAAAGCTTGTGCCCAACTTTGGTTTGTCAAAGGGCCATCATGTTGGCCTTCATAAAATAGGGTGTGGGTGGATGTTTATAGGAATGGCATTATCACTCTGGTGTGGTCAAGCAGCGCAGTCTTGGTGACACGCTTAGCCAGTAATATAAGCCGTATTCTGACCAAAGGTCCATCTGTTTCAGTCGCTGGTCATCTCGCCAGAGTTTCAGCACATCCTGCGTATTATGAACGCAAATATTGATGGCAGCACCAAGATTATGTATGCGTTGACCGCCGTCAAGGGTGTTGGCCGTCGCTACGCCAACATCATCATCAAGAAGGCCGACATTGACCTGAACAAGAGGGCCGGTGAGCTGTCTGATGAGGAGGTAAGATGCTGCCGCGACGCCTCGGGCGCGGCTGGTGTCGCCGGCCTGATGACTTCAGGACGAGCATAGACATTGTTTGCACCGTCTTGCACTGCCAGTTGGAGCGAGTGTAGCCCATATTGGCGTTTTGTGGGGTGCTTCGCCGACTGTTCAAGTGCAATTATAGCTGAAAATCGACTTGGAAATGGCCAGTTGAGTTTTTTGTGGTATGCATTTTTGATGATTGTTGGGGTTATGGGGTGAAACAGTAAGTGGTGATTGAAAGCAAAATATAGGCCATCTGTTTTTCTGGTACTATCGACGTGCATGTACTGGGATGGATGGATTCCATCTTCCATTCGTAATTTATCGAGAACCTGTTGGAATCACGGGTCTGCTGCATGACGATAGTTTTGGGCGCTGCCTGACAGCGCGCAGCCGACGCGCCGTAAAGCTCGAAACCGCCGCCGTCATTGTGTCGGTCATCATCACCTTCAGGTGCACTTTGCACTTACTTTGCTGTTCGCGCTCCGTATTCCGAGTCAGCTGGGAAACTGGCCACTGCATCGCTGGTAGAAATTGGATTGGATCAGAAGAGTTGATTCATGAGACGCCAGGGCGGCATGAATTCGCCTCGTCGCTCAGACACGGTTGACATGCCGCTGGACCTGGTTGCTCAACTGATAACCAGCTGGGCAGTGGGATCAACATCTTAAATGGAGAGCACGATATTTTTCGTCTGGCGCTTCAGCAGCCGACACCTTCGCGAGTGTTCGGCTGATCAGGCGGGGAGGACATTTCTGATGTAAACGTGACGTGGTTCATGTGTGTCTTTAGATCTAGGTGTAGATCTGCCACGACTTGAGACGGTTCTCTGGGAGCGCCCTCCTGGGGAGACACGCGGCGCCCTCCTGACACACGTTTCCCTCCGTTCCAGGTGGAGAAGCTGGTGACGATCATGTCGAACCCGCGCCAGTACAAGGTGCCCGACTGGTTCCTCAACAGGCAGAAGGACCACACGGACGGCAAGTACAGCCAGCTGCTGTCCACCACGCTCGACTCGAAGCTGCGTGACGACCTGGAGCGGCTGAAGAAGATCCACGCGCACCGCGGCCTGCGTCACCACTACGGCCTGCGCGTGCGCGGCCAGCACACCAAGACGACCGGCCGGCGCGGACGCACTGTCGGTGTCAGCAAGAAGAAGTAGGCGGGGACAATACACGACCGAGAGCGGGTGGCGTGTGTGTGTGTGCGTCGGCACGTGCGGAGCGGGTGTGGAGTCGGAGCCGGTCGGGCAGAGGAAATGAGTGGCTGGAGGGGCGGTTGAGCGGAGGCCGCTCAGCCGTTTGCCGGCCAACGCCCGGCAAGCCACACGGCGGCTTGCCTGGCGTTGAGTTTGGTTGGTGACGCCGGGTCTGTTCGGGTGCGACCGGCGGCGGGACGGCCCGTCAGGTGACAGGCAGGCGTTAGTGCTTGCTCCGAGACCGCGCCGGCGTAACAGTGCAGCGCGCGTGTAAGCTACGGGGACGGTCCTGGAGCAGGCAGGGGAGGGAGGCGTGAAAGACCGAACTACGCCTTTGACCTGAACTGGTTCCTCTGCGGGATAGCGCGCAGTGGAACCACAGCCCAGGTTGAGTAGAAATGTAATTACGACGTCCCCACACTCGGTCACGATCAGTTGCGTCCTGGGTCGTTTCTCACTGGATTTAACTACGCAATCGGTTGCTGAGGGTACGAGCGGCGCGTGCCTCTCACCACGGCTGGAAGGGCTGGGAAGGGTTCGATTAAAGGTACGCGATTGGATTCCCCGAGTACCGCGAAGAATCGAACTCCATGCTTCTGGGTTCTCAGACACACGGCTGAATCTCCACACTATCGATACCCCGCTGGTGGCGTGAGCCAGTGGCGCGGTCATTAGCGTGCTCGGTTTGCCACGGTCGCCCCCACCGCGACGTGTCTGCCGTGACCTAGAGGCAACTGAACGTCGGCATCCCACGCAGCTGCTGCCAGTGTGTGTGCTCCCGCTCGCGTCGATGCCACCGGGCACGACGCTCGCTTTGGACACACGGGAAACTATAGCCCACGGGTTGCATAGCAAGCTCTCACGGAGTTTTATCCAGCATACTTATGGTCGGTGGCGCCCGAGATGTGCCATTCGTCCGTGAGAGGAGGCGCGCGGCGTTCCCCATGCATAGATGGCGCTCGCGACTGATTAGGAGGAAGAAAGGTGGCGGTGCCGCCGTCCGTCATTATTCCGTCGCACGTTCGCTCAGACATTTGGCTACGAGGATATGCTGAGTTTCTTAGGATTTTATGCCGAATCGTTGTGCGTGCATCACTACATGCCGCAAACCCGCAATCTCAACCAGCTGACAGCCATGACTGAACACATATCACGGTAGCCGTGTGATGAAAACCACTGCTGCTGTCAGCCCCGCGGTTTTGGGTTGGGAGAAAATGTGAGGATTTAAGGCTTTTTTGCAAAACTCAGACTTACACATGCTAGCATTATTGCTAGCAATCATTCAAATGGTACCGAGGCCGATGTTTGTGTGCCTTAAACGTACATAAATCCTTATGAACATTACGCTGACCCGGCAGTGATAGCAGGAGTGCGAACGACAGTCTCGTCCAGGGTACCAATTTGGTGCATTTGAGACACTTGCCGTTTTAAGCCCATCGTAAAATTAAAATTGCAACATGAGGTAGAACAGCACGCTCCAAACAGATTAGTAGACCGTTTTAGAATACCAAAATGAATGGCACTCAGCATAAGGTATCAAGCATGTTGCAAAATCAGCGCAAATTTTGTTGTAATTTCTAAGCAGCAAGCACAGTATTGTTGATTCTGATGTTAAGTTCGTCAAACATCAGCTAGGGACCAGGGGATATTACATGGTACAGGCACCCTACATCGGTCCCCACTAATGCGTCCAGGTCGTGTCTGATAAAATGTGTTTGTTTAGAACTGAACTGAGAAAGCTCGTTGGTTACAGGTTGGAGGAAAGGCATCGATCGTCTGCTGCACTACCTTTGCTAGGTTGAAATTTTTTACTTGCTTCAAGGTTTTTTAACGTTTTTATGTTACGGTGTTTATATATATATATATATATATATATATATATATATATGTATGTATGTATGCTCATATATGTATGTATATGCGTCACATGCCTCACGAGTTATAAGGAAGGGAGCCGGACCTTAATCGGATCTTGGACTTTGCAAGTCACGCGAGTACGAGCCAAACGATTCAACGCAAGCGATGAGTGAGCTGAAAAGGTGGAAAGGGTTAAGGTCACGAGCAGACACGGATTCCAAAATATGTGAGCCGGTCCTGAGCCTGTTAAATAGTTTGATTCGAACACAGGTCTGGTCACAAGCGGCACACGCTGTTCAGCACAACCACTAGCGGCTTCTCATTCGGCTGCGGCGTGCCATCGGGCCCGCCCCGTCCCCCCGCGCCCACACTCCGCCCCTCTCAGCAGCCACTCCGACCGTCGACGAACCGCGAAATGCGCCTGGTCGGATTTCGCCCCGAGCCTCTGGCCTCGGGCCGGCGGCGGTGTTGGGTGTCGGGGCGCCAGAGGCGGATAACGGCCGACGAGTCCCGCTCCAGCCGGCGGAGTTGGGCTAGCTGGTGCTGGTGCTGGTGCTGGGAGTAAAGCAGGTCTGGTGACTGCGCCGGACATGGTCAGGAGACGGAACTGGTGCTGGCCTGGTGACAGAGTCGGACATGGTCAGGGGACGGAGCTGGTGCTGGACTGGTGACAGAGTGCCATGGTCAGGAGACGGGCCTGAACCTCGTCAGGAGGCGTGGCTGGACTGATCGCATGACAGGGCTAGGGCTGTTCTGGGGAGCGTCTGCGGCCGACACGGATCCGGTTCTGGAGAGTGTCTGCGGCAGACACGGATCCGGTTCTGGAGAGTTCTGCGGCAGACACAGGTCCGGTTCTGGAGAGTGTCTGCGGCAGACACGGATTTAGTTCTGGGATTCTGCGGCAGACACGGATCTGGTTCTGGTGAGTTCTGCGGCAGACGCGGATCTGGTTCTGGGGAGTTCTGCGGCAGACACGGGTCCGTCTGATGCCGGAGCGCATAAAGTTTGCCTGTCGTATCGCCGGATCAGCTACCGCTCCAGTTACATCATCGCCCCGCCAAAGCCGGTCTCTCTTGTCACCCTCGTCAGATGGGCGCTGAGTCATCCAATCATCAGCGAGAGTAGGTGACGTTCATTATGTGGTGTCCGATTCCCGTCCATTATCAGCGCTCGCACCTCGCCGTCTGCGCGTGGACTCGCCCTCGACAGGGGGCTTATCGCTCACGTGTGCATCGATCAGCCGGGAATATGAGCGGTCGGGCGAGAGGTCCGGGCGAAGGTGCCGGAGCCTGCCCGCGAGCAGCGCGCTTCAACACCGCGGGCGTGGTGCAGCGCTGCGGGCGGGGTGGCGGCATTGGAACAGGGGCCCGACCACGCCCGCAGCCGAGATTGCCTTCAGACAGCGACGCGGAGATCGATGAGAACGCATCTCATCGATTTTTTGCAATTTTTGTCAGGAACATTCCGTGGTGTAACACAAAAGATGGAAGCCTAATGGAAGACGCCTGGCCCCTTTCTAGTCTGCGCCCCTAGGCACAACCGCTTGGAACCAATCCCCAACCATTTTGCATGGTTGGGAGGCTGGATCTTGGATAATCCCAGGTTTCAACACAAAATTGACGTTGGTGTGTTTGAGCAATGGTTCAACAAATCTAAATAAATGTTGTGTATACACCAATACAGTTCCTTTGATCAATAAGTGTTGTCCTGCGTTGACGACGGCCACAACAATATTTGGCTGTGAATGCGTGGGGTTAGTTGATAACCCTCACACCTTACTGTACATGACATAGTGTAAAAAGCAATGTGTTTCAGTAGCGATACATGGTGCAACATAAGGCAGGGCTAGTTCTGGAACCAGGGACGGTGCCACCGAGGAGGCGGCGAACGCGTCACCTCCATTGTCGGATAGGAGGGGACAGACCCGCCCCCCTCCATTATGGCAGCCTCCCTGCAGAAGAAAATTAATTTTTCGCGCAGATTTTCACTGAATGCCCCGTTACCGATTTTCACCCGCAATGAAGTTGTTTCACGTCGACAGAGTTACATTGCGCCTGTGGGACCCCGTACGGGTCATTGCGCCTACGACCCCGTACGGGTCCTTGCGCCTGTAGTGCTCCGTACCGGTCAGACGACTTGCCTCCGGAGCCGCCGCGGCTGGGTGCCCTTCGAGGGTCCCCGCTTGGGGTGACTGGCCGCGAGCGGCGCCTCAAGTGGTCAAAGGGTGGCAGTGCTGAACCGTGGTCGGGACGGGATGGGGCTCCCCGGTTACACGTGGCCGTGTGAGAGGCGTCGCTCGCCCCGCGCAGCACCGAGGTAGCACTGGCGGTGACCACCTCCCGAAGGAGCGTTAGACTGTCCCCAGCTGGGCTCCGCGGAGGGCGGGAAAGCCCAGTGCCGGAATTGAAGAACATTTTTTTATTTCTTATTTTTATTTGTATATTTAAGTATTTCGATAATCTCTCAACCAACATCACCGACAACTCCCCTTGCATGGACATCACAACCCGCGCCGGATGCTGAGATGCGGAATATTCGCCGACCACCTTAAGAGTCTCGGACCACTCCTCAGCTTCCACTCCAATCGACTTACCGCTGCCTAAATGCTTCACAGTTCAGCGAGCCAAGTTTAACCCTGATCGTAAGCCGTCGCCCATAAATTTGAACTTCTTCCAGTGAAAAGAAGCGTCTCCGCATTACGGCGCCTCCAGGCGGGTTTGGGGACGCCCTAACGTCTCGGTCGAGACGATGTCAACGATAAAAAACGTGAGACGTCTGCTTGCGGCGGACGAGGTCACCTTCCGAGTGCGAGGTCAAGGTTGCGTCAGGGTGGCTTTGACTGTGAAGCCGCACTCTACTCGAGACTCAGCCAAAGCTGTGATGGCGTGCTGGCATCTACGGGAGTGTCGCCGTAGGAGATAGGAGAGGGCTTGAAGAAGCACGGAGTGTCTGCTGCCAAGCGCATCAGGAAAAGAGACACCGGCCGGCTAGCTCACACAGACGCCAGCGTTCTCACATTAGATGTCCCATCACTGCAGTCTGAGGTTCAAGTGGACTATCACTCCATCGCAGTCAGGTTGTACCTTCCGGGTCCAGTTCGCCGCTCCCTGTGCCAAACCTTTGGTTACGTCACCGACAGTTGTCGGCGAGATCCACGGCGCAGCACATAGAGGCGTCTCCTCAAAGCACCAGTCTCGGGGCTACGTAACTGAGCGCCCAAGGTACTCGAAAGAAGCAGTGTGCAGAAAGAAGCAAGTGAAAGAAGCAGAGGCAGTGACGACCACGCCCCTTCTTTCAGGAAGTACCGGATGCTTCTGGCTAGAAAGGAAGTCATTGCGATTAAATTCAAAAAAGGGCTTTCATATGGAGACGGCCCGCGTACGTGCAGGAAAACGAGTTGCCACTCAAGTGAATATGCCACGGTGGTGATGTGTCGCCGATGACATTATCTACGGTGATGATGTTTCGCCTGTAACGCTGTCTCGCCGGTGACGTTGTCAACCGTGATGTGTCGCCGGTGACGTTGTCAACCGTGATGTGTCGTCGGTGACGTTGTCTGCCGTGATATGTCGCCGGTGACGCTGTCTGCCGTGATGTGTCGCCGGTGACGTTGTCAACCGTGATGTCGCCGGTGACGTTGTCTGCCGTGATGTGTCGCCGGTGACGTTGTCTGCCGTGATGTGTCGCCGGTGACGTTGTCTGCCGTGATATTGTTTGTGGGACCCTCACCAGTGTCTGGTGGTGCTGGCCAGATGCCGACCTCGTGAGGCCCAGGCGCTTACATACATACACATGACTGTGCGTGAGTTTATTACATTGACCACCTCAGCACCAGTATCTCAGGTGTCCACCACCTTTTCCATCCGTGGAGAAAGCGTGACATAGCATCCCGCAGCCGCCGGGAACAGGGCGCCTAACAACTGAGACCGCCCCGCTCACTCAGAGAGCGCTGTGAAGGAACAAAATACGCCCCGAGAGCGGGAAGAGCCGTAACGCTCTGAATCATAAAAGGGGCCCCAAACCATGGAGATGAAGGCGCCCGGTGGCTCAAAGATAGCCGCCGATGTTGGAAAGATCTCCCACGCTTGGGTGTCACTTTTTAAGGTCGCATGGGGGCTCAGCCGATAAGGCTGACCTGACCTACCCCCAAAATTTGCTGGAATGGAGTTCTCCCATTGGAGTTTTAGCAGCGCACATGATATCTGGAAATGTGTCCTCATGGCGAGGACACCAAAAATACATAAACATAAAAAACATGATGACATAAAAAACATGATGACATAAAAAACATGATGACATAAAAAACAGCAACCAAAGGACACTCCAAAGTCTCGAGGTGCAACCCCAAGGGATCAAATGGCTCCTCTCGGGTATGAAAATATTTCCACTGTTTAAGACTTGGCAAAACACCGGAAAAATGCCGCAATACATAAAAACTACCTACTGGGCCAGGCCGCCTTAAAAATTTGGTGCCCCCAATTCAGGAGAAGCGTCTCTACCGTTTCGGACGGCCAACTCTCCGCTGGTCGTCGGGTGTTAATCGCTCATGAGACTCCCACTGCTTTTGTTTTTAAGCCGTATATGCGTCGCAGCATCGGAAACATGGTTGGCATGTTCGGGTTAAAGGACGGACAAGACTGTTTTTGAGAAGTGCGCCCGTCGCCCAGAAGGCATGCCGATACCGAAAGGGAAGCCGAAGTCAGCTCTTAAAAAATCATTCGAAGCGAAGCCAAGGCCGAAGCCAGCCATGAAAATGGCTCAAAGCCGGAGCCGAACCCGAGCCATCGGAGAAAAACTGTGGCTGTGCAAAGCCGAAGTCGAAGCTGAAGCCCTCTCCGTCCCCATGCCTAAGACGGGTGTACATTTCTTGACGTTAGTGCATGCAGGTGATCGAGGACCTTAAAACAAAAACTTGCGTTATTTGTCCAAGCTGAAGATCTTTTGTGAGACCTGAATAGCCTTAAATCTGAATGACCGTCTCGTATACCGTACTTTTGGATCTAAATGTCAGTCATGGGCACCAAAGTAATACCAATGTGGTGGTGGTTGGTTCAATGTCATGAGTTTGCTGCAGGACCGACCACATGATCGACTACGTGAACGACTATCACTACGCGCTGCTCACGTGAGACAGAAGTTGCGTCATGCGGTGTGACAGCTTCATTGGTGTAGGACAGTGTATATATATATATATATATATATATATATATATATATATATTTGTGTGTGTGTGTGTGTCGTTAACATTTATGCAGTATACTTTAAAACTACCAGTTGTTCGCATTGCAACGTTGCCCGAAAATAATGACCGAGAGGGTCAAATTAACCCCTCTCCCCGAAGGTTTTTCCGGAATGGTTTCCGAATAGCGCGGTGTAGCCGCGCCAAATTTTCCATAGCTGTAACAGCATAATAGCAGACATAATAGCAGACATAATAGCAGATCGTCTGGCACCAAAACTTTAGATGCACATTGTATGGTCGCTGACTTACGGCAGGTCAAAGTCAGGCCATGGATTTAGCGAAGACAATTTGTAGGGAACTGTTCAATCTGATGCAACAATGCAACAATGGAATGTTGGGAAAAAACATGCATCTAAAAGGTAGTTTCTTAGGCAACACAGCCATTGAATGAACAGATTGCATTGACCTAGGGTCAGGTATAAAGGTCAGGCCAAGGTTAAAACCAACCTATTCTATTACTCTAGGGTTTGCTGTACGGGGTAGTTTCTGGTGCTCATTTCAATTGTGCTGATAACAGGAACCGCATTATACACCTTCAGTGGACTTCTTAAAACTCAGCATAGGCCACTGACCTAAAATGACCCAGGTCAGCGTTTTGTTTCCAGGAACATGCTGGCTAGCGTAATCATTTTTGTCTTTTCAAATGTAAAGCTCAACGCAGTCTTGCATGATTTTGGTCACCATGACCTTCAAAAGATCAAACAAGGGCACTGACCTCAAATGAGCATGTAAACTTTTGTTTAGAACAGTTATCTAGGTTCTAGGGGCACTTTGGAGACCAACCCAGAATTTGACCTTGTTTGACCTTATTTGACCCAAAGTTAATGACCTAGAAACCTCAAACTTTGACTTAAGTGAGCTCACGCACAGGTCAACACACGCTGTGAATTTAGGGTCTCTAGCTCCCTTAGTTCCTGAGATCTCAGGGGAGGGGTCAAATTGACACCCACCCGAGCGAAGGGTATCCAACCGGCCACCCGGGCGCGTTTAAAACAAACGTCATGCAGCGTGCTGGTAAAAGAATTCGACTTCTCATGGTGTGAAGACCGACCCAGCCCAGGCCAAGTTCGGGTCAAGTTGTGTTACTCAAGTGGGCCGTTTATCACTGTTCATGTGAGACGTACGCTGCCTACTGGTTTGCTCGTAATCACGTCCTGAAAACGCAAACCACTCTTCAAATTATACACACGAGCGTCCTGGAAAGCGTAGGAGGCTTGCATAAACGTGTGGGTGGTAATAGAAACACAACATTCCGCACACACCATGTCCTTGTGTCCAGCTCTGCATGTGTGTTAAATTGGGATCGTGTGACAAAAAAATTGCAGCAATTTAAAAGCATGAGCTATGTGTTGTCGTTGCACTGGCAAGTAAAGGAGCAGTAATGTTGAAGGAATGATGCTTCGTTCATACGCTTTAACCCTTCTTTGAGTCAAAATATGTTAAGTGTACGGCAAGAGACGTTGATTTACTGCTCAAATGGTTGCGAAAAGTACAAAATATGCAAAAAAGTGTTACCAATAAGTAAGAGAAATGTAACAGTTCTGTGGTGCATGTTTGTATTCATCGAACTTATTCGAGGATTAAGTCAACGTGGTTGCGTATACCTGCAATGTGCGCAGTTCAGTTGGCCTGCACGAACTGAACGCAAATAGAAGACAAGTGCGCAGTTCAGTTGAGTGCTTACTTTGTTTTCTTTGCTATCCAAACGATCATATGATTTCAACATACTGCATGTGTCAGTGACACGCAATGGACAACACCGCAGTTATCACACTCCCATAAATGCAACAATGGACCAATCCAGGAAGATGTCTGAACCGCAATGGCACTCACGTGCTGAGCCGCAACGGCGCATTTAAAACCACAAATGAGAAACTAATTCGCTTTACGCTTTCCCCGCCAGATTTATTAGCTGCGGTAATGCCGCTACCGGGTAAACGACACCAGCCGCACTGCGCCGCGCAACACAGCACATTTTACTCAGCGGGGTCCGCTAATTCAGGGCCGGCCGTCTGTTCAATTGCCTGACACTGGGAGCGCCGGCGGCGCGGGCTCTGCACCGGCTTCACAGGCTCCCGGGCCAGGTCGCCGTACCGGGCCGGACCCCGCCGCAGCAGCGCCCCCGCCGCGGCTCCTGCTCGCGTAATTAGTAAGGTAATGCATATTAATCGCGGAGTGAAACACTCGCGGTCGTGTATCACTGCGGGCCGCGACAAGCGTTGGAGAACGGCCGGCGTGCTGGCCGCGTTCAACACAGAAACAACCTGGGCCTGTGATGAGACAGGTGCGGCGATGGCTCTGGCGAGCGGGAAGGTTCGCGGGATCCTCTCCACTCGAGACGAGCGGCCTTTGGCTTTAATTAAAGTGTAATGGTGTAGTAATAAGACATTGTGTGTCGTGCTCTAGTTCCTTAAATTAATTGTCTATGCGACTGGCCTGGAGTCTGATAACTAGCATTGCGGCGCAGCGGACATAACGGTCTGCTTTAGCTTTGAGAAGAGTGAGCGTTGTGAGAGAAGTCTTGTGTTGAAGACTTGGAGCAAAGGGCAACAACCGTGGTTCAAGCCGTGCTATATGTGCGCAGCTAGTAAAATGCGGGCTTATCCGTGCCCCATTATAAGGTTAAGGTTTCGTTCTTAAGCATCGTAACATGTCTCTAGTTTTGGCGGCCCGAGTTAAACATCAAGGTTAACATCAAGTTTTACAGTATATATATATATATATATATATATATATATCATCATCCGGGATTTGCGCACCATTTTACGGAAGACCTGTCAGAATTCATGATACATTTTAAAATGTTGTTGAAAGCTCCTCTGAGATACGATATTCCTGTTTGAGCCCAACGCACATATCTGGTTCCAGGATGTTGGAAATCGATGTATGCCGTTTTATACGCCCTTCAAATAGCTCTATGAAAGGTGTCTCAGGTTTCTTAGTATGACTAGATGTGATCATGATAAAGGGTGATTGAGCATGTTTATATATTGCGTGAAGGATGCTTGCGCGCTAGCATGCCAATACGGTTGTGTTGGCTCCGTTTGAAGAGGCTTGAAAGCGTGTCGGCGCTGTGTACGATAACGATGTGAATAGTCGGTGTGAATAGAAACCAAATCTCTGAAACCCACTGAATTTAATAGAATCGAGTTGGAGCTTCATGCTGAAAGCGAGCTGCCAGAATACCTTTAAATGATAGGCTGTGACTTGTTTGATGGCATATGGGGTACGGCTGCCATAGTGGTTATATATATATATATATATATATATATATATATATATATATATATCACCACTACAATCTTCCTCGGCGATTGCAACAGTTGCGGATCGCCAACACCGGTGGCCGCGCCGGTGGCCGGGATCGAACCCACGGCTATCACTGTTGGCCGGTGTCGAACCCACGGCTATCACCCTTGGCCCGGGGTCGATCCCATGGTTAACACCGTTGGCCGGTGTCGAACCCACGGCTATCACCAGTGACCGGGCTCAAACCTCTGGCTGTGATGCGCCACGTGCGTTTTAGTCGTGGGTCATAGCTATCGGCACACAGCGGGATGCCGGAAGCCCTCTCAAGTTTGAAAGGAGGGGCGTGGCGCTGATCGGACATCCTCAGCTTATCAGCGCCCTTATCAGGGCCAATGGTAAGCTTTCAAAAGTTGGACGAACAGCAAAATGTGAAAACATGTGTTGAGGTGGGCAAATCATTGAAACGGAACAGAGGGCACTAAAACACAAATACATACGATGCATTGTGTTATTTCATAGGCACAACCGACTCCTCTCTTGTGATTGGTCCCCTCCGCCAGCTACGGCTGCTGATTGGCTAACCGCCGAGCCGGTGGGCGGGGCACCGGACCCGGCATGGACGCTGGCATTCCTATTGCATCCGAGTTCGGCAGTACCACAAGTGACGGGGCGGCGGGGGGTCGCCGGTAACGCCCGCTTCGGGTATCAGCGGCTGGTGACGCCAGCTTCGGGTATCAGCGGCTGGTGACGCCAGTTTCGGGTATCAGCGGCCGGGGACGCCAGTTTCGAGCATCAGCGGCGCAGCGGAGTGAATGGAACGGAGTGACGTCCCGCGCTGGTCGAAGCAGAGCTACAAGCCGGAGCGGAGCGGAACTCGGGCCGGACCGAGCGGCCGGGAGAGTGCGGCGCCATGACGGTACAGCCGTCGGAGTCGCCGGCAGCCGGCGCCGCGGAGACGCTGCGCCGTCTGCGCAGCCTCTGCGAGTCCTACAGCGCGCCGGGCGCTGCCCCGCCGGCCGTACCCCCCGGCGGCGGCGGTGGCGGCGGACGGGAGTCAGGCGACGCCGGCGCCGCCGACGAGGCGTGCCGGACGGCGACAGCGGCGGGCGGTGTCGAGCTCCAGCCCGGCGAGGCCGGCTCCCCGACGTCTGCCGTCCACAGACCGGGCTTCTTCATCACGGACATCCTGCGCCCGGCGGGCGGGCAGGCGGCCCGGACGCAGTCGGGGGACGGACTGAGGGCCGGGGCGGGGTCGGACACGCCAACGGGCGGTGGGGCCTCTGCTGGCGCTCAGGGCGGCGGGGCCCGGCTGGAGAGCTCCGCTAGGCCGCGGAGACGGCGCGCGGTTGAGACGCCATCGTCCTCTGACCCCGAGTATGCCGCGTGTGCTGACGTCACTGGACGCCTGACGGTGGCGTCTGCCAGTGATCCCGGGTCAGACATCCATGTTGACCTGCGAGGTGAGTGCGCGGCGCAGGCTTCTCCCGGCGGTGACCTCGGTGCAGACAGCTCCTATGTCGGACCCCACGGCCGGCTGTGGCCCTCGCTGCCCTGCGGCTCTGACCCGGACAGGTGGGCTGGCCCCGGTAACTCCGACGGGGCCGCGGGGGTTCGGCGGCCCCCTCGGCCGACTCGAGTGAGGCTGGTGACCTCAGCGGCGCCGCGTCAGGCTCGGCACCCCCTCGGCCGGCTCGAGTGAGGCTGGTGACCTCAGCGGCGCCGCGTCAGGCTCGGCACCCCCCTCGGCCGACTCGAGTGAGGCTGGTGACCTCAGCGGCGCCGCGTCAGGCTCGGCACCACCCTCGGCCGACTCGAGTGAGGCTGGTGACCTCAGCGGCGCCGCGTCAGGCTCGGCACCACCCTCGGCCGACTCGAGTGAGGCTGGTGACCTCAGCGGCGCCGCGTCAGGCTCGGCACCACCCTCGGCCGACTCGAGTGAGGCTGGTGACCTCAGCGGTGCCGCGTCAGGCTCGGCACCACCCTCGGTCGGCGAGAGTAAAGGCGAGCTGAGTGACCCCTCAGTGGAGACCAGCGGCCCGGCGGACGCTGGCATGCGCCCGAACCTGAGCTCGCCCCGTTTGTCAGGGATGTCCTGTCCAAGGAAAGCGATGTTTTGATTTACTTTCCCGGCGCTCGGCGTGTGAATATTCGTACAAAGAGTTGGGCCCGCAAAGGTGCTGGAATGAATGTGTTTTAGCGACAACGTTAGCAATTTTTGGTAGTTTTTCAATGTTGAACTTCCATCGCTAACTTATTTTATTAGCAGCGAATTTTTGCGTGGCCCCTGTCACACAGGGGCGGATCTAGCCTGGAGTGTGTGGGGGGGGGGGGGGGGGGACAACCGTTTGTCGCCAGCTGGCTGGTGTGAGATCCGAGGTCCAGTGCGTGGTGCCTCTCGCGAGTACAATGGTGTCTTGCGCAAATATGCGTTTCGTTTTGATGTTCAAATCGCTGCCAACTTTTCTTCATGAAGTTTTTTTCCGAAACGGAAAGAAATGTTTGATACCGCATCATCAAAGTTAAAACAGACAGTAAGTAGACGAAACTTTTATGAAGTTCCGGGAATGTTTTTTTTTCGGGGGAGAGGGCAAAACATACTCACAGAGTTTTTTGGGGCCATGGCCCCGTGTCCCCCCCCCCCCCCAGGATCCGCCTATGCTGCCACATCCGCCGCGCCGCATGCTCAAACGTCAAACCCTGGCTTGACGAGTTCTGGATGTCATGGAACTCCTGGTTCGGGTGTTGCGATTCGCGGCAAATCGCAACATAGTCTGATGAAATAGCCTGATGGCGGTTTAAGTTGTTATGCCCCCCCCCCCCCCGCCCCCGAGTGAAGCAAAAGCGTTCGCCGGAAGGCATGCACGCCTGTTCTGATTGTTCTGGATGCGATGCGTAATTATCTAGGATGCGGCGCTTGGTACGAAATAATTTCTAAAGCCTAGCACGGCCCGTGTTACGGTGAGCCACGGACTAAACTCACGGCGAGTTTAGCCACATCCATTTTCGGTGCAGCATGGCAAGAGCAAGCAGTTTTTGCTCCCCTATTTTATCAACTTAGCACTGATGGCTGCTCGAATGGGCATCAGAAGTCGGTTCCAAGAACAAACAGATCACAGCCACGTGCGGCGGGTTTTGAGATATTCCAGGCAAGCATGCTGAGCGGGAAAACGGCCATGTAAAGCTCGGCTTCTGTATTTGAAGCATGTGAAGCATGGCGTGGAGACCGCGAAAGGTCATGTTTGAAAGTTCATTGTTCGTAAGGCCACTGTTTGAAAGTACATGAAAGTACGAGCTTAGCTTCCACAGAGGTGCCGCTTTTGTCTCGAAAAAGTTGTGCAGAAGTGTGAGGAAACAGGCATAGCCGCTAGTAAGTGGTAAATAAGGATATATCTTCGCACAATCGGCGTATTCTATATATATATATATATATATATATATATATATATATATATATATATCTAGTGTATATATATATATATATCTAGTGTATATATATATATATATATATATATATACACTAGATGTCGTATACATGATCTACTTCGTACTGGAATCACTGAACTACGCGTTCTGTCTCGATTGTTAACGGGCCCTCCAGCTCAATGGGCTCCCCGGTCTGTCTTCTGCGGAACTGATCAAGTCAGCCAACCGCATTTCACTGTGGAGCACCAGACCACTAGCGTCTCTGACGAGCACCAAACGGCTACCCGACACCCAATCCAAATCCACACTTGCAGCCCAGTGGGGCGCGCCTGAAACACACACCAGTCGACGGATGTTAACGTCACACCTGGTGCCGGCATCTCATCGGAACCGACCGCGACCAATCAGGGTCGGCGTCATCGCCCGCCGACGACTGGCGTCGCGGTTGTCATGACGACCGACCGGGGGCGCCACGCGTGACACGTGCGCCGTGTGCGCCGTGGCAGGTGGCACGCGCAAGTGCACGTGCCCACTTCATTAACACGGCCGGCAGGGGGAACCAACGTCGGGCACAGCGCTGGCGGAGGCGCATCAGCTGGGTGGGGGGGGGGGGGGGGAGGGGGCAGAAGTGGGGCGTAATCACCGGTCAGAGAGGTCACATGACAGCCGGGACACGCGCCGTCGCCGCGGTGACGAACGCCACGTGACGGCCCGTCGGGCACGCGTCCGGGGGGGATGTCAGGACAGCCGGTGATCACGTGATCAGCGGGGGTCGCAGGTGTGGGAGGTGGGCTGGTCTGGATTGGCGCAGCGTTTACAAGTGACAGGCAAGACCTCACGCTGCGAGCTATAATACATATAAGGGCCGACCTGCTCCTCAAAAAATACTCCGTCTGCAGTCATGTGTAGCTTCGCAAAGAAGTGGGGACACATCCCCATTTAGCGGTCAGAAAAACAGAGCATTGCTGCGGCTAAAATGAAATGCGTGCGTACGGGTACATCATGAGCGTTTGTATAAAAATGATTGCACATGCCCGAATGCACGGATATTTCGGAATATGTAGCTTTGCCTTTCAGCCCGGTGGTCCCAATGTTTATGTGGCCGATTCCGTAATTGCTGCCCGTAGAGGCCCCTGATCTCGGCATGCACTTTGAGCAGCCTGCCGACGGTGGAACTGGCCGCCTATGCTCACCTTTGGTACTATAGCTATTTAGGTACCTCTGCGCACCCCGTCATCCTCTTAGAAAAAGGGCACCATTTTTCCAATGCATGTTAGTTTTTCAATGCATTTCAGTTTTTGGTTTCAAAATGATGGGTCCCGGCGGCACAAGCCATGCTGTGGCTGCCCATGCCAACTTGAAAACCTGGATACCAGATCTAATAAGGTACTCAGTCCCTATTCGATTTTTTTTAAAAAGTTGCAAGCCCTTGACCGGAGGCCTGCCTTCACTCGCACCGAAGCGGACGAACGCCAGCAGCCGGAGCGGTTGCGCGCCGTCACCGCTCCCTGCGCATTCACAGGGCTCGTGGGCTGGACCGAGCCGCCGGTGAGGCCGGCGCTTGGCCCCTCCAGCCGCCCAGAGAGGGCCGGCCGGATCAGCCGGTGCCGCAGGGCCCGCACCTCCTTCACCGACCACCAGCTGCAGACTCTGGAGCGCAGCTTCGAGCGCCAGAAGTACCTGAGCGTACAGGACCGGCTGGAGATGGCCGCCAGCCTGCACATCACCGACACTCAGGTCAAGACCTGGTACCAGAACAGGAGGTGAGGCACGCTACCGACGCTCAGGTCAAGACCTGGTACCAGAACAGGAGGTGTGGCACGCTACCGACGCTCAGGTCAAGACCTGGTACCAGAACAGGAGGTGAGGCACGCTACCGACGCTCAAGTCAAGACCTGGTACCAGAACAGGAGGTGTGGCACGTCACTGACACCCAGGTTAAGGCCTGGTACCAGAATAAGAGGTGAGACACGTCACCGACACTCGGGTCAAGACCTGGTGCCAGAATAGGAGGAGAAGCACGTCACTGACGCTACGCGGCTTTTGTATGCTTCCGATATGGCATGTTTCGTCCATTTTTGTACTTTCTTCTCAAACTCTTTCCTTTGGACGATATTCCCTATACTCGCTAACATTTGTTATGCGGGCCTCTTGTTTCCAATTTCGCTTGTTTCGCTCGTTTTGTTTGTTTTCTTCAACTCTCGCTTTAACTCTTAGTCTTGGCGACATCCCTTATGCCAGTCGCCAGTACGTTACGCGGATCATTTTCTGCATCGTTGTTTCTCTCAACTTGATGTTTGCCATACGCGTAACTAGGTGCAAAGGCTCCTCCATTCTCCGCAATTCAATCATGATGCTCCGACGTCTTCCCACTGACATAAACGGCAATCACGAGATTCCCAACGCCCAATTTGCATAATTGCAACAAGCACCGTGACTAGCTTAGTGATTGAAGCGAAGTTCTGGTATGATTTTTGAAGTTACTTACTCGCACATGACATTGCGTAATGCATAACGTTTTAAATGTTTTAACAAATATCAATCAGCGAGGTTCCTTTAAACCGGTCGGAAATCTTTCTAGAAAAACCTTGGGGGGGGGTCAAATTGACCTCACCTGAGTGCGCATTCATACGTTTACAAATGTGAATCAGCAAGGTAAAAGTGCCACCTTGTCGGATTAATCCCGTTTATGAACACACATGCACACACATATATATATATATATATATATATATATATATATATATATATAGTGTGCGTGTGTGTGTGTGTGTGTGTGTGTGTGTGTGTGTGTGTGTGTGTGTGTGTGTGTGTGTGTGTGTGTGTGTGTGTGTGTGTGTGTGTGTGTGTGTGTGTGTGTGTGTGTGTGTGTGTGTGTGTGTGTGTGTGTGTGTGTGTGTGTGTGTGTGGTGTGTGTGTGTGTGTGTGTGTGTGTGTGTGTGTGTGTGTGTGTGTGTGTGTGTGTGTGTGTGTGTGTGTGTGTGTGTGTGTGTGTGTGTGTGTGTGTGTGTGTGTGTGTGTGTGTGTGTGTGTGTTAGTTGGTTGTTCATTTTAGCTGCGGGTGTGGGAATAATTGGCGGCATTTGACACTCCTTTTGCCAGCGGTATATCAATTCAACTGTTCTCTACTCTATTTCTTTTTTGTGACCAACCGATCCGCTATTCAATTGCCCACAGTTATGCGGGGCTGGCAATGTATGAAAGTGTTGACAATATGCAGAGATCGAAGATAGCTATAGTAAAACCTTGGGGGGGGGGGAGCAAATTCACCCCATCCTAGCCTGCGTTAATATTCCACCAGGCAGGATTTGTGCCCGATGAAAGTGGATGCACATATTGAGGGCGTGTTCTTAACGCTCCGTCACGAAACCAAACAAGCCATGAAACCGAAAACCACCCGGGTGCAATACGAATGACGTCGTCATAACAGCAAACAGCTCAAATATCAAACTAGCCTCCAAATCAGTCTCTTATTCCAGAGAGCAACCTCCAAAATCAATCGTTCTATTACATTTACTATTACTCTCACAGAGTCGCACAAACACACCACAGTACCGGCACCAGTACCCGGGACCGCATGCGGCGAACAGCGCTAATAACCACCCGACAAACCTCCGAGGTGGCCCCCGCCTGCATTAACCTCTCCCCCGCACGGCGGCCGCGCCTGCAGACCGGCCGCGCTCGGGTTAGCTCGGCGGACGCCGACGGCCCTCGGCGTGATTTACCGGCCACCGTAATCACACCCGCTTTCTCGTGATCGCCCCCAGTTGCAACTGCCGTAAGTGTTACGACGTGAATAACGCGGCTGGCGTGAGTGATCGGCTCGAGCACGCCACGACTCATTGCCGACTCGCTGCACGCGTCTGCACGGTGTGGCGGCGGGTGCGACCGATTAGCCCGGCCGACAGGGCCTCGTGGTTTGGCTGTGAGGCGGGCGGTGAAACTCGATGAGGTACGCTGTGTGGTCGGTCGGCCTGTTGAAGCTGCTGACCAGCGGGGCATATGGTCCGCGTTCGGCACCTGCGGCTCTTGGAAAATGGTTCGCCGGGGGGGGGGGGGGGGGGCAGCTGGCTCTTTGGTTGGCTTTTCCTCTTTAGCGTACTTGGTAAGTGGTAAGTAAGTTTACGCCATGGTAAAGGTAAGACATCGCGCGGAGCTTTGCCCCCAGGGGTATCGCACTGCATTATTTCACTCAAAATTTCCACATATTTTGACGGCGTAAATCTATTCTGCTGTAATAGGGTGATTTCAAAAACATCGTAAGTCCTATTGATTGCGCATTCTTTCTTCATCGACGTACGGATCTTGTGGGCAGTGAGTCCCAGCGTGCAAAGGTGTAAATATAAACGTGACCGACCTCTAAATTAGGGACAGGAAGAAAACAATGGCCATGAAGACTGTTCACAACGATTTCTCGTGCTTTGCCCCATATACGAGTCGAGTGGTCAGTAGTAGAGCGGGAGAGCTACAGGGATACAGCGGGAGAGTTAGTGAGCGCGAATGAGCGTGTCCGATGGCAGCACTGACCCAACCGGGTCACTCCAGGTCACGGTGTTTGGCAGCCCTGCCACCAGACGGCGATGTGGACCGCGGCTTTCCCCGCAGGTGGGGTGTCAGGTCGTGAGGCGTTCACTGCGACTCGTCAGCTCGTGAGGCAGTCACTGCGCTTCGTCAGGTGGTGAGGTGGTCACTGCGGTTCGTCAGGTCGTGAGGCGGTCACTGTGGTTCATCAGGGCGTGAGGCGGTCACTGCGACGCGCCGGCCACTGCTCAGGTGTCCGTTGGTGTCCGTTGTCCGCTCAGGCGTTGACCTATGGATGTTGTATTGTGGTGAGAAGAGACCCTGCAATGTTGTGGTCAGCCCGCCTGCACGCTAAAGCAACATACCGTTGTAAAGCCGCTGGCGAACTGAAAAAGGCAGGGATCTGCTGGCCGTGGCAGACCTGGAGAATGTAATCCATTGGAGGTACACATTTGGAGCCTTGTTGTCGGAATGCGGAACATATTCGTTGGTCCACTACCTGATTTTGTTTTCGTGCTGCCAAACTGATGATAAATTGTGGTTTCTTAAGAACATGCATAAGGGAAAACCACCCGCATCGTGTTACAGCAAACTTTTAGAACTTTGGTTTGAAAGGCAGGACTAATTTTTAGGCGAGGGAAGAGTGGAAGCTTCACTGCCGGGGTCACTAACCATCTCCAACTAACAGAAACTCCTTTGTTCAAGAAGAGTTCCACTCGACTCCCCGCGGTGCTCACCCTTCCTGCCATGGTGAGAGGCAGGTGACGCCAGATAGCGTCAGCAGCTGAGCGCGTCGTAAAGCCCTAATGGCACACACAAGAAGAGTCCCACCAAGTTCATCCTGAGAGCTATATCCACTGAGAATCCCAGAGGAGGCCCGTCCCTTTGACCATTATTGGGCGAGATACCGAGACAATTTTCGCTGGCAATGCACAAATATCCATTTAACCGCACCGAGCACTCCTCGCTACCCAAACATCATTCGGTGCCACATAATGCGAAAATGATTACTAAAACCGTTCAAGAGGCATGGTCTGGGATATCGTTGGCATGTTGTTGTCCACGCCTGGCAACGCTTCAGCGAAGACTCGCGGGTCCGGCGGCGGCGGCAGAATGTGGATACGCGCTGCTGTCTTCCCTGGTGCAGTGTGAACCACACCGTGACATGAATAATGCCAGCGGCTTATTCCATTGCAATGATCTAGCTCCCGGATACTTTAGTACATTCATTTCAAAATGCGAGCAGAATTCCTTCTTCCGGCTTCTGTTCCCGTTAAAGAAGACAACAAGAAAAAACGAAACAAATCGTACCGCTCGACATAAAACTATACGCCACTGAGTGCTGTCATGACGCTTCTGACATTTGGAACCAGTCACGGATGCTGGCCTTTTCAACGCCATAAACATGGATTATATTTCAATCATCCATTGACCGCCCACTTATTTGCCCCTTTTTATTGACCTCACCAAAACACTGTTTACATCATCGGCAAGATTGGTGGCAGACACTGCGTGAATTAATTTGAATATACGACTCTGGCTGTGACGTCAGTCCCGCACGCGGCGATTATGAACACGGCAGGCAGGCCTGTGCATCCAAGACTTTGTACGGTTCGTGGACAGCTTGCACTGTTCTAATCCCGTCTAAAACATTCACTGACTGGGGTATCTCATGCCATTTGAGCAGCCTTCCACGCTGCTGGTGTGGCGAGCCCCGAGACGCTACGGGTGCGGTGGTGACTCCCGAGACGTTGCAGGTGCGATGGTGGCCCACGAGACGCTGCGGGTGTGATGGTGATCCCCGAGACGCTGCGGGTGTGGTGGCGACCCCTATGGCGCGGCTGATGGCGGCTCGTTTCAGGACCAAGTGGAAGCGCCAGACGGCGGTTGGACTGGAGCTGCTGTCGGAGGCCGGGAACGTGGCAGCCCTGCGTCGCCTTTACGCCCCCGGCTGGCCGTGTCCGCCGGCGGCGCCCGTCGGCTACGGCCAGCTGGCCGTTCTGCGAAAGGCGGCGGCGTACCCGCTGCTACTGCCGGGCCTGATGCTGCCCCGGACAAGCTGGGGTCGGCCCTGCTGACCCCACCGGCGCGCCCTCCGCCGTGACCCCCTGACTCGCTGGGCTGGGGCGGTCCTGGACACCGCGTCCCCCGGCGCCGGGCCAGCTCTGACTCCGCTGACCTGCTGATGAGGTGGGCCCCCTGATGCCGATCTTGTGACAGCTCTGTAGCCGATAGGCCTCAGTGGCCTGGTTGGCAGCAGGGTGTCCCCTGTGGTGGCGCCCCAGTGGCCTGGTGGGCAGCGGGGTGTCCCCTGTGGTGGCGCCCCATTGGCCTGGTGGGTAGCGGGGTGTCTCCTGTGGTGGCGCCTCAATGACCTCGTTGGTAGCAGGGTGTTACCTGTGGTGGCGCCTCAGTGGCCTGGTGGGTAGCAGGGTGTCCCCTGTGGTGGCGCCCCAGTGGCCTGGTGGGTAGCAGGGTGTCCCCTGTGGTGGCGCCTCAGTGGCCTGGTGGGTAGCAGGGTGTCCCCTGTGGTGGCGCCCCAGTGGCCTGGTGGGTAGCGGAACGTCACCCGATGGCGGTACCTCCGGACGTCGCGCTGCTGGTGGTCGCGCTGCCCCTGCTTGAGCGCAGTTATTCTGTTTTTGATTTTATATTTTAAGATGGGTCCATCTCCCCGCCGTTGTGTAGAAATGCGCATAACTGGAATGCTCTAGAAGAACGTCGCTCCAACAGGCACCACGTGTCTGAGCTGTCTCATCGTGCAAGCCTGTCCTTCATGAGTCAGTCATCGTCAGCAAAATGGAGGACCTGAAGGTGCGAAGAACACAATACTTGTGGAAGAGCGTCTTTTGTGTGCTTTTGTGTGTGTTTGTCTCACATGTTGGATCCTCTTGTAAATGCACTGTATACCTATAGTGGCATTGCTAATGTTGCGTTTCCACGGTCACGAGTTTTAAGATGTTTCGAAAGCGATGTTTGTCTGCTCATAAGTAAGTAAATGTCACTGATAGTGCATCGACATGTTGCGGGTACTTATACTTTGTTCTTGCCGGTACTTATACCTAGTACTTCCAGGTACCTACCGTACGCACCAAATGAGAATAGATCCAATTAACACGGTTACATATCACTGTTCCGGTTTTCCGCAGCCGCCACCCAAACATTCACTGTAACAACACCAGGATGGTTATCTCCCCATACAGAGCAGAACTGTGATCGACGAGGCCGGTTTCGATCTGTTCATCGATACAATGTGATCGATACTACTAGTAATCGACACAATAGGGCACGATATGATGCAATTTGAGCAGTTACCATGAGAGCTGGTAACGGACCGTGCAGTGGTAAGAATCACCCAGAATGGTCCGAACCGAATCCGGACCGGAACACTCAGTTCGCTCGGTCCCGAGTCTTTGCAGAGACATCTGAATCTTTACCGGTGGCTGTCTGTCATGAACACCGTATAGCGGCTTCCTTAGCCATCGGTGGTTTTTATCGAGCAGCCACTTTAAGAGCGGGTAACGAGTCATGCAGAGCGGTCCTTCAGAACGCTCCAAACGGTGTCCGAACCTGAACACTCAGAATCCTTGGTCCAGAATCAGCGTAGAGACGTCAGAGTCTTTACCACTGGCTGTCCGCCATGCACACAGTGTGACGGATTCCTAAGCCACCGGCGATCAGTTCGAGCGTCCAGCCGGGCATGTCCGTCCGCGAGGTTGCTGTGAAGGAGCATTGGTGGTCGTGAAACAGGTGCGGTCGGAGGAAACACTGGACCCAACTGAAGGGTGAAAACCCAGCGACGCGTTGAGTTTACACCAGTAAGGCAGGAAGCGACCGCTGCAACGGTCAATTACTGCCTCGCAAGTTAGCAATTTTCTGTGGTTCCTCGTAAGTTAGCGATTTTCATGTAGCGTAGTGACGCACGGCTATTTCTGTGGGAACTCTCCTCTGCAACCGCCATCATTAAGTGTTGGGATTATTTATTGAATCGCAAAATACATGCTGTTGATCGTATCCAGCAGGTTCAAATGTCTAGAATTTGACTCAGGCGTGGAAACACATTACTTCCCAGAAGACAGCCAGCGGCGCCGACTCAGCTGGGTGCCACTGGAAGCACCGATTCATACAGGAGAGCCATGATGCTCCATTCTTGTTGACAGGATTAGCTAGATTTCCGGCAGTCGTTGGTCACTGTCCTCACACCGTCCCC
This sequence comes from Pollicipes pollicipes, assembly GCF_011947565.3. NCBI lineage: Eukaryota > Metazoa > Arthropoda > Thecostraca > Pollicipedomorpha > Pollicipedidae > Pollicipes > Pollicipes pollicipes. Next base: position 32,443,503 of record NW_023596448.1, read on the forward strand.
CCCCCCCCCCCATTTTAACGTTTACAATGCATCGCACCAGACGGCGTCACAGAGGCTGATTGACATCACTTTCACATGAGCCCGAAGCCGAAAACGCTCTAATTGGGTTTTAATTCTGAGAGCGACCGCCAAACCGCGCCGTGATTGGCGCCGCGTCGGCGGGTTGCCGGACCGGTGCCAGATGGCTGCCAGACGTGTAACCCGCCGGAAATTGCTGGTGAATAGCTCGGCCGCCCGGCCCGCGGGCCGTCCGCAGGCGGGATGAGAGGAATGGAGTGAGACGGACGGCGTGAGATGGGTGAGATACCTTGGTTGGAGACTTTTCTGTGCTCCTGTGCTTCTGCGCATAGAAGCACAGAAAAGCTTCTGATTGGCCTCCCGTTCCACTCGTGCTACGAGTTGCCCTATGACGTCAGACAACGCCGCGCGACGTCAAGGCAGACTGCCAGCGCATGGCAATTCGACCGCAGTGTTGGAGTGACGTCACTCACGCGTCATCATGTTGGTAGCCCGGCGCATCAATGGAGTTTCCACCGCCGGCACTTCCGTTCACAGTGTGCGACCAATCGGATCTGTATAATGCCGGAAATGGCCGACAGCTTATCCTCACGCGGTATTAAACGACCCCCCCCCCCCCTCCGACCAGTGAAACTTCTGTACCGGAGCTGGGCTCTTGAGGCCCCCAAGATCTCGAGAATGATGTATGATTAACAGAAAATATGTATGTGGTTGGACAGCTATCGTCGTGCGAGTCTTGCTTTTACATTTCGCTCGGTAATAAGACAAATACAGATCATAACATGGCGAAAAAGTCACTAAGCCAAGGATAATGATTACGCGAGGTGCTAACACAGATGCAGCCATTCCGGATATTTTCCATGTCGGCTGTGCTAATCTGCACGCCGCGTTTTTCCTAGCTATTTCTAGCCGTTTGCAGCCGTGTAAGCTGGTCCTCAGCAGCGGTATTGAAGTCGGAAGCTTGCAAGATCACAGATCACAACGCAGAAACTTCGTCTCGTTTCTGACGTTGACGATTCATTTACAAATTGCCCTGTTTGTCCTCCCGTTACATGAGATATCCCACCCACGATTTGAAATTCCACCATTTGCCAACTAAGTGATCAATTACCTGACCTGTCAACAGCTAATGCCGTTCGCGCCACCCGCTATCATGCAAGGTCGTATGTGTGGAGCGGAAATGCCTGAGCAAAGCTTTTGCATCTGACGTCAAAACTCCAAAACCACCGTAAAACCAACGAAACTAGCGCCGCATAAATATAGAAATGGAGGTGCAGGCAGTAAAATGGAGCAAGTAGGATAAGTCGTTTAGATAACATAACATGCTAAAATACAGATACTGGCATTTATAAGCACATATATCAAGCGTTCAGCGCAACTGACGGGTAACATCATACGCGTTTGTAATAAAAAAATGGTTACCGTTCTTCATGCTTTATACAGCAGCCCCACTTCCGCTTTAAACTAAGCGGGTTTCATACGAACCGTGAGTGCGAAATTGGTTATTACGGGCGAAGCCGCAGGGCGAGGGAATCCCAATAGCAAGTAACCAGACATTTATTAACATCAGTGACCCGGCCCGGCCTGGCCAAGTCCGGCCACTCACGTTTGTGGTGATACCGGATCTTTTCAACCACTGATCGTAACACTATTCCGTTTTCGATAAAACTTAGCGCAGCTCTTGATAAACTGCACTCTTCTATTTTCAAAACACTTGGGTGCGGGTCGTCACATAATTTCTACAACGTTGCTGTATAATATAATACGTAATATATAATATCGCCTTCCCAGGCGAGTTACATAGGAAACGTCGATTTCCCAATTGAGAAAAGGCTACAGAACGCCGGTCGGAGGTAGGGCTGCGTATCAGCGACCACGCGTCGTAACAAAATGAGACCAACCAGTGCTGGCGGTGGGAAGACAGGCCATCGTAATGGCGGGGCTGATAGGCGTGCGGCAAAGAACGCTACCGCGTGAAAGACATGGATCCATCTGTTTTTAGACGTTTTTTGAGGGTATATGTCCCACTGTAGCAACCAGAGCACACGAAGACGAGAAAACGACTGCACAGCGTTGGGAAATACACCGGCTCCGAATCCGCGCCACAGCCAGAGGATGTCCACTTCCGTGCGCCACCGCCGGGTCTCCTCGCGACCGGCGCTCCAAGCAGCCGACGAGGCGGGCGGTGCCTGCACTGCGCCACTAGTGCCGCATTCATAGTGGACGCGTGCGGGTGCGGTCCGTCCTATAACGCCCGCCGGGCTGAGTGGCGTGTCACTGGGGTCACCCTCGGGTCACGGGCCGCTCAGTCGGTGCGAGCCACGTGGGGGCCGAGCTGGGCAGCGGCCGACACGTGCTGTCACGTGCTGTGTGCGGGGCGGCGTGCCGTGCGGTTCAAATGTGCGCCGTCACCGGCAGCGTCAGTGGTAACCATCGAGGATATGTTGCCACGGATCCGCGGAACTCGGAAACAGCGCCGGCGGAGGAGGACTACGTGGAGGTACAGGGAAGCTATGGAAGAACAGCACCGCGTGCAGCGTTCTATCCCGCCTTCCCCTAATGCCAGCGAACCCCGGCGGTCATACAACGAAACCCAAACTCCGTTTCCGAGAGTAAAAAAGAAGCTACATCAAAATTCCGAGCACGAGGTCGTTTCCCCTTTTTGCTCGCACGCATCCTGTTAAGGCTGATCTCCAATCGCACCGATCCACTATTCGCAGCATTATGGGAGGCAGTGATTAGGCCAGGTAAGCATGGCTTGTCATCCTGACCAACGCTCTAGCTCTGGTGGCTGGCAATCGCTGTCGTCGTTCCGTTGGGGCAACTTATCGCATCTCCAGGGACCAGCTCTCGACGTTTTCACTCACAGACTAAGCAGCGGTGGCGGTGCAGGTTGGGTAACGAGCCCGCCGTGTCGCCGTCTGTCATTATCTTCCCGACATCGGAGTAAGACGATGCAAACCCGGTACAGTCGAGCAGCAAGCACCGAACGCGATTCCATGTCAACTAGCTCTCGCTGTCAACGTGGTGGGTGTAAACGCTTGTACAACAGGCGCTAATGGCCTCAGAGATGTCACTGTGACAGTAACAGCTGGAAGCGCTATTAATCATCACACATCGGACACCAATCCCCCTCCCCCTTCAACCCCGCTGTTCGTCAGCTGTTGAGAGTCGACGCGGCTCCCCGGACCCAGCCTGCCGTCACTCACGTCACACGTCAGTCGCCGTGTGATGTGAACGCTGCACCACACCCTTGCAATGTCCCGCGCCTCGGCGGGGGGGGAGGGGGCAGGGGGACGGAGAGGCCGGCCCTGCTCCAGCCCGCCACACCACTGCAGCGGCGGACGCGGGAGCCAGCCGCGCCCACCACGCCGTGTGAGCCGCGTCATGATGGTCGCACACCGCTGACCGACACCGGCCCAGACCTCCAACGAGGCAGCCACCGGCCGACTGAGCGCGTTAGAACGGTGATATCAAATACACGTAACCAGGGCTGAGAGACTGAACATACGTAAGGACAGTGAGACCGAACACACGTTAGGAGTGAGACCGAACCTACGTCAGGGGTGACAGACCAGACGCGCGCCGTGGTCTCTGACTCAGACGACACACGGAGGTACCGGCGGAGGGCAGGGCTTGCACGCTAGGCGTGATGATGTGCCACGCGAGATCTCAACCCCGCTGGACTGTGATAACCGAACGAGGGCACAAAATACCACCGGCGCGGTCTGGCTCTCATGCCAGATTTGCCGTCTGGCCTGTTGTGGGAGGGTGTCGGCGCCTTGTTTAGGTGCCGCGGCGGTACGTCAGGCAGGGCGCGCGGCGTACCGCCGCCTGCGAGGTCAAGCACGGCGGCCTGTGAAGACGAACTCCGATTTGTACAACTCTTGTTCGGTCGTTTCGATTACCTTCTAACATTTCTAAACATGATCTTGATGTCATGATAGGCCTTGATAGATGCTACGATGACCCAGTTCGGCTGAGTTTGCCACTGTTCATTCCAGAGTTTATTTTACAGAGACCGGAGGACAAGATCTATATGTTGTATTTCACAACGATTCGTGGACGAATGTAAATGTACACTGACATGTGAAACCCTCCAGCACAAAAACTCCCCACAGCCAGCACGCACGCCTGATCCCGACAATAACAACATGGTGTCGCACTACGGGTGGCCCCCTCCCCACTTATCCACATTATCCGCCGGAGTCTCCGCTCCACTCGACGGCGGCCAGGCCAGACCTGCGCTCTCTCACCACCGTAGCGGCGCCCCGGCTGTCCCCACCCCGGCCGCCAGCCGATCAGCAGTGCCAGGCATCCTCAATGGGCCCGGGCTGCCGCAGCGTAGGCTCGTCACTCTTCCGTCTAGGAGCCTGCGGTGGTCCTGCAGCGGTCCTGCAGCGGTCCTGATGCGGTCCTCGACATTCATTCCGGTCCGGTCGCTACCGCCGCTGACCGATGCGGACCCGCGACGCCCTCTCTACTCACTTTCAACACAGAACCCGTCTCCCTCGCGCGAGCCCTGCGTGGAAGTCGAAAACGCGAGCATCTGTCGTCGACGGCGAGTTCTTTTCGCGTGGCCACGTGACGCCGCCCGCAGCTTCCAACAAGGAGACCAGCCGTAGTCGTGCGACCCGTCTCAGCTCCGCAAGTGATCGTCCGCGGTCACGTGACCGCTCCATCAGATCCGCCACGACCACCGGCCACAGTCACGTGCCCGCCCGCCACCCGGCGGCGCTCACGCGGTCTTCGGTTTCTTCTTGCGCGGTTTGCGGGCCGCACCGCCGTCGTCGAGGCCGCTCTGGAACTCAGCTAGGTCGGAGGGGTGTGGGATCTTGACCCGGGGCCGGCCGGCGGCGGCGCCCGCCGACCGCTTCTCGCCGCTGAAACACCACCGCAGCATGTGAACGGGGCGTCAGCAAGGAGGATCGGGTGTCTGTGGTGTGAGCGGTGCAGCAGACGAAAAACATGGCGGCTGGGTGAACAACTCAATGACTGACGATAACTGGTAAAGTGCGTCAGTGGCGTTTCATCAGGTGACACAACGGGAGCAATCGACAAAAGGGCATCAATGGAGCGAGGTCAGGGAACGGGACAGCTCGCGACACGGGCTCGGATTGTCAGCAAAGTAACGCTCCGAAAAAGCGTGCTTCAACCTGTGCAGCCTAGCACGGACGTCAGCGGGGTGCAAGAGAAAGAAGCCACCGCTCCGCACGCAGGAAAAGAGCACCGCCGCGCCTGTCCAGCGCCAGCGCGCGCGAGCGCGACGCCTCCCGCCCGCCGCCGCCCGGCCCGCTCGGCACGGCCGGGCCGCGCCGAGGCCGGCCGTGCCGTCACACCGGTCCGACCGGGGCGCGGCCGGCCTGTTGTGACAGCCGGCCGTGTCGAGGCCGGATCAGCGGCGCCGCGGCGGATCATCCGGCCGCGCCGCCGGCCGTGCACGCCGCGCGCCAGACGGCCCGGCGGCCGGCTGTGGTCCGCGCGCGGGGCTGACGGCGGTCGGGGAAGGCTCGGCGCTGAACGAGCGCCAGCCGGGGGTTCGCTGCGCGGGGGTTTGTCGCTTAGCGAACACACCTCGCGCCGGGCCGCTACCGACGCGACGAGCCTCACACGCAAGGCCACGACATTCCCAGTCGCCGGTCCTGCTTTGTATAAAAAACGTTTCCACCGCGGCACCCGAGGCGTTGGCGGGATAGTCGGCAGGGTGACAGCCCGTCGGCATCGTGGCATCTCCGACAGCTGACGTGCGGCGCGTGCTCCTCCGGCTACGCCGGGCAGGCGGGACCACTGCCTGGGACGACAGAACACTGCACGGTCGCCGAGGGCCGGCGCAGCGTCGGTGCTCGTCGCCGCGGGCGCGCCGCGCCGGTCTCGCTCACCGCTGCGTCCGGCGTCCGGACGGCACCTCCTCCCGCCACTTGCCGACGGCGCTGGGCGCCTCGCGCAGGCACAGGCTCTTGGCGTAGTGGCCCAGGTGCAGGGTGCGCACCGACAGCATGCTCTTCATCTCGGCCGGGTACGTGGCGTACGCCCGCGTCAGCGAGGTGAACGCTGCGGTCGGAGCAGAGGTCAGCGGAGGTCAGCAGATGTCAGCAGCGAGCTTGGAGCGGATGTCAGAGATCGGCAGAGGTCAGCTACGAGGTCGGAGCGGAGGTCAGCAAAGGTTAGCGGCAAGATCGGAGCGAAGGTCAGTAAATGTCAGCAGCGAGGTAAAAACGGAGGTCAGCAGAGGTCAGCAGCGAGATCGGAGCGAAGGTCAGCGGAGGTCAGCGACGAGATTGGCGGTGAGAGGTGGATACCCCGGGCGGCCGGCCCCCGGCCACGTTGCCGGCTGTCAGTGGGCCGGCGCGCGGCTGCCGGCTTACACCAGCCTTATCACGCCAGCCGAGCTATGCAAGAACACGACTCGGAGCAAGCGCGGGATTTAATTCCTCGCATCCGTCACACATGGGACGCATTACATCAGCATTACATCAGACCGCCACCATATCTTTGATCGGCAAATCTCAACCCACCACGTGGCATGCCTCGAAATCCCCCCCCCCCCCCTCCCTTCCCACACACCGACTGAGCGCCGCACCACCCTGGGCGGGGCGGCCGATGTGACGCACCTTTCCGCGCCATGTCGAGCAGCTGGCGGTCCTGCGCCACGGCCTCCTCCAGTGTGAGCTGCAGCTGAGTGGCGGCGGCCTCGACGCTGCCCGGTCGGCGCGCAGACGGCGACACCAGCGAGCCCAGGATCGCCTCCAGGCTCAGGTCGGAGACACTGCCGGCGCGAAGCCAAGGTGGCAGGTCAGCAGAGGGGTCGCTGGGGTCAGGGGGATGACGGGGGACGGGTGAAACGGGTCAGAGCTCTGACAAGGGGCAAAGGGAAGACGGGGATCAGAGGGTGGGCACGAGTCAAAGGCGTCACAAGGGTCAGAAGGTGGACAGGGTCAGAGAAGGACGTAGCGCAGGGGTCTTCGGACGGACCACCGACACTACTCAGATCCTTTTGAGGCTTGGGACCAGCGAGGAGATAAAAACGTCATTGTTGTCGCCGCATCGTTGATAGATAAACATACAGGAAATAGCCCGTCGACTTTCGAAGCCAGGTATGACTAATAAAAGTACGGGTATGACATGTAAAATGCGATGGAAAATCCTCCTTCCATGACCTTAGCGGGCAGGGGTCAATCGATGTGAATCCCGCACTCTCGCAACTGCTACTGCTGAAATATCGACTCACTTTGGGCGTGGAAAGCCCTGGTAATGGAATCTGTGAGGTGAATGGATCTGGAATAGTCGCTTTTTTGGCGACTGTGACGAAAGCACTGAGAGGAATACGCCAATATTTTAGATGCATATTGGTGACAGTCAGCTGGGCGAAGCACATGTGCAGCTTTCATGGTCTGATCTGTTCAGAATGAGACCAAAGCATGCTTCACTGGGTCAGTTTCGGCAGCGGCGACACCGGCGGCTTCCCCATCTGCGCTGACACACCCCAAGCTCGGAGAGCGCTGGGATCAATTCGTGATTCTTAGACGACACGGTCCACCACGCCGTACAGCTAGCTCCACGCCTTGACATGAGCTAGTTGCCGCAGGCTGACAAGAATCCCTAAAGCGTCCCAAAGCGGGCGGACCTACGTTTCGCGCACGACTGCGAGTGAGTGTGACGTCACAACTCACAGTCTCACCAGCACTGTTGTCCGCTTTATCGCCGTTGTCCGCTAGTGTTGGTTGGGCTCGCGTCGCTGGGAGGCCCAGCCGCCGAGAGCCGGGCCCGTTTCCTATCACATGCATATGCTTTTTCGCCAACTGAAGTTTTACGTGGGCAGTGCTTAACAGATTCGTCGGTGAAATAACGACAGCATTGCAACGCTGCAGAAGCACGCCGTCTAGATTAGACAAGAGATTACGTCACTTCTAAGTGGTCTGAAAGCATTACAGCACACCATTGGGAATTGTGCTTTAATTTGCTCCTAGCGTCATTGCAGTCTCGCCGGCGACTGCGGAGATATATGCCTTACAGTGCACGACTGGCCAGGCCGGGCCCCTGGAGCCACACATTATCCGGCTAGTTGCTGTGAAGAGTCGCTCGACCTGCACCCTGTCCCCTCGCAGCAAGGCCCGAGACCAGACTTCTCCGTGCCCGCGGAGGGTTGGGACACGCCGGCGTACCGTACCGCACAGTCACCGGCCGCAGCTAGAGCGTGTGGCACGGGTCGGACGGTCCACAATCGACATTAGAAATTTGTTTGAAGGCGCAGAACAGCGTTCGTCACTGGCGTTAAGTGGTCCCTAGCGATTTGGAGTGACACGCCGGCGATGCCACAACCAAATTTTAACAACGCGATTGTCCTCAGGCCACATGACCACCTGCCAGAAGCACTGAGCACCGCTCCACTACCCGAGTCTGCCGCCTAAACCTGCCCCGGTCCTCCACCGCGATCTGAGCTTGTCATCTCAGCCTGCCCCAGTCCTCCACCACTGACCTGAGCCCGCCGCCTCAGCCTGCCCCAGTCCTCCACCACTGACCTAAGCCCGCCGCCTCAGCCTGCCCCGGTCCTCCGCCACTGACCAGGCCGGGTCATCCGCCACTGACCTGAGCCCGCCGCCTCAGCCTGCCCCGGTCCTCCGCCACTGACCAGGCCGGGTCATCCGCCACTGACCTGAGCCCGCCGCCTCAGCCTGCCCCGGTCCTCCGCCACTGACCAGATCGGGTCATCCGCCACTGACCTGAGCCCGCCCTTCCGCAGCACGTCCACCAGCCCCGCCTCCGCCGGCGTCAGCAGACAGATGGCAGCACCGCCGCCGCCGGCGCGCGCCGTCCTCCCCACCCGGTGCACGTAGTCGGCCGGCCGGCACGGCGGCGTGTGCTGCACGATCCAGTGCACGTGCGGCAGGTCCACCCCGCGCGCCGCCACGTCCTGACGGCAGCGGAGCGGCCGTCAGCGGGGCACGAGCGAAGCAGAGGAGGACGGGCGCGGCGGAGGGCGCCAGGGCGGAGCAGGGTCCGGCGACAGGACGCCTCGTGGGTGCTGACGCGCACCGGTCCGTTGTGATGGACAGCGGCGCGTCGGAGGCAGAGGGACGGGATTGTGACGACTAGAACTAAGCGGACCAACATGACGAGATCACGTGCGTTTCAGTGCTCCGGGCGTCGAGCAAGGGGGGGGGGGCGGACTGCAGCAAGGATGTGATGCTGTAGTCCATCAGAACGCTCATAAGCGTAACCACTGGAGGACAGACTGCGATATGGGCCCCCAAATTTCCGCAAAATTGGATTTTTTCACTTCAAGCTTGCCCGTAGCACGGCTTTTTCAATTTACCCATTACAAACACCGTGCTCAAGCCAGGCTGTCTTCCCCAGATTCCGTTTAACGCCTCCTACCCCGATCTGTCACCCTCCAATGTCAGACCCGTGGCCACACCTACGAGCGGGTCCGGCGCGGTGCGGCTTCCGAGGGCGGTACCACTCACCGTGCAGATTAGCACCCCGGCGCGGGCCGTGCGGAACTCGGTGAACACCCCGGTCCGGTCCTGTGGCACAGCGCGCCGACGTTCAGGTCAGGTGTAGCAGCAGGTCCATGGCGCTTGCATCAGGGCGCTGAGGGCCCGGGACGCGGCGGCTAGAGGAGACCCCACCGAGCCCCGAGCCTCCCAAACTGGGCCAGCGTACGGCGTGGGACGCACAGTCCTCGCAGCCAGCAGCTGAAGCCAGCTCGTCGGATAGCGCCCGGGGCTTAGGCTCCGGTCCGCGCCCCGGGGTCACGACCTGAATGGCAGCATCCCAGCGGCTGGACCGCGCTACAGACTGTGCCAGACGTCGGTGCGAAAGACACACCGTACTGTCTGGCGTCACAACCGGCCACACCGTACCGTCTGACGTCACAACCGGTAAAGCCGCGCCGTCTGATGTCACAACCGACCACACCGTACCGTCTGACGTCACAACCGGCGACGCCGCACCGTCTGACGTCACAACCCGCGACGCCGCACCGTATGACGTCACAACCGGCCAAGGCACACCGCACCAGACGTCGGTACAAAGCATACGTCGCGCCGTCCGACGTCACAACCGACCACGCCGCACCGTCTGACATCACAACCCGCCACACCGCACCGTCTGACGTTACAACCGACCACACCGAACCGTCCGACGTCACAACCGGCCAAGCCACACCGCACCAGACGTCGGTACAAAACACACACTGCGCCGTCCGACGCAACAACCTGCCACATCACACCGTCTGACGTCACAACCGGCCACGCCGCACCGTCTGAACCAGGCCAACCGCACAGCCACGGCGTCAGGTCAGCGCCGGACCCCAGCCCGCACCGACCGGGGTCGCCCGTCACCGCCTGAGGTCACGGAGCGGCGCGGGAGGTCAGCCGCCTGCGTACCGCCTGTGTCATGCTGCCGTGCAGCCTGAAGAACCGCAGGTCGGCCGGCCCGCGGCCCGGCAGACACGTCTCCAGCAGCGCCGCGTGGTAGTCCACCATGTCCTGCGTGTTCATGAACACCACCAGCTTGCCCTCGTCTCGCCGCTGCAGACGGAGGGCGAGCGTCGGAGGCGGCCTCGGGACGAACCGTGACGGGCTCGAGCAGACACATGGCAGCAGGTCGGAGAGGGGGTGACAGATCTTGTAGCCATTCATATGCCACAGGTCTGGCCATCTCTAAAACTGCTCGAAGCGTGTTTCGTGAATGAACCATACCGAACCTCACGCAACGTCAGAGGCACAAAAGCAAACTTCATTCTTTCTTACTTTGAGATCACTAAGGCCTAGATTAGTGGACACGCTAAATCGACAAATGAGACCAATGTATTACAAAGGCGATGCGCTTACCGAGCACTTCCAGAGAATGAAGGCCGCGAGCGCCACCATTCTCAGCTTGGCGGGCACGATCGCCACGAACTGGCGGAGCTGGCCGGGAGTCACTAGTTCGCCCTCCGCTCCCGAGATGTCGCCACCCGCCGATGTAACGTCAATAAACGTCGGCTCGCTTAGACTCAGTCCTGTCGAACGCCCAGGACTTGTTCACCAGTCGCCAATTCCCAACGCATGGCCAGCGCAGCACTTAACACATATTGATTCCTGGCGACGAACGCCACAAAGGATCCTAATGACGCAACGCAACACGTTTACCGCGTCGTCATGGCAACGCCACTGACCGGCGAGCTTCTGGACGCGGTCGTCGAGCGTGGCAGACAACAGGACGGTCTGCAGCCGGCCGGCCGTCCGCTCGGCCCTCTGCTCTCGGATGGCCTCGATCACACTGCGGACGCATGGCGAGATGTCACACCGGGGGGGGGGGGGGGGACCTGGGGGGTCACGCTCCGACGGACGCATGCATGGAGGGCCGGAGCGGGCACAGTCAAGAGGAGGCTCGCTGCTCACTGGACACTACACACCACACACGGCGGCACAGTGGGAAGCAAGGCCTAACCTGCGCGCGTGCTCCCTATGTCCCGAGGACCTGCGCACGTGCTCCCCGCGCCCTGGCTGACCTGCGCACGTGTTTCTCGTATCCCATGTCGAGCAGCAGGTCCGCCTCGTCGAGCACGAGCCAGCGGAGCGCGCCCAGCCGCAGGTTGCGCGAGCTAGCCACGTGCGCCAGCAGGCGGCCGGGCGTGGCCACGAGCAGATTCAGGCCGCGCCGCAGCCGTCGCTTCTCGGCTAGCGTCTTCTCGCCGCCCGTCAGATAGCCGGGCACCAGGCGCACGAAAGCCTGCAATGCATGGACGTCAGTACCGGGCAGGGCTACAAACGTTTGCACAGCATGGACGTCAGTAGCGAGAAAGGGCGACGAACGTCTGCAACACACGAACATCAGTGGCGGGGCAGGGCGACGAACGTCTGCAACACACGAACGTCAGTGGCGGGGCAGGGCGACGAACGTCTGCAACGCACCAACGTCAGTAGCGGGGCAGGGCTACAACATTTGCAAAGCATGGACGTCAGTAGCGAGAAAGGGCGACGAACGTCTGCAACGCACGAACATCAGTAGCGGGGTAGGGCGACGAATGCCTGCAACACACGGACGTCAGTGGCGGGGCAGGGCGACGAACGCCTGCAACACACGGACGTCAGTGGCGGGGCAGGGTGACGAACGTCTGCCACACACCACCGTCAGTGGCGGGGCAGGGCGACGAACGCCTGCAACACACGGACGTCAGTGGCGGGGCAGGGCAACGAACGCCTGCAACACGCCAACGTCAGTGGCGGGAGACAGCGGGGACCTTGAAACGTATGGTTCGCTTCTGGTAAGGGGCCCCACCATATATATAGCCCCTGGAATACAGCTGTGGGGGCCCGTCACAACTGAGATGCATTGTGTGCGAGCGCACAGTTCCGCGTCCGGTAGTTTATCATGACAAACAGGTGTGAGCGCCCGTGCTCGACAGTGTATTGCCACAAACAGGTGTGAGAGCATGTGCCCATCAGTTTATTATGACAAACAGGTGTGAGGGTCCGTGCTCGACAATGTATTGCCACAAGCGGGCGTGAGGGTCCATGACCCTGGAACTACGTGGCTTGTGGAACTCTACAGTGCTCTTAAAGCCCCGGTGACTACCGACACGCGCCTACCGGCGCCGAATTGCACGCCGACCACTTGGGTCGTCACGTGCGTCGAACTACCGCAATTACGCTGGGTACTGTGATGTGCGTCTTATCGGCCACGAAGGGACATTGGCAATACCGGAAGCAGGTTTGGCGGCCTCCGTGACGTAAGCACTTACAGCAAGTTTGCGGACAAAGACGTACACGCTACACAGCTGATACGCCTCCGGGGAGCACCCAACGCTACCCACAGCCGACGAGGATCCCTCGACAATCATGGGACGACCCACGCTATTTGGGTCGAGCCTGCTCACAAACAGTCGCCACGCACAAGCACATAACGTATGACTGCATAAACCCAAGAAGCATCCATACACGGGACCCGCACCGCGCGCCACCCCAAGGTTAACGCCCCCGGTAGGTTAATGCCCTCTAGTAAAGGCAATGACGAGGCAGCGTTCGCCAAGCCGCTCACCAGGCTGCACGGTTTGGTAGCTTTCCATTAGGATGACGTCACCTGTTGAGGCGCAATAAGTTTCTGCTGACGTCACCTGTTGAGGCGCAATAAGTTTCCGCGAGTCCGCGAGTGTCGGGGAACCACAGCAACGCCCTTCGAAGTTGCCCCGCGACCGTAGCCAGCCCACTGGACCCTTCCTGCGCCCGAAAGCGGGACATGCGGGGAGGTGACGCTGAACCTCCTTCTAAAAATCGCCACGAGGGAGATCAGGTGCCGCCCGGTGAGGGGAGTCAGGTGTCGTCCGGCGATGGGAGGTCGGGTGCGTCCCGATGAGGAAAGACCGAGTGAGGGGAGGTCAGGTTCCTCAGATGAGGGGAGATCGGGTGCCTCCAGATGAGGTGAGGTCAGGTGCCTCCCAAGAAGGGGAGGTCGGGTGAGGGGAGGTCAGGTGCCTCCCAAGGGGAGGTCGAGTGAGGGGAGGTCGGGTGAGGGGAGGTCAGGTGCCTCCCAAGAAGGGGAGGCCGGGTGAGGGGAGGTCAGGTGAGGGGAGGTCGGGTACCGCCCGGTCGGGTGAGGGGAGATCGAGTGAAGAGAGGTCGGGCACTGCCCGGTCAGAGGCGGGAAGATCGGCTCACCTTCATCAGCGAGACGGCGCAGTTGTGTGTCTGCAGCGCGAGCTCCCGGGTGGGCACGATCACCAGCGCGAACAGGCCCGACTCGCGCGTCACCGGCGGCGAGATGGCCTGCAGACCCTGCCACAGACGATACAGATCCGTCACGGACCGTCACACGGAAGGAGGGGCCCGTCACAGACCGTCACACGGGAGGACAGGCCTGTCACGGACAGTCACACGGGAGGAGAGGCCCGTCACAGACCATCACACGGACGGAGAGGCCCGTCACAGACCATCACCCGGAAGGAGAGGTCCGTCACAGACCGTCACACGGACGGAGAGGCCCGTCACAGATCGTCACACGGGAGGAGAGGCCCGTCACAGACCATCACACGGACGGGGAAGGCTCGTCACAGACCGTTACACGGACGGAGAGGCCCGACTCTCGAGCCCATCCGACGCCAGGCGCCCAGCCCCGGGCTGGCTTCGGAGCCGCGCGCGCGCCACTGACCCCCGCCCGGTCCCGCACCGACGCCTGACGCCGACCGCGGGTCGCCGCAACGGGCCGCCGCCCGCTGGCCATGCCAAACGGCGTTGTGGAGTGAACACAGCGTGAACAGGGAAGTGCGCCTGGCGCCGCCCCAAGACCGCGACACTGCGCTCAGCCGTGGGTGTTTCCAGGACATCCCGGAGTTTAACACAAAACTCCAGCGAATGAACCGCTAAATCGCCGTAAGCTAAAATTGCGTGTTAGGCTTACATTATTTGCGTCATTCCATAATCGTGCACAAATCGAGCCATCGCATCGAACCAGCCCACCAAATGGCCCGTGTTCCGTGGCTTCAAAAGACAACGTCATGCTTCTGGCCTTGATAAGAGCATGATATCCATGCCGCAAAGTTACCCGTCAGGAAACACCAAAAGTCAGGATAAATGGCATCAGCGCGTTTTCATCCGGTAAAACAAAAGTACGGCTTGCAAGATTCCGAGCCAAAAGAAAACTGACAGGCCATCGCGTGACCCACTCATCACTGCTTTTTAGCTCCGTTCGCCACCTGCTATGGCCTTTAAAGTGCCGCTTAGCACTGCAAGACATAAAGGCTTCGCCGTGGCGAAGCCTTTATGACCCACACGCCACTCCACAAATGACCCACAGCCGGACCCACTGCACGCCGCCCCACCCATCAGCCGTGACCTTTCAGACAACGGGCCTAGGGCCGGCAATGGGGTGGCGGGGGGGGGGGGGAGGGGCTGATGGCTGCAGCCTTTGTGGGGTTCATTTGGTGCTGAAGGCTCGTTGCTGGCAGCCAAATCGGTCACCATGGGAACGGATATGGTGGCACGTCTCGTCCATAACAGGTTACTTGCCATGGCGACGTCGGAACAGTGGAATACTTCCGAGTAACGAATGACGTCATTCATGACCATCGTCAATGGCGCTTTCCACTATTCGTTCAGCACTGCCTGCTACGTTTAAGGTCACGCTCGGCAATTCAAGGTGATCAATAAAGCCTTCGGCTCCTGGTTTTGGGCGTTGATATTGATCAAAAACAGCGGTTAGCAGCATTTCATCACCGATTAGTTAAACGACGGGGAAGCGGAGACGACTGTCTATCCGAGTACGCGATGGGAAGTGTTGACAAGGAGCCCTTTTCTTTGGACTCCTGACGAACGTTCCGATAGAGGTAGTATGTGGAACCGCAGTGAATCCCCACTGGCGACTCTCGCCCACCTGCCCGCACCAAATCAGAGTTGGCAGCAGCTCGCTGGAGCAGCTTTACCATACAGTTTAAGCAACAGAAGCTACTGGAGCGAAAACTGGTAGAAATTGACAGGTTATGAGCTGGAGGAAAAAGCAGATCTATATCACAATTCATATCATAAATCTACATTTCGGCGAAATGCGACCACACCGGCAAAACACACTGATGCATAGAAAAAACGCATGTCTGCTGCAAACAGGCAGTAGACCTCACCTGTCTGGTAAACATAATACCTAGGCGCAATATGGAGCTGACGGCCACCCGCCAGCTGCTATCTGATTGGCTAGGCTGCGAGCAACTTTATACAGCATAAACCGAAATAATAAATGCAGCACTATCTGTAATATCAGCTCCTTATTTATTTGCAGATTTTATGGTATACGATTGCATCGAAACAAGGCTTCAAACAGCAAACCACATGTTTTTTTCAAGCTGGTGTGGGATTGGTGTACTACTGGTTGCGTAGCTGACCAAGAAATAATGCTGTCATAGTTTTATGGGTGAGCTCTTTTATTAGGTAGTTATATCACAGGACGGAGCCGATTCTTATACCAACTGTAGTTGAGTCTTATGATTACCAACCCCAAGTAGACAACATATTCTATCGCAACTTTATGACTAGTCACGTCTGATAATAGCACAGGGTAGTGCCAGTGCAGCCCCGCCAAGACATAATAAGGATGTCAATTTTCATTAATTTATTTTTTATAAATTACTTTCGAGTCCGAATTACGCTGTCGACGCTTTGTAACAGCACTACCCTTCTTTCTACAGTCGCGACCACCGTCGTCATGACAACTACCGTGCGCACCTCTGCTGGTGCGAATAAAAGGACGTTTGTGATTGGTGCAGAGGGCAAGGGCCTGTTACCCAGAGGTTGGTTGATTAAAATTCGAAACAGTGTGTCCCATGGATCCAGAGATACTCACATTCCCAAAGCCACGGTGCGCTTCGAAAAGAGTCACTCTGCTTACGCCATAGGAACGAAATCAAAGTCATGGTATAACGTTTCGTTAGATTCGGGAGATAAAAGCTTTATGTTCGCATATCTGTTTGTCTCAATAGTGTGCTCCAAGCTTTCGTAGCATTTGTTTCACAAGCATTTTGACACATAAGTGTGTTACGAGCAGTACAGAACACACACGTTGGAAAAAATCGAGCGAATGAAAAGTATTACTTTCATAGTAGTGAGCAGGAAGTAAAATGAGATTCCTACCACAGGGCCGGCTACTTCAAAAATAGAAATTCTGAGCTATTCAGAAGGATTTCAAGAAAACTGGCATTACTAATCAACTCGTACATATCTGATGTGACAATCACGGAAAAGTACAAACACCGACACCGACCGTCCGATCGTCCCACTGACACATATGACTTTAAAATGCCGAATTACTCGTTATATCGTTGTGACACCACGGACGGTGAGCGTCGCCAAGGTGGGGTGGCGCTGTACATTAGTCAAGAATTAACACACACGCCACTCACTCTTAACACACCTCTTCAGGCTGTTGCGTGTTCAGTTCGGCTGCATGGCCGTACCATCGATATATGCTCAATATACATTATACCAAATTATAATAATACGGAGCTCCTACGGCAACTTGACCAACTCGTTCTTCAATTTCAAAACCATTTTCTCATCCTCGGCAATCTCAACGTTCACAGTCCAACGTGGAGTCACGGCACCCAAGCCGTTGATCGCCGAGGACATTTGGCTGACGATTTTATTGATACACACAACTTAGTCCTGCTAAACAAAGACAATGATACTTATCACCACCTACCCACTGGAACGGAAACATCCACTGACTTGTCATTGTGCTCTCCCTCAATAGGAACTTTCTTTGATTGAGGGACTTTCTTTCCATTGAGGGCGATGTCCACGCCAACGACCAT
The DNA here is from genome assembly GCF_011947565.3 of Pollicipes pollicipes. NCBI lineage: Eukaryota > Metazoa > Arthropoda > Thecostraca > Pollicipedomorpha > Pollicipedidae > Pollicipes > Pollicipes pollicipes. Next base: position 32,460,802 of record NW_023596448.1, read on the forward strand.
TTTCCAGTTAAAATTTATACAACCTTTGATATTGCTGCTGATGCAGGTCCTCGATATATACCGCGTTGGAATCTGCGAAAGGCTGACTGGACCAAATTTCAGGAACTTTGTATTGCCAACCATCATCGCTATGATTTACCAGAGCAGGGAGCTGATCTTATCACACATATTCTTCATTCTGCAGCGAACGCGACAATTCCACTGACTAAACCTCCACCACGACGCCTTTCCGTGCCGTGGTGGACAGATGACGTTAAAGAGGCCATTGCGAGAGTTAAGCGTACTTTTCGAAGTTATCAACGCGATCACGATATTCCACCTTTACTCGCCCGCAAATCTGAACGCACTCGAGCCAGGAGGATCATAAGAGCCGCCAAGCGTGGTTCCTGGATAAACTTCCTACAGCAATTTACATCATTACTCCGTCAAGCAAAATTTGGGGATAAGTTCGCACACTTTCTGGTAAAGCGGCCGTCTATTTCTCATCCAGCTCTCCGAATCAACAATGCTTTGGTAACATCATCACCACAGGTCATGGAGAACTCTTGCCTAAAGTCTAGCACATCGCAGTTCTTCTGACAATTACAAAGCGGGGTTCATAGATCAAGCGGGACCCCGATTTCATTTACGTCCCCATCGCTCTCTTTCCGACAATACAGAGGACTACAATGTACCATTTTCTTTCTCAGAGCTCTGCCATGCGATTTAATCCACCGGTAACACTTCAGTACGCCAGGATGAGGCTACATTAGGCTTTCTTCCGTCACTTACCTGACAGCATGCTTCGATCTATATTGAAAATTTTCAATGACTTGTGGTCCTCTCATGTTTTTCCGGAAGCACGGAAAGAAACAATAATAATTCCGATAACAAAAACCAGGCAAAGACTCACACAACCCAGTCAACTACCGTCCAATTGCGCTCACCAGCTGCTTGGGCAAAACTTATGGAACGCATGGTTGGCAAACGCCTTGCCTGGATAATATATCGTAAAAAACTCATACCGGGTCAGCAATGTGGATTTTGACGTAACCGTAGCACCTATGATCATATTATTCATCTCGAGAGATATTCACCGCGCATTTCGCCAAAAACGTCAAGTCACCGCTGTGTTTCTGGATATTACTCGCGCTTACGATATCGTATATAAACAGCCTTCATTTCTAAACTAAAAAAGTTAGGATTTAAAGGACATTTGGCACATTATCTAGTGGGATTTCGCCCAGGAACGCGGCCGTTCCGTGCAAAATGCCGACCGATGGTCTCTAATGTTCACATTCAAGAGAACGGTCTTCCACAAGGTAGCTGCATATCTCCAATGCTCCTTAACCTAATGAGATTATTTATTTGATGATCTCCCGTCAGGCATATCCTCGTCACTTGTTGTGGATGACAGCGCGATTTGGTGCCCGGATGAAGAATATGATCACTCATTGCCACGCCTTCAACACGCTGTTCACAGGTTACAGCAATGGTCAATACGTTATGGTCTCTATTTTTCCGCTAAAAAATCAGCCGTTATGATTTTCAGTAAAAGGCGACGAGACACACCCACATGTTCTCTCCAACTGGACGGGCACAATATTCCTTTTGTTTCATCGTTCAAATTTCTACGGCATCGTCCTCGACCCGAGGTTGTCCATGTCCATGCACGTTGAACATGTCCGTACCAAACGTGTCACACGTTTGAATTTGTTTAGGTGCATTTCAGGATCAAGGTACGGTGCTGACCAGCATACGTTATTGTTACTGTATAAATATCTGGTTCTTCCTATTATTAAATATGGATCAGGTGGTGTATGCAGGTGGCACGGAAGGCAGTCTGAAGTCCCTGACTGTTGCACAAAATATATTATTGTGGCTTGCACAAGGAGCACCTGCGCACATCCCCAATTTCGGCACTTGAAGTAGATACCTTCATTATGCCTTTAGCCCTCCGACGTATTGAGCGCACTATAAGGTATGTCAAAAAGATAAGACAAAATCCAAGTCACCCAACATTTGCCTCAACAAAATATCGCCACGAATTCACCATAAATACTTAGGACCAGCAGAGCGTCGCTCGGGCCTTACAATTGCATCACGTATCACTGTTTTTTGCCATAGTTTAAAATACGTCCCTCCGCGAGCCTCCGTGCCACCTGACTCGGCAGCAGCCCCTTGGCAACTGACACCCCTGCAAAGTTAGGTTTCTTTTTACTGATTCTAGACGCACCGTCACAAAGGCTTATGTACAACAAAAATTCAATCGGATGATCGCAAAATATCCACACTGTCGCTTTATATATACCGATGGCTCCATGAATGAAAACCACATCGGATGCGCGATACTCTGCAACGGCCATTACTCACAAAAATGTAGGCTGCCAGATGGAACATCCGTATATCTTGCAGAGCTGTTTGCTTTATTTCTTTCTTTGCAACATATCGAACGACAAAATCATAGGACCAGGCCCATAGTAATTTGCTCGGATTCTAGGGCGGCCCTTTTGTCACTTATTAACCCTGAGCTCACTCACCACCTCGTTGTTCGTATTATAAACATTTATCATTATTTATGCATACAAGACATAGCCACTACATTTGTGTGGGTGCCAGGCCATCGGGGTATCCACAGGAAATGAGAGGGCCGACCAACTGGCCAAGGAAGCATTGGCGTCCCCTGGCATAACACCAGTTCCTGTTGACCATGCTTCAATAAAAACGGTCATTCACAGTTTATCAAAACAAGTCTGGCAACGACAATGGACGGAAACCACCAGGACACAGCTTCACGACATAAAACCGGAAATTGTACGCTGGCCATCGGTAAACCGTCCAGACCGCTTGGAAGGCAAAGCACCCCTTCGAATCGGACACACAAAGCTTACACATAGTTATTTATATTTAAAACGCCCGCGCCCCCTATGTCATCAGTGTGATCGTCCCCTTTCGGTTAAGATATTTTGCTTGAATGTGACCAATTTCAACACCAGCGGAAGACACTGGAAACATACTGTCGTCACCACAACGTTGTTAGTCGTTAGATCGTTAGCACATCGTTAGAAGTCCTCCCAGGTAATGACCATCCACATCTTCTTGGCCTTTTATTCAATTTTCTTAGACGTACCGAAATGCTTCAATTATTGTGAAAGGATATAATGCAGCGCTTTTTCCTTCTTCAAAACACAGATATAAGTTTGGGTTGAAATAGAGCCTTTAAAGGCGTGGAATGGTCCGAACGGGCCGAAACGCCTCAAACCAAATAAACTAAAAAATATCGGTAATATATTGTGTGCACCCTGACAGCGCAGTGTTCTTTACTCTTCGTGATCCGTCCCTCTCTGGACGCGTTTCCCTGTCTGTCAGTCCGGGCCGGCATCACCTCGATGCCGGCACCGATGTTTCAAACCGGACCAGCACGACCGACGCAGAAGCGCTAGTCCCGGCCACTCGTCCGCAACCAGCCGGTTGACAGCCTGAGTCCTGAGGCGCGGGTGATCATGCTTGTGTCGCACTGCACGGGGGCTTGGGTTGTCAACTGAAGAAAACAAAGGGCAACTACCGCCACTTTCTCTCTTTCGTCGCCGAAGACAGTGCCGTGCGCGACAGGCGTACCAGCCCCGTCCAAGTGTGCGGGCGCCGCTCCACAGTCTGCACGGGATGCCTGCCACCGGCGATGGTGCGGGGCTCTCGGCGCGTGCAGCGCAGGCTGACATTCCCTCCTGGAGCCCGTCCGGACGTTGCCGTCCACGCCTCGCTCTAGGACCAGCAGTGCTGGTCTAGTACAGGCCGCCAGTACAGCGGTACCCACACTATCGAAACAGCGCTTACCTCGATCAAAATACCGGGAGACATCTGTAGTCAATAGACCCGAGGGCCATGCCATTCCTGCGCCCTGAAGGACCGCCCCACCCCAGCCGGCACGCGGTCACCGCCGCCCCGTCCCCACCAGCACGAGCCTGCGCAGACAGCGAGCCCCGAGGGCGGTCGATCTTAGTTACCGCGCTGCGGAGACGGCCAGACGGCTCACGACACAGGGCCGGGATCACCCTGGCAACCAGTCAACATGGCTCATGTCCACGGCCGGCGCGTCCCGCACGATGGCAGCGGGGGCCCTCTAGGGGCGCCGGCAGGCCGAGCGCGGCGGCGGCGGGGGCCCTCTAGGGCCGAGCACGACGGCGGCGGGGTCCTCCGGGAGCGCCGGTGAGCGGAGCACGGCGGTAGCGGGGCTCCTCTAGGGGCGCCGGCGGGCCGAGCACGGCGGCGGCGGTGGTCCTCCGGGGGCGCCGGTGAGCGGAGCACGGTAGCGTGGTCCTCCGGGGGCGCTGGTGAGCGGAGCACGGTAGCGGTGGTCCTCCGGGGGCGCCGGTGAGCGGAGCACGGTAGCGGCGGTCCTCCGGGGGCGCTGGCGGGTCAGGCCGGCCGCAGAGGGTCGGTTCGGAGCGGTGAAGCACAGAGCTGGGCCAGGATCACTATACGCTGGCAGCACCGGGGGTTTTCAACGTTCTGGGGTGGGTGGGGTGGGGGGGGGGGGGGGGGTGGGGGGGTGGGGGGGACTGTATCTTTACGCCGACGGTTTAACGAGTTTAGCCCAAGCCATTTGTTTTCTCTCCATCGCGTCTACATGCTTCATGCACGTTACGGTTCTCTGAGGGCAGGGTCATGACAGGCCATGGCATGACCCTGAGCTGCCCACTTTGATCCCTGAGAGAAACGTGTACCGTGGTCAGAGAACCGGCTTTATTTTTAAGGCGATCATGCGATCTTGTATATAACGCGCAAACGAAGCGTCATTTGGCGTCACGTGCAGAATCCGTGCTGAGACATAGACTCCGGTGGTTAGGATGAATGTTGCGGAAGAGGTGAATTGTTATATCTGTGTATATATATATATATATATATATATATATATATATATATATATGTATATATATATGTATATATATATATATATATATATATATATGTATATATATATATATATATATATATATATATATATATATATAAAGTACAACATCCTGTATGGCATATTACGCATCGCGAAACATATCACAACATATCAATCATATTTAATTTTCCTGACGTACGCCAATATAGCTCGGAGTCTTAGTGCCGGAAGCCCACCAGAGCTAGTTCAGCTTCACGGCTGTTCCTTTGTTGCAAGTTCCTTTAACGCCAGCCAACCATGACTTCACTTTCAGGGCCGTGAAGTCAGTGTAAGGCAGAACGATTGTGCCGCTTTTTGCAGGTCATTACGGCTGAAGACGCCGTTTGCCCAGGCACTACGTAAACGGCCTATTTTGCATTTACAGCGTCCCGCATGCAACAATTCGGCATGCCGGACAAGCCCTGTCAATATTCAACAGCCCCGACTCGACAACAACATACAATGGAATGCAATGTTGGCCATTACGAGCTTGAGTCACCACTTCTACAGGTGCAATGGAGCCCGGTGGAGCCCACAAAACGAATAAAGTGCACGCGACACTGAAGGTAACGACCGGCTGCGCCTGACTGGAGCACGTCAGACCTTGACACGCGCCCGGGTGGCCGGTTGAGTACCCTTTACTCGGGTGGGGGTGGGGGGTTAATTTGGCCTCGAGATCTCAGCAACTAAAAAAGCTCAAAACACCAAATTTAGAAGGTGTCTTAGCCTGTATGTGAACTCACTTGCGTCAAAATTTTGGGTTCCTAGGTCATGACCTTCACGTCAAATAAAGCCAAACAAGGTCAAACTTCAGATTAATGTCCAAAAAGCCCGCAGAACCTAGATACCTGCTCTAAGCAAAAGGTCACTGATGTCCAGTTAGGGCCAGCGACCTTGTTTGACCTTTCGCAGGTCATGGTGACCAAACTCATAAAATACCGTTATGAGTTTTGCATTTGAATAAGCGTCAAAAATTACACTACGTGGTATGTTCCTAGAAACAAAATGTTGACCTGGGTCGCTTCAGGTCAATAAACCATCCTGACATTTAAGATGTTCACGGAAAATGTATTTTTTCCTGTTATCAATGAATTCGAGATGAGCACCAAAAATTACCCCATACAGCAAGTCCTAGAGTAACAAAACAGGTTAGTTTTGACCTTGGTCTGCCCTTCATACCTGACCCTAGGTCAATGGAATTTGTTCGCCCAGTTATTTTGCTGTCTAAGAAACTATTTTACAGAGATACGGCTTCGCCCAACACTCCATTGTTGCATCAGATTGAACGATTCCCTAAAAATTGCCCTCGCTAAATCCATGGTCTGACTGACCTGCCGTAGGTCAGTGACCATACAAGGTACATCTAAGTTTCGATACCAAGCGATCGGCTATTCAATTCGCCACAGCCACGCAAACTTTGGTGCGGCTACGCCATCTGGAAGCCATCTGGAAAAACTTTCGGGGGGTCAAATTGACCTCCACCCGAGCGCGTGTTGATGGGTAGGCACGGAGGCAGGTACACGCGCATTAATGGCTCTCTTGGTCAGAAGCGTAGGTGTCCCCAAAAATTTGGCGAGCAGCGTAGGTGTTGTTCGCAATTCAGCCCCGGACTGAGCTCCAGCAATGCAACAAATAAAAAATCAACAACAACGGATCGCCTGATTTCTCAGGGAGTCAACAATGTCCGGTTGGTCGAACCAAGGCCAGCCAATAATCGTCCAGTTCTGATTATCCTTAATGTTTGTGACCAAGAAGTGCAAAACCTTTCTTTTTAATTTTCGGGCTTTTCTCACGTCCTGTCTTTTCCAATCACCACTGATCAAAAGTTTCAACCTTCCGAGGCATCGACAGAACTTTCGGAGTCAACCAAGCGCCAGGTTGCATCCTGAAAAGCATTAAGTGCGAACAGATGGGTTAGCACCGGTATGGAGTTCAACCAGATGGTCAGTCTCTGACCTTATTATACTTGTGGTGTGTGGTGCAGGTTGTGGTAAGGTTGTGGTGGTGTGGTGTGGGTGTATTACACTTGAGACGAGGCCGGTGAGGCGGCTGGTGCGCTCGTGCTCGGTATTTACGGCGCCGCTGCGTCAGGCGGGAGACAGGACCAAAGGCGGAGCTCGGTGGCCGGCCCGACCCAGGCCGGTGAGGTGGCTGGTGCGCTCATACTCGGTATTTACGGCGCCGCTGTCTCAGGCCGGAGACAGGACCAAAGGCAGGGCTCGGTGGCCGGCTCGACGGATTGTCGATAGGCCCCTGGCAAACAAGAAAGACATGGCGATCTTGGCAGCTGTTGTGACAGCAGCCGGCCGGTCTGTTGATTACAGGCGCTGCTTCCAGCGAGTGTCCGGTGTTTTCGTTCTGTATGCCATCGCGCCCGAGGTGTACCCAATGCATGATGCAAAGCCAACTAACTGAGCTGACCCTGGTGACCTAGGCCGGCCGCCGTCCGCACTGTAGCCGACCGGAACGATGCAGTCGCCACAGACGTACTGATGTGTATTGTTCGCAGAAACACGGTGAAGGCAGCCAGTGGCAACATCCACCACAGGGCAATAGCGGACAGGAAATGGCAGCTGAATCCGAACTAGTCAGTGGTGGTGAACATACAACACACAGGCACACATTCTGACGCAGAATGGCGATATATATATATATATATATATATATATATATATATATATCGGTCTCGCCCGTCTAGCGAATGACGCTGAAATGCAGCTGCACACAATAACAGCTGACAATACTTACGGTGGGAAAGCGGAGGTGCAACACTGGTCTGAGGCGACAGGCGAAACGGAGGTGCGACATTGGCCCGAGCCGACAGGCGAAACGGAGGTGCGACACTAGTCCGAGACGACAGGCGAAACGGGGGCGCGGCACTAATCCGAGGAGACAAGCGAGAGTCGGACCGATTCACTGCTTGCATCCCAACAAAATACTTTCCGACAAGACTAAGAGAGACATCCCGACAAACGGGAGATGGTGCACGGCTTCGGCGCGCGCTCCGTAGACAACAGCAGATAAATAACAGGCCCACAGACTACAAAGACGGACTTCTTCGACACCGACACACAAGCTCGACTAGACATCTCGAACAAGCCGTGGCCGGCGCAGATACCATGATAAGTGCGACGCCGGTGCCTCCAGCACCTCGGCTTTATATTTCACGACTAAGGTTGAAGAGCATAGGCCGCTGTCGCTTCGCGAATTGACTCCAGTCAAGGCCGCGTGACCTGCGATACCCTGTAAACCTGACTAGTGTGGGGGAGCGTCGCTTCTTCTCACTCCCTGTGTTTTCACTGACCTCAGACGACATGACTACAAGGGCACTTCTAGTAAAGATGCGAAGTGCAGGACAGTGCCCAGTCGAGCGTACGATGCGGAATAAGTGCACAAATGATCACAGACTGATGCTTTCCCCGAAGCGGCAATGCCCAGGGGGCCTTTGCGAATCAAGACCCACCCTACCCCCTGGAGGCAGCGGAGATGGCACTTTGACAGCCGCGGTACCTCTTCAACAACAAAAACCGTCCCTCGACGCATCAAAATAGTGGGTTCCCTGAGCCCCAACAAAAAACAAACAAACAGAAAACGGGGCCTATGGCAACACCACGTCTGAAGCTCGTGAGATACCCTGGCCGGCCGCACAGCACTCGATCGAGGCCAACTAGAGCGGACACCAGTTCGCCGGACGCCGCCGGCAGATCGTCAAATAACGGCAGCTTCCCGCCCACTCCAACAAGCCAACACGCACCGATCCGTGCCTCGCCGCAGACGCCCTATCTCGCTAAGGTTGCCCGCGTCCGGTCACAGCTGCGTTGCATAACTCGCTGACCGTGACGTCATGCAGTTTGACGGCATGCTGTTACTCATGTTCTTCATGAACATACGCAAAATGTACGAAACGGGCGTGCCCTTGCCACGTGCGAATAGCTGTCGACTGGAACCACGCACCAGCGCCTGCAGTCTAACGGCAGGTGCTTCGCGGACGGGCCTGTGCGACGTTCGCTCGACGGGATGTGGCGGGGTGTGTGCCGAGCTGTTTACAAAAGGTTGCTGTCAAATACAGAAGGCACCGGACTATCACAATAAACGCCTCTTTACAAGGACTATGTACGTACGCGATGCCACAAAAGTTTACCCGACTGTGGAATGATACAATCGGCGCCCGTGTCATCTCGTGTCATTATAATCCGCTCTCGTGTCATTGACAACTTTTTTTCTTTCCGCTTCTCTGAATGCTCCATGAGAACGCAGCATACGTTTGGACGTTCGTCCCTTAGAAATGTTTTTGCACTGATTAAAAGTGTACGGTGTTTAAATCTGAGGCATATCATACTCAGCTCAGCTGCTTAAACAAATACTAACGCAAACCCTGGCGTTGGCCCTGCCTGATATTAAACCTGGATCCCAATCCATGGCAGAACCGACCCCAGGTCCGCATCGGACAGGACCTCTGGTCCACAGAGGACAGGAGTCCTCGTTTGCAGTGGAGGGCCTGGTCCACGACGGAAACAGGCCCTGGCACCGACAGGACACGCCCTGCTCCACAGCACACCAGGACCCCCCGCCGCGGTGGACCCGCCTTCGTCCGCTGCAGACTCGGACCCCGTCCACGGCGAACGCAGGCACTGATCAACGGCCGGTCTGATCTGATCTGCTCTGATCTGCTGATCCGATCACGGACACGAAGCCGGACCCGGGCCATGCTCCGGACCGCGGGCGGGGCCTCCGACACTGCCGTCGCCTCCTCCGGCGCCGGCCGGCCGCCGTGCCGCCGCCTTAGGCCGGCGGCGAGGGCCGCACCCTGCTCATCTTCTGCACGGCCTCGTCGTTGCGCACGTTCTGGTAGTGGGTGGCGACGACGGCGAACCAGTACCACTGCAGCGCGTCCCACATCAGCGACAGCACGGCCGCGGCGATGGGGCCAGGCCATGCCTCCCAGCGCACGCCGCCACCATGCCCCAGCAGTGGGCGAGAGTGCCCAGCACCAGCAGGATGCCGTGCACGATCAGCCAGATGAGGATGAGGCAGGCGTTGTCCTGCATGGCGCCGCGCACCATCAGCGCGTGCACCAGCAGCAGCAGCAGCATGACCACGAGTATGCCCACCGAGACGCCGCGGATCAGGCGCAGCGCCGCGTCCACGTCGGAGCTCTTGACGTTGGCGTCGAGAAGTGGCTGCCGGAAGAGCGCCTCGCCGGCCGCCAGCAGGACGATGCTGGCCAGCACGGCCAACACCGAGAACACGAGGTACACGATGCCGACGGCCACCGAGCCCTTGCGCAGGTCCCAGCAGCCGCAGCAGGAGGTGAGCGCCATCGTGAGGTCGGAGGGGCGGACGGGGGACCGATCGGTTCGAACAGTCTGCGGGCGGAGGCGGGTGGATGGACGGTCGCGGCTGGCGCGGGAGACGGCCCGCGGTCAGATCTGATCCGGGCGAGGCTGCCGCAAGCGAAGTACTGGTCTGTCCTTGACGCAGGCGGCGCAGCGGCAATTACCTCACTGTCTTCCAGTCCCGATACCGTCCGGCCTCCAGTCGACTTCTAGCGGGTCGCGATCTGCTGGCTCAGGCCGAGTCTGCGGATTGAATCCGGGCTGCTCCGCGGTCAGACCGTCGCCTGGTATGACCCGGTCCGATTCGTCTACGCCACCTGCGTCAGCCGGGCGAAACCGGGGCTGGCGAGCGCGGAGCAGCGGCCGACCGAATGAACGACGAGCAACGCGGGCAGGGGGCGTCGCCGGGCGCGCGCCGGGGGGGGGGGGGGACGGCGCACCCTGCTGCGCCGGTCCACCTCGTTCCAGCGGCGTACCGACACCGCGCCACGGAGAAACGCCCACAGGCAGCTAGCACGGTCAATACTAGCGAATGGGCGGCGTCGCACGTGGGAACGAAGGGCGTGCAACACGTGTGAAAGGAGCTTCTGTGCGAAGTCGGCCTAACGAGGAGCCGGTGCACAATACCAGGACTGTCGGCCTTCGGGGTCTGCAATGCCCGTCATTGCCAGCTTTGATGCGCGCTATCCGTCCTTCCAGACTTTGGGGCACGTCACGTGCCCTCGTGACCTTTGGTGAACAAAGTCCGTGCTGACGAAACTCTAAGTCAGTGACGTCAGCAACACATTTCCAGAGGAAGGACAGGCTTGCGCAAGGCACGATAGCATCACGCATGTTTCATCCATAGCTGACAACAGACATCAAAAGCTGTAAACGAAACATTTCAGCTCGTTTACAAGAAAATTAATCTACAAACCAATTCGCCGGTCTTTTCAACGTCAGACTATCGTTTCGTCGGTCTTTCCACGTCAGACTTTCGTACCAAGGTGACCCCGGTGCACTTACTAGGTATTATGCACAGCGTTAACTGGCACCACGCGTTCACTGAAGACGGACGGCGTGACAGCCCCGAGGTTGAGCTCTTCCCTGTGGCTGAGACCACGCCTCTGGGATTAGGGGATCAGTCAGGATTGGGGATCGGTCAGGGTTGGGGATCGGTCAGGGTTGGGAATCAAACTGGAATGTGCCGGGCGACGACGTGACATAAAAATGCTATTCTTGAATGGGAAAGCGTAAAAACTCGTGCTGAACGAGCAGAGGAAAAAGTCATTTTTAAAAGATTGTGAAGATATATTCCCTGCCTTTCCCCACCCGCTCGTCGATGGTAACACCCATGGAGCTACGACAATCTGTGGCTTAAAACCCCCGTAAAAGTTGCTGTGAAATCCACCGAGCGATTGCCGCCGTTGACAAGTGACGTCCATAGCTCGCCTATGGGTGTCGCTTGTCAACGGCGTGGCCGCGTCCATACTACGCCGTGAGTATCAGCTCCACCCAAACAGCCCTCGCCGGTAACAGTCGCGGGCTTAACGAGTGGTCCGACACGAACAATTTTCGATCCCCTCTCTCATACACGTTCTGAAGCATAGGCCCAAAGGCCATGCACGCAGTGACTGTGTCCAATCTGCCCCACAAACACACCGCTATTTTCCCGACTGGGTATTGCGATGGGTCCCACTCTGGGTATTGCGATGGGTCTCCCTCTGGGTATAGCGATGGGTCTCACTCTGGGTATTGCGATGGGTCTCACTCATAGGATACTCAGCGTTTACAATTGCACACTGGTGCCACTCAAACAGCCCACAAGGGACAGGATCACGCTTAACGTAACAAAATTAGGAGAATGACGGGGAGGAGACGGCAGACTGGCTCCTGCCAGAGGGGCTTTTACACCATCTTATCATGTTTCACTTCAATCATTTGCTTGCTTCTTGACCATTCAACGTTCAAGAGCCCTCTATAGTAACGGCTGTCCGTCGGCGCATGCCGCAACGTGCTTGTAAACACGAGGAGAGCCGTGGGCGACGAACCAGTAGCGCCACGCACGGCAGGGACAGGAACTAGAGCTATCCAACCGCGGCGGCAGGGGCGGGCGAGCGGTGGGTGACGCACCAGGCGTACGGGCCACACCGCCACCTACCGGGCGTGGGGTCCTGAATCACTTCACACACAACACGACACGGCATGACAACACACGACAGAACACGACACGACACGACACGACACGCCACGACAGAACACGACACGACACACCATCCTGACCACGTGACGTCACGTCTCATGGTCGCGTCATCCTGCCGTTTCAGCGTCCCGTGACATCGCGGGCCGGCCGCCTTCTGCCACACGCCCTGCAGTAGCGGGCGGAAGCGGGTTTGCAATGTTCCACGGTCATGTGACCTTCTCCCCCCCCCCTCCCCACCCGTCCGGCTGACTTGCGCGGCATCCGAAATAACCAGCAGCAGCCGCGCCTCTTAAACCGCCGCACATCATTAGCAGCCCAGCCCTTCCACGAGGGACAACATGGCACAGATCTGTCCCCACAGCGTCATGCCACGTCCCTCAAGCCTGGGGTCAGCCGCGCGTGTCGGCGCGCCTCGAGCTCGCCGCGTCCCCCTCCCCTCCCCGCCCCGCCGACCACCCCGGACGCATCACGGCCGCCCGCTCGTGCGCGCGCCGCCCGCACGTGCGCGCGCGGCCGGACTGACCTGTATGACGGGCAGCAGGTAGGCCAGCGTCTTGCCGCTGCCGGTCTGTGAGCGCACCAGACAGTCGCCGCCGGCCAGCACGGCCGGCAGCGCCCGCTGCTGCACGCGCGTCATCTCGGCGCCGCCCAGCGCCTTGGTCACGTTCGCCACCTGGCGGACGGAGGCGGCGGCGTCACGCGACGTCATGTCGCGGTGGGCACACGAAAGTTGATGGTAGCTCATGCAGAGCTGAAGAGCTGAGGCCTCAGTGCCGGCGAACACTCGCCAGACTGGTGGTTCGCTGTTTACGGGGCGTTGTCAAGCAGGGGGGGGGGGGAGGGTGGCAGTCCTTCGTGGCTCAAATGGGACGCTCACGCATCTCGAAAGGGTGTAGCCTGCTTTCACATGATTTTGAATGCGCGGTTTTAATATCGCTGCAAACGTTACGACACACAGGAACGAAACTCCCATGAGACTCCCATCCAAACGAACCCTGTGACTCTAAACAGGACTTCGTTGCTGCCAATGGGCTTCACGATGCACTCACCAGCGTAGAAAGTTCCACCACTGACATCTGTATGGACCTGAACCTCGGAATGGACAACGGTCGTTTCTGCATGCAACTTAAGCTTTTTTGGCACTTAAAAATTATGTCTTTTTCCAAAATTATTTCTTTTCAAGATGCGATTTCCCCACTACAGTGTTATGCCTTACGATACACTCAGCTGCAGATGACATAGGGCGTCTGATATGGCGCAGCCTACCTTTCATCCTGGCAGGAAGGGCGGGCACCGCGAGGAATCGAACCCTGCACCTCTGGCCTCCTAGACGAGCAACTTAACCACAGCTCTGCTAGTGCCCTGCCCACGACTTTGGATTTCCCTGCCAGCTTCCTTCGAAACCTCATATTCATATCATACTCATACCAATTCTCGTCTCAACAACGTCCAGAGCGGTCCCGGCAACAGCACCAGCGGTCAACCTCACCCCCACCCCTCCCCTCTTCTCCTTCTCCTCCCCTCCCCTCACCAGGTGAGGGTGTAGCTGCAGGTCGGAGAAGTTCTGTCCGGAGAACACGTCCGCCACGGCCGGCTCACTCGCCGGTAGTCCCAGCTCCGGCACGGCCGGATTGTGAGAGAACAGTGACGCCAGCACCGGTTTGTTGCCCGCGACGCGGCCGCCATCTTGTTTGGCGTCGCGTCGGCTGCCATCTTGTTTGAAGTCGCGTCGGCCGCCATCTTTGTTGGTGTCGCGTCGGCGCGCTGTTAACGCCTTTTTCTTGGTGGAATGAGAGCTCACGGCGGTTATAGAGGACTCTGAAGTTCCGGGAGCCCCGGCAGTCCACGAGACTGGAGCTGGGGGTCGCTTCTGAAAATAAAAATACGGGCGTCAGCTCGATGCTCCAACGATCGTGTTCCATTCCAATAACCAGGCTCATACAGAGGTTGCTGGCGAAGCCTTCAAAACCGCTGTAAGCGATGCCAACCATAATGCTTCTGTGTTCTCACATGATCCTTCCGGGGTCTTAAGAGTAGTTGCCTACCACCCTGTTGTGTCCGCTCATCTCACAAAAGTAATGGGGTATAAGTTGGGGACATTTCCAAAACATCGGTGGGAATCCGTTCAACCCTAGACGGCTAACAAAAATGCGAGTGGTATACTGCATAGAGCGGTAAAATGTAAACCGCTTATACATGCGCACCACTTGGGTCAATGGCCACAAATACGGAACTGTGTAAGCTACAAGGTGGCTTAACCCACCCAATACCAACGCCTACATGGCTAAAAACACCGAAACAGAGCAGCGCAAGCACCTTTATTGCTTCTGCATTAACAGCAATGCCGAAAAAAACAAAGACAGAGGAGCGTGGTTAATCCAGACTAACCATAGTGCGGGAACTACATGTGTGACGAGGATGCTGGACATTAGAAGTAAAACCACGTTTCGACATAAATATTTGGACAACGACAGGACGAGACGTTAAACGCTATGCTACTGGCATCCTCAAATGAGGTGTTATGAAGGATAAACGCACACGTTGACTGATGCAACAGCCGTGCTTCTCTTCTAACGACGCCAACAGTGTAAAACATTTGCTACCTTCAATGAAAAGATGCTAACACAAAGCATTTAATCATCGGCAACAGCACGAGATCCACGTAAAGCAGGTCAAGTACGGCAGTCCGAAAATACAAAAGACAACCAATTTGCAACCCCGAAACTCAGGAAGCCAAGCTGCAGGGCAGCTTCCAACAACAGCATCGAACATAGAAACATTTCGTTGTTCATCAACGCCTGCTCTGTGCAGCAGCGCGCCACGTGCTCCGGCCAAAGTGAGACCTCTGCAGCAATGAGACGGGCCTGGCGCTTTTCGCAAATTTACCCCAGTCCGAACCATCGGTCGGCCGCCGCGCGTGCCACACGGCACCAATCCGCGCGCCACGTGCGGCGCGTCACTGCTGAGCAGCGGCGCCCTTCAGCTGCACCACGTCGTAGTACTTGTGCTCGGCGCGCCACGGGTGCGGCCGCTCGCACACCTTCTCCCGCAGGCACTGCTCCAGCCGCTCCTGGTACGCGCGCTCGTTCGCCATGCCGTCCGCCGCCTGGCGCGCCTCCTCCTGGCGCAGCTCGTCCTCCTGGCGGCGCCGGTAGGCCGCCTGCGCCTGCAGGTCGGCCGCGTGCTCGCGCTCTGCCAGGCGCAGGCGCTCCAGCCGCTCCACCTCGAGCCGCTGCAGGCGCTCGAGCTCGCGCGCCAGCTGGTCGTGATAGGCGCGGTCCTCGGCGCGCTCCTGGCGCGCGCGCTCCAGACCGCGCTCCACCTGCTGGCGCCGGATGTCGATCGTCTCCTGCAGCAGGCACTGGCGCCGCTGGCGCTCGGCCAGCCAGTGCTCGCGCTGGCGCCGGTACACCTGCTCGGCCTCGGCGTCCACCAGGCGCTGCACCTCCTCCTCGGCGCGCATTTCGTCCTGGCGCGCGCGGCGCACGTACGCGCGGTACTCGTCCATGTCGTGCGCGTGCGCGGCGCGCCTCGCCGCCAGCGCGGCCGTCTCGCGCGCGCGGTCGTCAGCGTCGCGCGCGCAGATCTCGCGCTCGACCTCCAGGTCGCGGTTGCGTTCGTCCTCGGCGGCGCGGCGGCGAGCGGCCATGTCGGCCAGCAGCTCCTGGCGGCAGCGACGGTCCTGCTCCTTCTGCCGGCGCGCCTCCTCCTCCTCATCCGCGCGCATCTTCTGGAGGCGCGCGGCGAGATCGGCCGCCTCCAGCGCGTCCTCCTCGCGTTCGCGCCGCCTGACGCGCTCGCGCGCCGCCTGCTGCTGGTCGAGCACGTGCATGCGCATGCGCTCGGCCTCGCGCATGCCGCCGGCGAGCGCAGCGCTCTCCTCGGCGAAGTCGCGCACGTCGTCAGTCATCACCTGGTGGTGAAGCGCCTCCTGCGCGGCTGCCTCGGCGCGCAGGCGGCCCTTCTCGGCCAGCTGCGCGTCGCGGTCCTGGCGCACCTCCAGCGCGTGCTGCTGCGTGACGGCGCAGCGCAGCTCGTCGCAGTTGAGCCGCCAGCGATAGTCGTCCAGTCGCTCAGCCAGCGCGCACCGCTCGCGCTCGCGCTCGGCGCGCAGCTCCTGCAGGCGGCGGCGCATGGCCTCGCGCCGCTCGTCCGGCGTCGGGTGCGGCCGCGCCAGCTCGGCGTACAGCGCGTCCTCCTCGCGTTCCAGCTTCTCGCGCAGCCGGCAGCGCCGCACACTCAGCATGTCCTGTCGCGCGGCCGCTTGGTGGACGTCGCGGAGGCGCGCGTCCGCGTCCAGCCGCTTGAGGTCGGAGCGGTCCTCCCAGCTGCGGCGCGTCGCGTGCGCGTGCAGCGTCCTCACCTGCTTGTTGAACTGCTGCTGCTTGTACTCCTTCTCGCGCCGCGCCGCATATAGCTGCTCGCCGTGCAGCTCGTTGCGCGCCGGCGGCGCGCACCGGCCCACCGGACTCATGACTCGAGTCGGAGTCGAAGTCGGCGTCGAGGTCGGTGTCGGGCTCGGTTCGGGGCGGACGGAGTCCGGGCAGCTCGGATCGCGTCCGGTCGGTCGGATCGGGTCGGGCGCAGGCGGTCCGCGCTCGTGATGGCGCTAGGGTTCGTGATAGCGTTCGTTTCGGTCGAGCTGTGACGCGCAGCTGATCGTAAACGCGCGGCAAACTCAGCGGCGGAGAACGGGAGTCAGCCGCGGCGCAGGCTCCAGCGCACGCTCCAACGCCGACACTGGACGGAGCGGTATCTCGGCCGACGACGCCGGGAGCCGGCCAGCAGTCGGCCACTGCGTGGTCGATTTTCCGCGGATCGCCCACGTCGGCACGCTCCCTGCGTCCCATGGCTCCTCCGCCTGCCGTGCGCGTTTGATCGATGCGTGGCGACTGGATGAATCGGTCCGCCGTCGATGGCTCAGCGCCGCCCCCGCAACAGCAGCGCAACGTTCCGGATATGGTTATCGAATGTGTAGGCTGCACGTGCGGGCTTTCCGACTCCAGCGGCCCAGCAGGCCCAGCCGCCACGTGTCACGGACATCGCTTGTAGTAAGGGGACTGGCTAACTGCAAGAGCAACTTTATCTTCCCTTGTGTCTTACCGTGCACGTAAGCGATATCATTACCGAACCTATTTACAGGGGGGGGGGGAGGGAATTACGCTGTCTCTTTGATTTGGCTTGTCCCCTATAAATTTAGATAAACGCATCGTTTTTCCGATCTCAGTTGTGTTTTAATGAACACGGAACAAGGTAAACGTGAATCCATGGTGCTGATATTAGGGTAATGAAGTATTGTTCTTTACGAAATTCTGCTGAGATTAGAACAAGGAAACCATGAAGGGTGAGCGCACACTAGCGGACAGTTTGTGTAACACCTCGCAGTGAGCTTCTGTCCCCGTTGGGCAAAACTTCCTGAACTGGCCGCAGTTCGCATACTCAAGCCGTCACCATCTGACAGAACAGCACAGTTCTGGCGGCGGCGACTCGGCGAATTTGGCGCCAATTCTTTGCGGCGAGCATTTGGCACGACTGACAGCGACTGGTCTACTAGCATGATCTGGGCCGCCACCTGTCCTGGCGAGCGATGTTGTGCCACTAAAATTTACACGTCGCCTCACGCAGCGACTTTATGGCGGGCCGTCGGGTCAGATCGAAGTGACGTAGTCGCTCACTGGCCGCATGAAGTCCAGTCTTCGCCGACTCTTCTCGCCCGCGTCCCCCCCCCCGCCCCCTTCTCCCCTCTTCACCCCACCTAATGCCACGCCGCGCGACGATGGAGCAGGGCGACGCGACACTCGAGGCTTAGCCCGTCACAGACACGCAAAATTTCCGTTTCCTGATAGCGGGAGCCAGTTCTGATTCAACGCCAGCGGAGCAGGCGAATAACCCGGCTCATGAATTCCCGTACTCGGCTGGTGCCCAAGTATGTTTGTCTGCGCTGAATCCAACGCAAGCCGGCACCAGAGAGTCGTTTAAATCTTAGCTCTAGGTAGGTGCTCTGCATGGTAGGTGCAGAGCACCTACCTAGAGCTCTAGGTGGGTAGGTAGGTGCTCTGGTGCACCTCTGGGCTGGCGCCAGCAGTAGCACCCGCACCACTTGAAAAGGACCAATACGTCCTCACCCTGAGCATCCTTCCGGCCGAGACCGCACACCCTGGCAAGATCGCAATAACTGGACGGAACTTAAACTGAGAATGCCATCATTGGAGCTTGGAGCCCCGCACCTCTGGTTTCCCAGACGCGCAGCGAAGCTACTGCTTGTCTGTTCCGGTGGCGAAGTGAAACCACTGCGTGTCTGTTCCGGTGGCGCAGGGAAACCACTGCACGTCTGTTCCTGTGACGCAGTGAAACCACTGTGCGTCCGTGCCGGTGGCGCAGTGAAACCACTGCGCGTCTGTGCCAGTGGCGCATTGAAACCACTGCGCCACCAGAGCCCCGGAGCCAAGAACCGCTCAGGTCCCTGCTCTCTAGACCAGTGCCTTGCATAACTCACCCCTTTTACATCATGCAAGCCAGAGCAACGCGAGTGCAGGACGGTCAAACTTACGGCGGCTTTCTTCTTGGCCGGCGCGACCGGTGCGGACGAGATGTTGAGGGTGATGCCGCCGGAGTCGTCCATGGCGGGGGCGGGGGCGGGGGCGGGCGCGGGCGCCGGGTCGCTCCTGTGGCGATACGAGATCAGCATCACGGGTCAGCGCCATCACGGGTCAGCGATCAGCATTACGGGTCAGCGCCGCGCCCGGTTCGGCCGGCGCGGTGGTCACTGCAGTGACGAGCCGTGACGGATGTCAAGCGTCAGGTGAGCAGTGACAGATGCCAGGTGTCAGATGAGTGTTGACAGATGCCAGACATCAAGTGAGTGATGACAGATGTCAGGTGCCAGGTGAGTGGTGACAAATGTCACTTGTCAGATGAGCAGTGGCAGATGATACATTCCAGGTGAGTGGTGAATGATGACATATGTCAGGTGTCTGGTGAGTGGTGGCAGATGTCAGGCATCAGCTGAGTGGTGGCAGATGTTACAAGTCAGGTGAGTGATGAGTGCTGGCAATTGTCAGGTGTCAAGTGACCATTGACAGATGCCAGGTGTCAAGTGAGCAGTGACAGGTTCAGGTGTCAGGTGAGCAGTGACAGATATGAATTGCCTGGTAAGTGGTGAAAGATTCAGGTGTCAGGTGAGCAGCAACATATGTCAAGTGTTGGGTGAGTGGTGACAGATTCAGGTGTCAGGTGAGTGGTGACAGGTGTCAGGTGAGCAGTGACAGATGCTGGTGACAGATGTCACAGTTGCCTGTCATTATCATGAAGATGATGTTAGAAACTGAGGTAATGGAGCCAGACATCCTCCACAACCCCTACAATATGTATATATTATCAATAAATCAAACAATTTATACAGCACATATTTAACAGGGCTGCCCTTCACAGCCTACGGGGGTTTCATGAACTAATGCTCTAGCCAGGCTGCCAAGGTCTTGGTTGACACTCATTTTAACATTGCCTGTTGACCTTCCCATGTCAGCTGGGTAATGCACCAGCTAAAAGACATTTATCCAGTACTGCTACACAACAAGCCCAGTATGTCCTCCCTCAGATCACAATGGGGCTCAAAATGGAAACCAAGATAAACTAGCAAATTGGTGATTGGTGCATTAACCTGACAAGATTAGACCTAGACATGATTCAGCTTTGGAAGAAACAAATCAACTTTTACTCAAACTTGGTAGGAGTACATCAATATTCAATCAAACTTAAAGTTAAAATAGTGCTCTGAATTGACTGCTTATTCAGAAATACCAATATGCTTCATTTTGATTGTCAATCAGAAAAAATCTAAATCCTATCAGTGAGCATGACATGCACCCAAGTGAAAGTCTCTGGTGCACATGCATACATGAAATGATACTGCAACATTTTTTGAGAAATTAGTAATGCTCAATAGCTGGACTATTCAAAGTTTGAAAACATCTGAACATCACCTGCATCAGTACATCTGGCAAAATATCATGTGAGCCATTCATAGGTGCAGCAAATTTAAGCATAGCATGTCTTAAAGTGAAAACTATAACTATTCCTCTCCCTGAATACCCTGTAGACCAGAAACATGACATTTAAAAGTATTTGATTATTTGCTTAGGTTTGAATGGAATATTATTTCTTAGCTGCCTTTTGGTACAAAATGACCTCAACGTCTGCACACCCTTAATCCGTAGTCATCATCACCATATTATTAGCTGCCTAAATCCAATTTGGGTTTAAGTAATTGCAAGGAATGGTGTTATTCTCCATAATTAAATATAACCAGCCATCAAGACTGTATCCAAAGCCACAGTGAGACTTCAATCAATCAATGTGATTTCTGCAGAGAGCGCAGGAAATTCATTTTTAAAGGGCATAATTATCACATTATAATAATAACACGACAATGCCAGTCTCATTCATACCTTAGACACCCCCATAATCAGACAGGAGCATTACTTCTACAAACATGGGCAATAACTCATCTGCAGAGCAGGAGGCCCCATGATCACTTGATTGAATACAGTGTTATGTAGCCTAGCAAAAACTAGAAAGGCATTATGGTGACAGTTATCCTACCTTAGCATGCACCATAGGGCATGGTTGCGATAGCATTCAGCGGGCCCTTGTAACGTCAGGTTTGCCCACACCACACCCCGCCTGCGCATCAAGATGGCTATGGCTTAGCACGCAAGGGAGCTTATATCGAAAACTGAGTTCGATTGACCACAATTTTCGGACACATACCTGACAACCGCGGTACCTGACGAGATTTGCACAGTTCAGCAACACTAATGAACAATCACCCAACGTCGTAGAAGCCCGTAGCATGAGCTGGTTGAGGATATGGCTGTGACCGCTTTCCTCGGGAGCGTGTTTCCTCGAACCACATGCGTCGTATACACAACAAAATATTGGTGCCAGATGGGAAGTTATAGAAAGTTTTCTTATAGTACTGTAGGGTTTTCTTACCAAAGTTTTGAAATGGTTTGTCATTTCATGCACAAATTAGCGCATATTTTATTTGGTAAATGACATAAATTATTATTTGGAACAAATAATACAAGTGTTTGTCTATACACTGACCAATTGTTATGATATACCCAAAAAGCAAAAAATTCAAACAAAAACATTATTCCACAAAAGCAAATTACGCTGCCAGCTTGTTTCCATAGCAACTGGTATTGCTCCATCCTGTCGGAAATAAACAGGCAACCACACCAAAAATAAACGGTCGCAGGGTACTTGGGAAGTGCACGTAAGTTAACACTCGTTGTCAATTGGATGCTGTTTTTTTTGCATATATGACACATCAAAACGTGTCCGTGGCTAAATCTCCGGCATGTAATCGTGTCTTGATCGTAAAGCGTGATGAGTGCTTCCGTGAGTTGACTGTTGATGTCCATTCAACACAATCCTCGTGAAGACTTCAAGATTTGGTCCATGCGCTAGCTTCTCTTTATCTGCGTAGGTGTGCTCGTTTGATGCCGGACACCAGATTGGTTCGTTGATCTTGTCAACAAACTTCTGGGTCCGACAATTACTGAAATTAACGATGCATTCAAAATTTATAGCAACCTCTACATGAGCAACGTCGATATAAAGCATATGGATGTATGTATGTGTATGTGTGTGTGTGTGTGTGTGGTCGTGACTAGAACATCGTCCAGGCCATCTAGCGTCGACCTCTCTCACTCCGATTACCGTGGTGGACAATGATCGTTGTTCCCCGCGGTAATTGGCAACGATAGGTCCCAGAACTCTTGGCTGAAGGCCATGCCTCAAAGCCCACGATTTTCCTCACATGCTCGTGCGGCAACGCGTTCCCAGCTGAGCTACGCTATCTCCTCGACTATTTGACTGCATGTAGTGCCCTTTCCGACCGGTAATGGCCACTTCAGGACCATGGGATGAAGGGAAGTGGAGACTGATCAGGCAAGACTACATGCTGTTGGGAGTCATTTGCTCCGAGACTTAATCCGCTCAGAGAAATTGTGTTTCTCTGTGTGGGGTAACATGCCTCCCTAAACAAGCCCGCACACGCCTCGAAAAGCCGTGGGTTCGGGCAGGGTTTCCTTCAAGGGGCAACAGGGGACATCTAATGTCCCACCAGTGAACATCTATTGCACCCTCATGACTGATGCTTACGGATTGCCCCAGATAAGCCAGGTATTAACGGGTTACCAGGATAAACCAGATTCCAGGTATTTCGGATAAAACCGCGAATAAGGAAAGGAATGTTGATCATGTGGTGGTTTCTCCAGTTACGTGCTGGAGCCAAATTTACGGTCCTGCATGTAGGTCCTGGCAAATATATCTGAGGAACGGTGGAAAGGTATCATTCCGCTGTCTTTTCCAGGTGGTGTTACACGCTGCATCTTCTCACAATCTCAACATGGCATCTGACGGTGAAGTCAAGAAGAAGGAACTGCAACTGACAGCTGCAATTGGATTTGAAGGTGACCAGCCGGAATGAAATGTTGCGAAAACTCAACGTTCGAGTGCATGTCCTGCGCGATATATTTTATGCGTACAGTTGAAGAGGAGCATGTGGTTACTGACGTAGATCAACCATTCACTTCCCGCGTAGTCGATATATATCCCAACTGGCCAACCATCCACCCAAGCAAACTACCCCCGCCCCAGTTCCACGCCCCATGCCACCAGCGAGCTAACTGTGTGTGTGTGTGGGGGGGGGGGGGGGTGTGGGTGTGGGTGTGTGGGTGTGGGTGTGTGGGTGTGTGGGTGGGTGTGTGGGTGCGTGCGTGCGTGCGTGCGTGCGTGCGTGCGTGCATGCGTGCGTGCGTGCGCGCGTGCGTGCGGGTGTATGTGCGTTTAGTTACGACTAGAACATCGTCCAGACCGTCTAGGGTCGACCTCTCTCACTCCGACGACCGCGGTGGATAATGACCGGTGTTCGGCGTTGCTGACCGGCTCGCCTGTCGGGCCAGGTAACGTGCTGAGCGGCCTGCACGTGCACCCGGACGGCACGCACGTGGTGTACGCGCTGGGCACGGACGTGGTGGTGATGGAGGTGGCCAGCGGGCGGCAGCGCTTCCTCACCGGCCACAGCCACAACGTGTCGTGCGTGGACGTCAGCCGCTGCGGCCGCTACATCGCCTCCGGCCAGATCAACTTCATGGGGTTCCGGGTACGGTCGGGCGCGGCGGCGGCCGCCGCGCGCTGGAACGCTGGAGCGGCGGCGGCGGCGGCGCGGCGGCGCGCTTGAGCGATGTGACGCCGGCCGGCCCAGGGAGTTTTTTCGGTCGCGGTCTCGTGTAACGTGTTCATGGCACGTGTTCAGGGTTGCGGATAACACCTATTACACCTCTAGAAGCGCTGATTGGCACGGTGTGGCATATAATCGGTGTGTCTTTTCTGAACAAGGGTACGAGTGCGACCAGAGCAGAGCATTTTGTTTAACTTTGTGCACAGCTCAGCAAGCCATCTGCAAGGAAATCCGTATGCAGTTTACAGCTCGATTGCATCAGCTGTGTTTATACGGCCTGCATCTGCGGCTCCCAGCGTCTCACCAAAGGCAGCTTGTTGGGCTCTCTAGCGCCGCTGTACCCCTCCCCCTCCCCTCCCGTCACCGGTAGGCCGAGGTCATCATTTGGTCGTACGACACGCTGGAGCGGTACGGCTCGCACAACCTGCACAAGGTCAAGGTGGAGGCGGTGGCGTTCTCGCCCAACGACGTGTTCATGGCCTCGCTGGGCGGGCAGGACGACGGCAACGTCATCGTGTACGACGTGGCCACCAAGGACCCACTGTGCGGTACGCCTCGGGCGGGCAGGCTGGGTTGCGCCGCCGTCAGCCGTCTCGGCGCGGGCCGGCGTATGTGCGAGCTGGCCATAGGACTGCGAGTGAGAGTCAGCTGTCGTCTGACGCTCCGTCGACCGGGGGCTCGGGAGACCGAGCGGTGTCACAGTGGTTGCCGCCACGCTTCTGCGTTTTGATGGCTGGTTCAAGTCATGCTGTGAAGAGACGGATGTCATATGCCGTCCACACTAGCTTCGCCTCGACAAACAGGCCTCAATGCATTGCAGACAATGCATTGAGGCCTAGCATTGCCCATTGAGGCAATGCAATGCAGACAAACAGGAGGAGCTCTCGGTAGCACTAAAGTTGCCGCTCCTAATTGGAACGCGTTTGGCCGCGGAGGCATGATACGAAACACGGCCTCGCGCAATTACCAACCGTTCGCTGTGGCGCAAACGCCGCCCGATAAACGCGGGAGCTATCTCCGATCCTTAATTGAAGCTCTCCCATCCCCACTGCGGCTCTGACCTCCGGTGTCCCGTCACCCTGGCGCCCGTCCCGCCGCGGGCTGACACCTCCGTGACCCCGCGCTGCAGGCCTGAAGGCGTCGCAGCCGACGCAGGGCAACTCACTGGTGCTCAAGTTCTGCAGCACCGTGGACGACACGTTCGTGACGGCCGGCGACTACACGCTGCGGGTGTGGAAGATCCACCGCAAGAAGCGCTTCCTCGCGCCTTCCAACGTCACCCTCAGCGAGGTCAAGCGCAAGATACGGTGCGCTCGGGTAAGCAGTACGTGTTGTGGTTTGCTGTGGAAGCAGACCCCGCGGCAAGAAATTTTTGTTCTGCGTGTCGCGGTTCATCGCTCGCTTTGGTTACATACGCTAAGTGTGCTTTTTCCGAATACGAAAGTACACACTCCCTGCGCAGGGTGAATGCACATGTCATGGTGGTGTTGGCATTGTGGGCTGGTTTCTCGGTGCCAGAATGCTGGCACATGAGCGCGCGGTTGTGGGTTCGAGACCCACTGACATCTGCGTTGTTGTACGCCGCCGTGGTAAGTCCGGGGCATCGTACGACCAATCGCGACGCCCTTAAGCGTAAGTTGACCGTAAACTAATGACAGTTACGTGCTCCGTGAAATCATGCAAAATGATATTACATAATTACCACAGACCAATAGCTGTCCGAAGGGAGGAAAAAAATTTGCAACTGTGCGCTTTGCAATTGTTCGTTTTAGCGTTTTAGCGTTCGCAAGCGTTATACCTTTTTTTTTTAACTAGCCGATAATTCGCAGAACAACGCTTGCACTTTGTATTCATTGCAGTTCCGAAACATAACTTTTTCAATAGTGCAAAAGTCAGAGGTAACTAGATATTTTTAATGCCTCTAATACATGCTGTAATCGATTGGAGTCGAATTTTTGTTATGTTCAACGCTGGAATAATTTCAGCCATTTTGATGTCTCGCTGTCTCTTTGTTGCCGCTTCGGATGAATTTCACGTTGAATCCACCATCAGTGGCTAATGGGGCCTGTCGCCAGCTGTGTCCAATTTACGGCCAACTGCAAATATAGCCACACTCACAGCAGACTGCGGAGCAGTGCAGGCCGGGTGTGCGGCGCGCAAAACAAAGACAGCGTTTGTGCCGTTTACTTGTCGTTTATCGACCTGAATTCCGAACCGGCTGTTTGTGTAGGGCTCACAACCTGCTGCACAAACATAGACATGCGCCGTGGAGCCTTCGCCTTTGTGGCGTATTGCGTGAAAAACGCAGAGTCGGATAATTTACTGGCGGAAAAGTTGGAGCTGAACTTGTAAATACGCTGCGGGCTCCGTTTTAGTTCAGCTGAAGCCGAACGGGCAAGCTTTGTTTTAAAAGTCAATTTAAGTGCTTACAAGCTAAAAAAGCTGGACCTTGCCATGTTTCGTTCTAGCTGCACGCTCTAGCGACAGAATATTGAAGTGCTTTAACCGCATTCATGAAGTTTGCTGATAGAGCTTCATCTAGTGAATCACATTTGCACCGTGGCCGAAGTGAGGTAAGCCGTTTTTGGCTAAACTCGTGCGCAAGCTTATTCCGCTTCGGCCGAACAAATTCGCCGAATCTCCTGTGCGCGATGGTTTAACTAACTCGGAGACGTTTTCCCAACCACCGCCCAAAACACACGGAACAAATGGAAGCGCACGTTGCGGTAGAGAATAACATCCACGGGCGCCGCAGCGGGCGAGCGGCAGGCCAGCCACGGCCGGCGACTCTGCCCCTGCCAGAGCGCGCGGCCGTCCTGACCGGAGTGCCTCTTTGAGTGTCTCTCGGCCGGCGACTCTCCTGACCGGAGTGCCTCTTGAGTGCCTCTCGGCCAGCGACTCTCCTGACCGGAGTGCCTCTTGAGTGCCTCTCGGCCGGCGACTCTCCTGACCGGAGCGCCTCTTGAGTGCCTCTCGGCCGGCGACTCTCCTGACCAGAGTGCCTCTTGAGTGCCTCTCGGCCGGCGACTCTCCTGACCTGAGTGCCTCTTGAGTGCCTCTCGGCCGGCGACTCTCCTGACCGGAGTGCTCTTGAGTGTCTCTCGGCCGCGACTCTCCTGACCGGAGTGCCTCTTGAGTGCCTCTCGGCCGGCGACTCTCCTGACCGGAGTGCCTCTTGAGTGCCTCTCGGCCGGCGACTCTCCTGACCGGAGTGCCTCTTGAGTGCCTCTCGGCCGGCGACTCTCCTGACCGGAGTGCCTCTTCCCCGCGTGCCCGGGCAGATCGACGCCGTCGACCGGTACCTGTACTGCGGCACCACCTCCGGCGACATCATGAAGGTGCGGCTAGCGCAGGAGCCGGACCAGATGCCGGCGCTGGTGGCGTGCCTCGCCCGCACGCCGGAGAAGAAGAACAAGCTGACCCGCGAGGGCGAGTCCTACAGCCTGGGTGAGAGACGCAGAGTCCGGCCGCCTGGCTGGCGGCGCTGGCGGCGCTGTCGGCGCTGTAGGTACTGTCAGCGCTGTCGGTGCTGTCGGTGCTGTCGGTGCTGTAGGAGCTATCGGTGGCGGTCTTGTTGTGCGGTCGGAGCTGGTGGATCTGGTTCGAGATTTCGGCCTGTCGGTGCTTCGGCACTGCCGGTGGCTGGTGGCGCTGGCGGCGCTGTCGATGCTGTCGGTGCTGTCTTTGTTGTCGGTGCTGTCGTTGCTGTCGGATCTATTCTAAATGTTAGCCCTGTCGGTGCTGTTGTTGCTGTCGGCGCCTTCGTTGTTGTCGGTACCGTCGTTGCTGTCGTTGCTGTCGAGGCTGTCGAGGCTGTCGAGGCTGTTGGCCCTGTTGGAGCCGTCGGCCATGTCGGCTCTGTCGGCACCGTCGGTACTGTCGGCGCCGTCGGTACTGTCGGCGCTGTTGGTCCTGTCGGCGGCGTCGTTCGCGGTCCGCCAGACTCCGTCGTCGCTCACCGAAGAGCTGGGGATGGGGCGGCCGTGCTCACTGCGCGGAGGTGGCCGTGCTCACTGCGTGCGGCATGGCGGTTGTCCGTATTATATCTGCGCGACGTAACGGTGAACCGTCTCCTTGGGCGTGCATGTTGACTATTTTCCAACTCCTCTGGTTTTATCCCAACCCATCTGTATCAAAGGCGTGCGGTTGGTGACACTCGCGTCACTTGATTCGCCGGATTAGTGATAAAGCTTGGCACTAATGTTAGGCACTTATGTGATATATTGATATTTCCTCGAATGTTTTTAAAACCACGATATATCATTGGTTACTGGTACAGTGGAAAAACAGCATTTGACACCCTTTCGCTGTGCTATGGTGGCCCGGAGCTGCAACAGCTGCGACATCAGTGACAGCTGTAGTAGCTGCAAAAGCTGTGACGGCTGTGGCAGCTGTGACAGCTGTGGCGGCTGTAGCAACTGTGGCAGCTGTGGCGGCTGCGACAGCTGTGGCGGCTGCGAAAGCTGTGGCAGCTGTGACAGCTGTGACGGCTGTCACAGGACAGTCCTCTATCGATTGTCGTGTGGCCGCAGGTATCTGGTCGATGCTGATGCTGCCCAACGACGAGATGCTGGTGGGCACGGGCGCCGGCCGGGTGGCCCGCCTGCAGGAGTCGACCCAGAAGCCCAGGAACACCATCAAACTGATGAAGCGCGTCACAGACCGGCTGATGGACGAGGTGCGGGCCTGCTGTCGCTCTCCCGCCATCGTGCCGTCGAGCTCCGCCCTCAGCCTTTAGCTTTCCCGCCCTCTTCCAGTTGTTCCTCCGCCCTCGTCACGTCGCTCTCTCGTCCTCTTCCTGTCGCTCTCCCGCCCTCGTCCTGTTGTTCCCCCAACCTCGTTCTATCGCCCTCCCGCCCTTGTCCTGTCGCTTTCCCACCCTCGCCCTGGCGCTCTCGGTCTCGAGTCTCGGGCCTGCTGTCGCTCTGCCACCCTTGGGCAGGGCCTCGGTCTTGGTGTCGTTTCTGGCTCCTGCTTTCTTTTGTCTCCTTCCCTCCGTGCATCCCTCCGTTTTTTCTCCCTTCCTTCCTCTGTGCTTCGGTGTTTTCTTTCTCTCTTCATTCTTCCCTTTTTCCGTTCCTCCTTTCTTCCCTCTATCGCTTAAACTCCACCACACACTTCTCCCTCCCCCCCCCCCCTGTGCACTGCATCCCCTACCCTTCCCTTCTTCTTTGTCTCAGTTCCCTCCCTCTCTCTCCTCTTCCCCTCTTTCCTCTCCCTCTTCTTTTTCCAGCTTACTTTCTTCCTCCTGCTCCCTTCTCCCCTCTTCTCCCCTTCTCTCTCCCTCCGTCCGCAGCACTCCTCTCTCCGGACCAGTGTCACTGTTCGCAGCGGTACTACCTGTACATGTCCCACCGGCACGCCCGCAGGTTCAGTGCAACACGGTGCAGGGCCGGGTCACCACGCTGACCGCCGACCAGAGCGGCCGCGTGTACGTGGGCACGGCCGACTCTCACATCTACAGGGCCTGCCCCAGCTCCATCAAGCTGACCCTGCTCCGCACCGGCCACCCCACCGAGGTCAAGGCGGTCACCTTCCCGCGGTGAGGCAGGCACGCGCGCGCTCGCGGAGGGAGGTCGCGCGCGTCGAGGGAGGCACCTGGGCGGATGGGGTGTGCCGAGGTACGACACGCCGTGGGGAAGGACGTGGATGTCGCGCGCGCGGCGGAGGTCGACAGGCGGGCCGTCTGACCGGCGATATTTCAGATCGGCGGGACCACAGTCCGCTCGACGTGAGTGACGCGGCTCGAAACGGTCGCGATAGTTCAGCCTCCATTGCGCCGAGCCGCCGGTGTTTGCATGTGTTTCTGACTGGTGACGTACCCGATCAGCCGCTGCCGGCGCCGCCGCCCAGCCGCCGTCGACGGCCACGCCCCGCCTAACTGGTAGGTGCCGCGGCCGGCAGCGCCTGCTCGGAGCTGTTCGTCACGTGCGCCGCCGAGGACACCCGCGTCTGGCACGCCGCCTCCGGCCAGGAGCTGCTGCGCATGTGCGTGCCCAACATGGTGTGCCAGTGTCTGCAGGTGGCGGCGGACGGGTCAGCCATCGTTACAGGTCGGTGGCGTCCGGTGGGGGACGGGAGGGACCGCCGCGGCTCTCAGGCCCGAGGGGAGGGGTGCGCGCCCGCCCACCCGCCCGTCGCGCGGCTGGAGCTGCTGCAGCGGTTCTAGCCGCAGTGACGGGGAGCCGCACTGCGTCCCGGTGCTTCGCCTGCTCGTGGCCGGGTCGCTGCTGCACGCGCTCGCGTCTCACGTGTCGTTGTCCTAGTCCGGCGTGTCCGTGAGCCTCATGTGTCCGCGTTCGGCGCTCACGCGTCCGCGTCTCGTGCATCCGTGTCCGGGGGCCGTGCCATCCGCTTCTAACGTGTTCGAGCCTGACGTACCAGTGCCCGGAGTCTCACCGATCCGCCTCCAACGCATCCCCGTCTTATGTTAGTGTGTGCCCGAGTCCCAGCCGTCCCGATCTCATGCGTCCATGTCCGGTGCTGACGCGTCCGGAGTCTCGCGTGTCCACGTCGGCGTGTGACCTATCCGGACTCCTCCCGCCGCCCCCGCCCCCCGTCCGATGACGCCGCCCGCCCGCCGGCCGTCGGCCAGGCTGGAACGACGGCATCGTGCGCTCCTACCACCCGGAGTCGGGCAAGCTGCAGTACATGATCCGCGACGCGCACAACCGCGGCGTCAGCGCGCTGGCCGCCTTCTCCACCGGCAAGATCCTGATGACGGGCGGCGGCGAGGGCCAGGTGAGGGCCGGAGCTGGATCGGAGCAGCGCGGGGGAGAGAGGCCTTCGGGGCGCAGAGTTCCCTTGTCCAGTCCGACCGCTGCCTTCGAGGCTGCGCTCATACCCACTCGCTGCTAATACCACTCGCTAGTCCGCTGCTAATCCGAGAGCGCTGCTAAGGCTAGTACTTTCCACTCGCTATTACATCCCCGCTCATTCGCTACTTATCCGAGACCACTACGAAGCCCGATACCCCCCACTCACTATAAATTCCCCGCTCATCCGCTACTTATCCGAGACCACTACGAAGCCCGGTGCTACACATCTGCTTCTTATCTTAATCAGTTTGTTGCATCGATTATCTACCTGCTCGCATTGTATACAGTATTTATGTTTCTGGATTAAAAGTGTCAGGAACATATGTACCTGAGGATGTTACGTTGGCGTTTTTTAAAAAAGAGCATGAGTCGATCTATTTGCGTATTGAAATTATATTATAAATTAGGCGTGGTCATATAATTAAAAGAAACTCATGCACCGCCGCATTCACTATCTCTTGGAATATTTTCCCCGTCATTTCTCAATTTGTATACCCATATTCGTGCCATTATCCGTAATTCGCCCAAGATATATACCCACTCCATCCCGTTACCCATTCCGTGTGAGTACCCATGGGCTTATCCGACCCGGGTGGCCGACTCAGTTAGAATCGAGGCGTCTTCCTCGTGCTGTTGAGTGACGTAAACGAGTGCTGCTGTAAACAATGTTTTGCTTAGCATTTTGTCTGCTGCCCGCTACAAACAACACCTAGTTAAACGCCTTTCACACCTTTCAAACACACTCAGTCGCTAAGCATCTGGCAAGCGTGATTTGCCCGTCACACGCCAGGTTCTCGCCGTGTTTTTTTTTTCGGATTTCACGCCGGACTCTCCGGTTTCTCTGAGAGCTCTTGCGACACAACATGCCTTGACGACCCCTCCCAAGTGCTTTCCGAGCAGCGACCTGCGCGTTATGGTCGTGTTTATCCCGCGACAGCACTAAACACTACTCAAATCATGACCTTCTGAACGGACAACGTCAGCGATTGCACCTGCGTACATGAACCATCAAACATGCACGCCACATTACCTGCGGCCCACAACCTGCGGTCGCCGCATGCCGTTCGTTGTGTCGTGCCCCGGCCCCGTGCGTGAGCCGCCACCGCCGCCGCCGGCCAGGTCCGCGCCTGGGAGATCGGCTGTCAGACGCAGACGCTGCGGGCGGCGCTGAAGGAGCACCGCGGCTCGGTCACCTGCCTGCGGCTCACCGGCGACGACTCCGAGTGTGTCAGCGCCAGCACCGACGGCTCCTGCATCATCTGGGATGTCAGGTGGGCGCGGCCGCCGGCTCAGGTCAGGTCGGGTTAGGTCGGGTCAGGTCAGGTTGGAAGGCGCCAGGCCACGATGCCCTGAGGACGGCAGGTGGGAGCGAACACCGGGTCAGGCCGAGTCAGGTAGGGTCGGGCCGGACCATGGCAGGTCGGGTCGGGTCGGGTCGGGTCGCGTCAAGTCCGGTCGGATCGGATCGGATCGGATCGGATCGGATCGGATCGGATCGGATCGAATCGGATCGGGTCGGGTCGGGTCGGGTCGGGTCGGGTCGGGTCGGGTCGGGTCGGGTCGGATGGGTCGATCGGATCGGATCGGATCGAATCGGATCGGATAGGATCGGGTCGTGGAGCCCTGGGAATGTCAGGCCGGCGGACACCGACTCGGGGGATGTCGCGTGTCCACTGTCACCGGACGCGGACGCGGCAGCTCGGGAAACAGGCCCTCGTGGGTCACGGCACGACATCCTGGCATGCGGACATGGGGTCAGGTATGACAGACATGGACGCTAGTGTCAGAGGTCACACGGACCGCGGACGCCTCATTTAGCCTCATTCCAGACCATCATCAGCATTGGCCACGGGGAGTGATTGACCAGCCCGCGATGCCGTCTCTGCCACATGCCCTGCCTTTGGCGCCGGCGCCTGTTTGCAACTGATTGCACTTGATTGCACCAGATTGTACCTGATTGCGCCCGATTGCACCCGATTGCATCTGATGGCCTGACGCCGGTGTGTCCGGCGCCGCGCTGCCGCAGGCGGTTCACGCGCAAGACGGTCCTGTTCGCCAACACGCTGTTCATGGGCGTGTGCTACCATCCATCGGAGGCGCAGCTCATCACCTGCGGCACCGACCGCAAGCTCGCCTACTGGGAGGTACGGCGCGCGCCCCTCCACGGCTCGTGGCATGTGATGGGGGTCGGGCGGGGAGCGGGAGGGCGGGGGGGGGGGGGGGGGCAGCCGTGGCGGCATCGGCACAGACCGATGGGTTGGGAGAAGCCGCCGAAGATCGCGACGGGCTATCATGATTCGTCGGTCGCGGCCTACACAGCTCGCGTGTCGTTGATCGTGTGTGGCAGCGGTCGTAACCGCCTGGCCGTCGCCGCGTGAGGACCACTGCAACAGACGCAGCTGCGAACTGTACGCCACTAGTTTGTCCGGGCGCTGTGTCTAGTGAGCCGGCCGCCGCGCGGCGCGTTGGTGTCAGCCCGTGCCGGCCGTCGCGCTTCGGTGCTGCCACCAGCCGCCGGCGTGTCCGTGACGCCGCGCGCGCCCGCTCGGCCAGATCTTCGACGGCTCGCTGATCCGCGAGCTGGAGGCGGCGCAGGACGGCGGCCTCAACGCTGTCGACATCACGCCCGACGGCCGCTTCATCGTCACCGGCGGCGACGACAAGCTGCTCAAGGTGGGCGGGCCACCGGGCGGAGCCGCAGGCGGCCGACGGTGTCTGCCGGGCAGGCGTGCGCTGGCGACGGGGCGGAAGGCTGGCTCTCGCGCCGCAAGGCCGACGCTGGCGCGCTGTTCGAGCCTGCGCTCGCATGGCTGTCGTGTTGCCAGTTATCGGCGTTTCTCACGGTCTGTAGCCGATGGGTTCACGAGAACACCGGCGTGCGCCGTGTTCGTCTTGGCTTCCACACGGTGTCGGTGGGACATTGCGTTCATGACAAATGTATAGTTTACGCTGTGCCGGTTACTGGGTCGCTGCCTGGCCCGGCCTAGTGACAGCGGCGCCATAGCGACGGTGTGACATTGATGGTGGCGCTGACACCACGCTGGCGTCATCCACGGCCGTCTCCGCCAGGTGTACCGGTACAGCGAGGGCGACTGCGTGTTCACCGGCGTCGGCCACAGCACGGCCATCTCGTCGCTGAAGATCTCACCCGACATGAAGACGGTCGTCTCGGTCGGCACGGACGGCGCCATCCTCTGCTGGAAGATGCCCGGAGACGTCTAGGCCGGCGGCGATGGGTCGAACGGTGGCGGTTTCGTGACACGGCCGGCGGCTGTTGGTTGGCTGAGGTGGTGTCGCCGTCCGGTTTTGCGGTTGGTTCGGCGGTGCGGTGACGTCAAGCACGACTTGACCTGGGTTGGGCCGGTCGGGTCGGTGATCCCGCCAGATGGCTCGCGATTGGCGGAATCAGGATGACGTCATGCGTGATAACTTCGTGATTGGGTGGAATCCAGTGGCGTCAGGTCCTGCGTGGTTCTTGATTGGTCGTGATCTGCGGGCGGATCCGCACGAAATCGAACTGCCGCCGAAAAGTGTTGACAGCCAATGGCTGTTTAAGCCGCCGAAAGGGTCGAACCGAATCGCCGAACCACGGGAGTCTTCGATTGGCTTTAGCCGCCTATCTTTTAAAACGCACCTCTTTTGCTGTATTTGCACAGGATACGGTGCGGACGTTTAGACCGCTATGATATGATATGATATCTGAAAGTCCTGTCTGATTCGGCTAATTATTCCTACATCTATTGTACGCCTTTTACATGCTGTTTTCATCCGATGCGGCGCTGCGTTTGCACGCGTTTTGGTTCGCTCGTGTAAAAGCCGTTGTCAGCAAATTACATGTGTGATGTCCGCTCGTTTAGAATCGCCTTGTCATGTGGACACGGTGGAAGTTTGAGCTAGGGTGCGGGTGCAACGCATAGTGACAACCAATGATCCAGGGGTTATGACTTCACGTCCGCTGCGCTGTCGCACTTCATAGCAAGAGAACGCTGCACCTACCGGTTCCGCGGTATCTCCACCGGCTGCGGCGACGCGCGTCGTCTCACAACGCTGGGCCCGGGCAGACATCCTGCGGTAGAGTTTTATATGCCTTCAGTCTGTCTCTCCTTGTACAGTGGTGTATACGATGGCAATAGCAGTGTTCAAAGCACGCCGTGTGGAGAGGTGAGGCGAGGGACTGTGCGTCACGCGGATCGCAAGATGGGGACACCGACTGGGGCACGTGAACTCACGAACAGGCGCAGCGAAGTAAGCCTTTATTTTTAGGAAGCGAGACAAATTTACGCCAGCAGTTCCAGCGGGAAAGCTCGGACGGAGACGTGGGAGAAGGGGCGGCGGAAGTCTCCTATTTCATTGGTGGGGATGACAGTAATTTTGTCTTTCCACTTCTTTCCAGTGAATGCGCTTGGGAGCAATTGTAAGGTTGGTGTTAACGTGCGCACAGCCCCCCCCCCCTCCGCGCCCCCATTCCCCCAGATTTCTGCGCTCATGCCTGGGGAACTTGGTGAGGGTCACCAGGCCGAGGGTACGGAAACGTACGGAGTCGGGGATGGCACGCATTTGTGGTCATCTAACATGCAGCACCGCTTGGCTAATGCTTCGAATGAGTCTGAAACTGAGGCGGGATGCAAGCAGTTAACAAAAAACAAAATGTTTGGATATTGGTTTGGTTACACAGTAACGGGCGAAATTTTCGAGTGATTCAGCATATTTACACGGTATAGTGGAGCCGAATTGCCCTCCCGTTCCACAAGCTTAGGCGATCTTTTTCAAGCGTGATATTCCGAAAAAACAATTGGACATCGACATGCTATCCGCGCAGGGGATTTGTCTGCTCTCTGTCAGTGAGGCAGAAACGGCGGTGAATAAGGGCGGATCTAAGTGGGGTGGAACTGGGCCATGGGCCCCAAGGTGGTCCAGAATGAACAGAACATGACACATTTCGCGGGCTTAAGGACAATAAACCAAGGAGAGCTTGTTTTAGAACATTTTTCGGGGAGAAGGAGGACGAATTGAGATGATCTGATCTTGATCTGCCACTGGCGACAATGCCGAAGTAATAATTTAACTGCCTTGCCCATATTTTCACTTGTCACTCACCGTAAGGTTTTAGACTGTAAGGAAGCCTTAAATCCATTTAGTATAAGATATCTACTGCCTTTGCTTATGATGACTATGGTTTTGTTAATTATCTGAGTCCACGATTTAAAAGCTATGGAAGCGTTTTCTTTTGCTTAAAAAGAGAATCTTGTCTTGAATGTCACATATTTTTTTGAATATATTTCAAAGTCTTGTTCTTTTTATGAATGATGTTTGGGATACTCAGTTGACTCATTTTCAATTACTCCAAACTTCTCCTGCGCGCCGTAATTGTATAGTTCACCTTCCAGCGTGGTTGTGCTCCCTCTCTTGCTTGGCTGGACAGCCGGCACAAGTGTCAGAATTTGTGCCTTATGGACCGGTGGCTTCTAAAGGATTTTAAGAATGGCGCGGAGAAAGAATTCTGAGTCCATAGGAAATGATAGTGAATTTAGGGATAACTACATTGAGGAGCCCGACTTCAGTGACCCGGAGGATTTTGAAGATGACATAGACAATGAAGGTGAGGGTGCGGTGAAAGAAATCCGTATGGAACTCATGGGCCGGGGGTTGGTACCTTCCGGTGCCGACATTGCCGATCTAGAATTGGAGGACTATGCATACTTTGGGGAGTGTTTAAAGAATCCATGCTTCTCATAAGGATTGGTGAACTATGTTTTGTGAATGCTCTTAAATGGTAACATATGTCATAAATGTTAGTATTAAAGCACAACAGCCAAAGAGCTTTTGAGAAAGATGATACCAAAATATTGTCCTGGTATTGAACATATTGTTAATTTTCAATTTTGGCAGGACAATTTTAGTCATCTATGGCGCTGAAACTTAGTTAAAAATTAATTTGTGTCAAATGATTTGTATTACCAGAATGGGCGACACATTTACCAGGGTACACAGCCATGAGTAAAGTATTTTGTTTATTTTTGTGGTATTATCTGCAAGGCATGAGGAACAGCTCAGGTCTCATTATGTAAATGCAAATACAAAAAGGTATACAGGTGGTATAAATGGCTATTTAATGCTGTACCATGCTAGCACATGTTGTGTTCTCACTTTGAAATTGTGTACAAGCTGGAAAAGCATTGTGAAATTTTCTGGTTCTGGAAGTCTAGCATGAGGCATTTTCATACAGCCAGTCAAGTCTGATTAATCTATCTGTTCCACCATGTGCTTACATGATTTTGTGTACTGATCCTAAAATTGAGTTGAAGGTTAAATTGTTTTTTATTGACATTTTTTCAAACAAATGGTAAGGGCTTTAAAATACCTGAGCATTATCATAATCCTTGAAAGTATTGGCTCTATGCCCTGATATTTGTGGTGAGTTGGCACCACCTTAGAGGACTTGTAATCAAACGTGACTCATCATCATGCAGTTTACATGCATGTGATCAGCCTTTGGATACAGGCTTTGTCCAATTTTAACGCACCTGTGTGTGTAAGCACTCCGCACAAAAGTGTGAAATAGAACAGTTATTTTGTCATAGTTACCCACAACCTATTTTTGTTCCCTTTTAATTTTGTCTTCTAGTTAAGATTTGGATTGATGAAACTTTAGACTGAAGGTGCTAAGAAGGTCCAAACTTTATTTGCTAAGTATAGCTATATCCACATCTGAAATCAGGGCACCTCTATATCCTGATAGCTTGGTTATAGCTCCTTCACTCCTCTTCACCCATTCTTGACAGGG
The DNA here is from genome assembly GCF_011947565.3 of Pollicipes pollicipes. Classification (NCBI taxonomy): domain Eukaryota; kingdom Metazoa; phylum Arthropoda; class Thecostraca; order Pollicipedomorpha; family Pollicipedidae; genus Pollicipes; species Pollicipes pollicipes. Next base: position 32,498,085 of record NW_023596448.1, read on the forward strand.
CAAGCTCATGTGGCCTAGGATCATCACAATATTCCCCATCTGGGATGGCCTGCAGATGGCTGTAGCTGTTTGATGATGTCAGAGGGTAGATTAAGCTACCAAATAATGCTGCATAGTAGTCTTCCACCATAGAATTATGCTGTTCACCCAGAACTTTACAATCAGGGGTGGTATCATGGGAGATGCAACAACCACTGCTTGGTGTTAGGACTGGCCCCAAAGGTCCAGGTGATCAAAAGATTCAAACTAAATCTTCTTAGAAAATGAAGTTTTGAGCACAAATTGTGTTGCATGTTCAACTTGCTGTGGCCTATAATTTGGTCATCATGCAATACCTGTGGTTTGGTGGTAAAATTGGGCCACTTCCTCAGAGGCGGGCTACATAGCCTGTAGAGTTGTGCGTGGCTCCCCGGGGTACAGCAGCAATCCTATTATTTCAACAGTTTGTAACCCAATTGCTGAGTTCCCTGATGATCAGAGTTTAATGTCCCAAATTAACTATTGAGTCCTTTGATTTAATAACACAGTTTCTAAACCTGTGCAAATTCACAGTGAGTGACAAAGACTTCTGGCTATCATTGATGCTGTACTTAAGTGTTCATTAAATGCATGACAACTAAAGAATAGGAAGTCTGAGGTTTATGTACACAATTCGGATTCAATTTATAGCACACAATGTATCCATCATGATAGCCCAGCTGGTTAGAGTGCCTGTCTTGTCCACCCACCCATTGTGGGATGGGTATGAGGGTATGTGCCCTAGACTGGGATGGTCTGTGGTGGGTAGCAGTAAATGCTTTAAATGTGTGGTGATATCATGGGGCAGGACAGCCTTTGCCAAGCACTGTAGTATGGTCTTTGCTAAAACTAAGCTCGCAATTTGCCCTAACTTTCACCTCCCAATTGTGCCATGAAAATGGAGTTTCAGGAGAGCATGGTATCAATCAGGGCTCACATAACAAGCACCACTTAGCAGTAGCTCTGCTCCAAGAAATCCATCTGTTCAAAAAGCTTTGACTCAGTCTAAAAAAGTTAAGTCAGGAATTCACAGCAGTTTAAGGTGTAATCTGCACTCTGCACCAATGTTAAGTATGTTCTTAAACAAATATAGCTCGAGTTGTGCAATTCTTAGGCTTATTATCCATCCATCCATATTTCTACATGCAGCTTTTTCCCTATAGCTGCAACATTGCTTAAAACATCCTTTATTTTCAGATTTTTTGGTTGGTCATCTCTTATGATCTGTTAATGATGATGGTATTAGTTATGTACAGAGTACACTTACCAAAATGAAATGCATTGGTTCATAAAAAGCTGGGGTAACACATCAATCATGCGGATAAATGAATTAAGCAGCTACCAACTATCAGGCCATGTGTGGGGGTGCCTATTGGTGTGGTATGTAATGGTGATGTCAGAAATGCAAGATGTGTAACTAGCAATTTTGTAATTGTTCAGGAGAGTATTTTTTGTGATATTTTTGTATCATGGTCATAAATAAGCAGCAAGAAGCAGAAATCATACACCAATGGCAAGACAAAATTATTTCCTATCTGACAATGTAAAAACAATATATAACCAAAACATTCTGTGGTGTTGACAGTGGAGGATTGTTTTTGTCACAAGAAGAGTTTATTGAAGACTGACAGTGTTCAAAGTCAAAAGCCTGTGTCTGGATAAAAACAAATCTGATGGCATACACACTTTTTGTCAGTTATGAGAGGGGTTGTAGCAAGGTCTTGTAGCTCAGCAAAAACACAAGTATTTGTGCAGTTACATGTTTTGTCCTACGCAGTTGGTAAAATAAAGCCAAAGCAATATGTAAACAACTCACCTCTATTCCTCATGCACATTGGTGGAGTAGCTTAGTTGTGGCCTGTAGGTCAAGTCATTCTGAGGTCAAGGTAAAAACTTACAGCTTCTGACCTGACATCAGAGTATCACTCTTAGTTGCAGAGGGACCCAACCATGACACATGTAATTGTCAATGTTTCATCTTGATCAGGGCAATTGGTTATGAAAACCGAGTTGTCTGCAAGCAAGAAATGGACATTTGTCAGAATGGCAGCTTTTGACCTAACCTGGGGTCACCATGTTTGCAACTGGGAGAGGGCATTAGATATGGTGCATCAAGTGGGGAGGGTTTTTCGCCAATTGAAGCAATATGCCTCAAAGACCAAGCCTTATGTAAGTAAAGATGAAACCGTGAAAATCGATTCACTTTGACCTGTTTTAAGAGTCGCTACAGTTGGGTCTTTCAGAAATGTTGTGTTGAATGGTGAAGGGTTGGCACCAATCTGAGCAATAGGTGCTGATGCCTGAGTCATCCGGTTTTGCACGTGGAATTTTTTATTCGCATTTTTGATGCATTTTACCTGAGATTAGGCCACTGTGCTGCCACTCCATCCAGGATTTAGCATGTTGAAAAGCTTGGCGTAGGTCTCAGCGATTGGGCGAACAGTGTCGCCGAGAACCAGCTGGTCCACTTGGAACGTTCGTCCGTACCGAACCGATGGTCCAGTTGTGAGAGCGCCTGTCTTCTGATTCATCTACCCGCAGCGGCGTGGGTGCGGACCCTTTGGGCGCTTGCCATTCGCCGTTGACTGGAATGGCAGCGCCTGCGACCAAATTCATGCGGCGCCAAAGGGCAGGACGGATCGTGCCGAGCATTGCGGCTCGTTGAGCTTTCGCTGTGAACTTCTGCCGATGGTCTGCAATTGCGCAATTGGAGGGTGGGGCCCTGGAGGTCGGGGATCGCGCACCAAGCACCGCCTAGCGTGGTCTGTAATTCCAGCGACCCATCCAGTCGAAAATTCCCGAACTAAAAATCTGCAAAAATGCGCTTTTAGTTCCTCCCGTTCCTTGTTCCTTCTGTTCTAGCTTAAGTTGGCCAACAGGCACCCTCCTTTTCAAAGAATCTTCTAAAAGGCTATTTAGATAGACGGCGCAGACCCATCGTGAAAATGCATGTACTTGCATGAATTTGCAAACAGATTGGGCAAACGAACATTTTATAATGACAAAAACGCGTAGTTGGTCAACGTATAACGCTTGTCATTGACAAAAACGCGTACCTTCACAGATGCGTGCTTTTGGCACAGCAGTGACAGGGCGCACAGACATTTGGGGCTCGTTTTTCACGGATGCGCGCTAGTTACTCGTTTCTGTCTTTGAAAAACGTTACTGGCATTACTGATACGCGAAGCTACCAAGCTCATATCAATTCCTTTTATATCATGAGCACACTTGTACCATTTGCTTAACATATATGGCTAGGGGCAAATCTTATGATGCCATTGACCTCATTTCGGGAAGAATGTTGGTAGCGCGCTTTTGTTTTTTCGTTGTTGTTTTTTACTTTGTGCGGCAGAACGCAGGTATGTTAACCACTGCACGTTTGGGAAATCAGAGATACGGGGTTTGATTCCTCGCGGTGCCCGCCCTTCCTGCCAGGGTGAGGGGCAGGCGGCGTCATGTAGCCTCGTGAGCCGAGTGCGTCGCGAAGCCCCAGTGACGCGCATTACATGTGTGGAGGAATGAGTACTTTCATGGGCATCCAATAGATAGCTTTATAGTTTTAAGCTGTTGATAGTTTTATAGCTATCATCTGTGTTCTTTGTTTTCAGAACTTCTGGGAGATGTGCTCCATCTCAAGCCGAAGGAGACAGGGGGATTTGACTCCATCATTGTGGTGGATGGAATTCCACGGGTGGCCAAAGAGGAGAAAAAGTAAGGAAGTCAGATGTGTTGAAGGGTATTGCAACATTGCTCACGTCCATGTTTCTCATTGGTGTGTTGTGCAAGATGGAGCATGTGGTGTCAGAACCAGGCGTTTATTATGAAAAGGTTGTAGTAGTTTTGCCTATAGTTGTATTTGAAAGGACAGTATTTCCCCAGAAAGTTTTTTGTAAGTGATCCTAGCATTTCCACCGGCATGTAACGGATAATTTTTGTAAGTGATCCTGGCATTTCTACTGGCATGTAAGTCTCACCACTTCTGAAGCATGTGATCTTCTTGCATCTGTGTGTTTCTCGCCCACCTACTTTGACATTTATTTTCGAACAGAGCGGGCTCGGATGAGAAAACTCGGCTAGAAAAGCTCCAGAACATCGTCAGGAAAATATACACCAACTACGGCACCATCACCAACGAGTTCTGGCCCATCGACTCGGACAACAAGACAAAGGGGTGAGTTTGCCTGCCCTTACACATGTGGAGCCACCCCTGCACGAGATCTGGTCTCCTTATAAATATGTGCAAAACATGTTATGATATAGAGGGTGTAATATCAATCATGCTCTTGAATTAAGTGATGTCACCGCAGTTGAATGGCCTTTCTTTGTGGCGTGCAAAGTTCTGAAGCTTGTCGTGGTTGTGGAGAACGTCGCAACACCAACACTATTGCATTGCAGATATTTGCATGCCCTGGCAGCCAGATTCTCTCCATTGTCTCCATGTTGTGTCTCAGTTAATCTGGGTGAGCCATTTCAGGCAATGCTTCTCAATTGCCTGCAGTGAGCAACGGCTGTTCACTGCGCGCCTTCTGTCCCAGGTACGTCTTCTTCGAGTACAAGCGGCCAGAGCAGGCGGCTGAGGCGGTGCAGGCTACCAACGGTCACAAGCTGGACAAGGCTCACACATTCGTCGTCAATCTCTTCACCGACTTCGAGAAGTGAGTCAGTCGCTGCAATGGCTGCGTTGCAGCTTCTCAACATGCTGTAAGCCAGGTGTCCTGCTTGTGCATTTCAATGTGAATGCAATTCTGCACTTACTAGACGGGGTGATTCCCGATGCTTTTTTTAAGCAACAAATAATTGGCTCATTAGTACGACACATCCTCAATTTGACTTCTCCTGTGCACTGGACAAATAGAATGTGGCTACTTTAAAGTAGCTGCAATAATAGTGACAATAGCATAATTATTGGAAATCAAAAAAACAAAACATAATGATAAAATAGCAGTGACAACTACTCTGGCTCAACAAAGCCGTCCCTTTCGCACGTCGTGACGCCACGGCCCGGCTGCGGACGGGTCAGCCCGCGTCCAGCGGTGCGTCGGGGCGCCCCGCCCCGGTGCGGGCGACGCTCCGCCGCCTCGCCGGAGGGCGACGCGGGGCGCGGTCTGCTGACGGTCGCCCCCCCCCTTCCTCCCCCTCCCCGCCAGGTACGAGGGCATCCCCGAGGACTGGCAGCCGCCAGAGCCGCTGCCCTACCCGGACCTGGGCAACCTGCAGTACTTCCTGGAGGTGGGTGCAGCAAGTGCAGGGGCCAGGGTCGGGACTGTTGCCGCCCGGTGAGGGCGGTGTGCGGAGGAGCTTCTCTGCGCACGGACAGTGTGCAGAGGAGGCGGGCGCGTGCCACGCTCGGACAGGGGCCAGGGTCGGGACTGTTGCCGCCCGGTGAGGGCGGTGTGCAGAGGAGCGGGGCGCGTGCCACGCTCGGACAGGGGCCGGGGTCGGGACTGTTACCGCCCGGCGAGCACGCTGTGCAAAGGAGCTTCGCTGCGAGGCTGCCGTGCTGTCGCTGCGTGGCATGACGTCACGTACAACGGCAGCCCTGCGGCGGCACCGTGCCCGTCTCACCGATTCTGACTCGGCCGTCGCCAGGAACCGGAGTGCTTCAACCAGTACTCGATCCTGTCGGAGGCGGGCTTTTCGGCCGCCATCTACTCCAACTCGCAGCCGGACCCGACGCTGATCGAGGAGCGCAAGGTAGGCCGCCTCTAGCGCGAGCGCGCGCCGCTCCGGCCGTAGCGCGAGCGCGAACCGCTCCGGCCGTGGCGCGCCATCGCTATCTCGTCTTATGGCGTTGCCGGAACCTCTCGTTGTCTCACGTGCGTGCCCCCCGCCTCGTGCGGCACTCGTCTGTTGCCCGGCTGTCGTTGGCGAGGTACACCGTCTCCGGGGCGGCCGTGACGGCCGCTGCTCCTGTCGGACGATGTCATTGCGCCGTCTGACGTTTGCTGTAACCCTTCCCCTGGCGCTCTGTTTCTGCCTGTGTCTGTGACGCTGTCTCTGACCGTGTCGGGCTGTTGTGCGTCTCCCACTCCCGTTGCACTGTCGGGTCGACTGGCCAGCCGGTCGCAGGTCGTCCACGCGCCCTCCCGTTGTCGTCATCGGTCATTAAGTGGCGTCATGTCGCTGTGGTTGCTGGTGCGGGATACACCGGTTTGGGTTGGCCGCATGTTGCGAAAGCTGCTTCTGGTTTCACAACACGCGGCGCTGCGGGCACTAGCCGCAGCACGCCATCTATGTGAAGGCTGGGTCCCGATTTCCAAGCGACCATCGACGTTGCCCGTGCAAGTCTGTTGTTGGTATCCGTCAAGGTGTTGTGACTCGTTACCATCTACGATGTCGCGGTTGGTTACCATTTGCAATACTGTGACTGGCAACTATTTGCATTATCTTGTCTGGTTACCATATACAATCGGAGCAAAGTGCAGTTGGGAACCAGACGTCGTCTGACTGGTAGTTTTGCACAATATTCACACGTGCACACAAATACTGCTGGCCGGGTCACACCCAGGCCCGGTCAGAATCACGTGTGCTACAGTGACCGCCGGCACCAAATCAGAGACCCGGCCTGGACCTTCGGTCGGGTGTCAGGAAAGGGCGCGGCACATGGCCATGTTGCTGTGGGTACAGATGGGACCAGGCCACCGGGGCGGGTGCTGTGCTCCTGTTATTGCCGGACCACCGACGAATGAAGTCCTTATACGCCATGCGTATGGGGTATATATATATATATATATATATATATATATATATATATATATATACACGCCATGTATAAGCGATGCGAGGCATCCATGTGGACGTTCGTTTTGATCACGTCCTACTCGGGCATCGCTTGTGGTTGGATGATAGCGTTATACCCTGTGACGTCACACCGTTCACCCTGACGGCGCCGGCCGCCCTGACCGCGACCGCCCCCATCGCCTCAGAAATGGACGGAGAAGTACCTCAAGTGGTCGCCGCTGGGCACGTACCTGGCCACGCTGCACGCCCGGGGGGTGGCGCTGTGGGTGGGCGAGAAATTCGACCAGTTCAAGCGCTTCCTGCACCCCGGCGTCGAGTTCATCGACTTCTCGCCGTGCGAAAAGTTAGTGACGCCGCCGCAGCGCGCTGTGTGGCTGTCGTGGCGGTGAGCGGTGCGCGTGTTCCTGGCAGCGGGCTCAGCGTGGTGGTCGGTGTCGTGTGGTAGCCATCGCTCCCCCTGTCTCCATGTTGGTCAAATTGATCTCCAAAGATCTCCATGTTGGTCAAACATCGCCTGGCCGTGGGACGTGATCGAGGTCGCGGTCTCGAGGCAGCCGGCTTGCGCTCCACGTGGCCTCAGCCGCGCGTACAGGCCTTCCGAAAACGCCAGTAAACGGCAAAAGTCGCTGATGGAGTCGGCCCGACCGACCGGCCGGCCCAGCCGCCGCCGTCGCGTCCGGGTCACAGTGTCCCGAGTCTCGAGTCTCGAGTCTCGCCGTCGCTGACCGGCCGGCCGGCCGCGCCGCCGCAGGTACCTGGTGACGTTCTCGCCGATGGCGGAGAGCCACGGCCCGCCGGGCGCGCACGCCATCATCGTGTGGGAGGTGCTCACCGGCCTGGAGAAGCGCTCGTTCTCGGCCGACCGCTCCGCCACCGTCTGGCCGGCGCTCAGGTGGAGCCACAACGACAAGTACTTCGCCCGGCTGCAGCGCGTCGACCGCAAGGACGGCCCCGTCGAGACCATCAGCATCTACGAGACGCCGGTGCGTGACGGGGGGCAGGGTGGAGGGGCTGGTCACTGCGCGTCAGCTGAGGTCTTACGGGGCCCCGGAGCGGGGCTCATGACAGTGTGTCTGCCTGGGAGTCGGTTGGAGATTGCCGGGCGCTTCATGACACTCGGTGGGGTGGGAGCGTGGTGGACGCGGTGCTAGCTTTGGCCGCGCTGCGGCCGCCGCCGCCGGTGGGTGACGCGGCCGGGCTCGCTGGCCGCCCACGCTGCCGTCGGGCAAGCCGCGTCCTCGGCGTCGTTCTCGATGCGCCTGAAGATCACTGGCACCGCAGCCGACATTCATCACACCGGTGGAACTGCCTCGCTCTGTGTTGTCTGGCCGTTTCCGGTCTCCCGCGTCCACTCATCACACCGGTGGAACCGCCTCGCTCTGTGTTGTCTGGTCGTATCTGGTCTCCCGCGCCCGTTCCTCACATCGGTAGAACTGCCTCGCTCTGTGTTGTCTGGCCGTGTCTGGTCTCCCGCGCCCACTCCTTGCCGTTCCATGACGTGCCGCCGTGACGCCGCCCTCTCGGCCGCCGCAGTCGTGCGGCCTGCTGGACAAGAAGTCGCTGGAGGTGCCGGGCGTGCGCGACTTCAGCTGGTCGCCGTCCGACACCATCATCTCCTACTGGGTCGGCGAGGTCAACTACGGAGAGACGCCGGCCAGGGTCACCCTGCTCAAGATTCCCAGGTCGGTGGGACGGTGTCGACGGCGTGCCCAGGGCGGTCGGGGCTCTCAAGGGCGGCGCCACGCACGGACAGGGCGTCGTGGTCCTCGGGTTACCGCTAGACGGCTCGGGCGGTCAAACTGAGCGAACGGCTTCACGGCTGACCTGGCGACAGCTGCTCGGTGTTGCGGCGGGCGTTGGGGCAGTTCATCAGTCACGGTAGTGGCCCCTTACTGGGTTGCTGACTGCATTGGTAAAGCCGCCTGGACTGACAGCGTCGTTCCAACACGTGCACACAAATACTGCTGGCCGGGTCACATCTAGGCCCGGTCAGAATCACGTGTGCTACAGTGACCGCCGGCACCAAATCAGAGACCCGGCCTGGACCCTCGGCCGGGTGTCAGGAAAGGGCTTGGCACATGGCGTCCGGCTCTGCTGCTGCGATCGGGGCTCGCTTACCCGACTTGTCACGTGACCAGTATGAACAGTTCATGATGGGGCTGTGAATGACATTGAATACTCCACGCGAATGGTTCGCGATTTTCCCGCACTTTTCTTCAGTTTTCAGCCGTTGTCTGGCCGCAAGTGTCCTGGGCACATATATACGTTGCCGTGCCGTTTGCTTTTTACATAACGGTTTACTGTTTTGGTTTGTAGACGTGACGTGTTCTGCCCTGTCCTGACATTGCGACGGCGGGGGGAGGGGGGGGGGGGCATGCCTGCTGCTGCTGCTGCCTGATCTCCGGTCCGGTGGGACCATTGTCGCCGGGGGTGCGGCTCCGGCCCTCCCGTGAGCATCCCTCCCGTGAGCGTCCCTCCCGTGAGCGTCCCTCCCGTGAGCGTCCCTCCCGTGAGCGTCCCTCCCGTGGCCGTCCCTCCCGTGAGCGTCCCTCCCGTGAGCGTCCCTCCCGTGAGCGTCCCTCCCGTGAGCGTCCCTCCCGTGAGCGTCCCTCCCGTGAGCGTCCCTCCCGTGAGCGTCCCTCCCGTGAGCGTCCCTCCCGTGAGCGTCCCTCCCGTGGGCGTCCCTCCCGTGAGCGTCCCTCCCGTGAGCGTCCCTCCCGTGAGCGTCCCTCCCGTGAGCGTCCCTCCTGTGAGCGTCCCTCCCGTGAGCGTCCCTCCCGCGAGCGTCCCTCCCGTGAGCGTCCCTCCTGTGAGCGTCCCTCCTGTGAGCGTCCCTCCCGTGAGCGTCCCTCCCGTGAGCGTCCCTCCCGTGAGCGTCCCTCCCGTGAGCGTCCCTCCCGTGAGCGTCCCTCCCGTGAGCGTCCCTCCTGTGAGCGTCCCTCCTGTGAGCGTCCCTCCCGTGAGCATCCCTCCTGTGACCGTCCCTCCTGTGAGCGTCCCTCCCGTGAGCATCCCTCCTGTGACCGTCCCTCCTGTGACCGTCCCTCCTGTGAGCGTCCCTCCTGTGAGCGTCCCTCCTGTGAGCGTCCCTCCTGTGACGCTGCCGCGCCTCCGCAGTCGCGAGGTGATCCGCACCAAGAACCTGTTCTCCGTGATCGACCTCAAGATGCACTGGCAGAGCTCGGGCGAGCACCTGTGCGTCAAGGTGGACCGCTACAACCGCGCCAAGAAGGAGAAGGACGACACCATCAAATACGTGGTGCGTGCGGCGCGGCCGGGCTGCCGGCGCGGTGTGGCGCTGTCAGCACTGTCCGGGGAGGGGAGGGGTGCGAGCGAGGCGCGGCCGAGTGCGTCACCTGGGCAGGTTGGGCGTGGCGTGTGAGGTTGGCGTCGGTTATGGTGGGCGGTGTTGGTAGTGGCGCTTGGGTTTGGAATATGAGCGTAGCCAGAGGGAACAGTTGTCGCGACTCGACGGCTCGGAACTATTTTTTGCTAAAATGCCGTCGGCTCTGTTCCCGCTTCAGAGCTTGCGTCTTCTGACTCGAGTGCTGTGGAAGTTGGCGACACGGTGCTGTAGGTTGACCGTGGATGGATACAAAAATACTAGGCTCGAATTTCTCGGAGGAAAGTTTACTTCCACCCGTGTGAAAGGTAGTGACACCGCTGACGACCGGTTCAGCGCATCGGTGAGTAATCCGAGATCTCTCACCACTCGACCGCGCCGCCAGGGCGTGCACTACAACTTCGAGATCTTCCACCTGCGGGAGAAGAACGTGCCGGTCGACTCGATGGAGATCAAGGACAAGATCATGGCGTTCGCCTGGGAGCCGGTGGGCTCCAAGTTCGCCATCGTCACCGCCGTCGGCAACTCGTTCAACGTCTGCTTCTACTGCGTCAAGAGCGGCACGGAGCCGGCACTGCTGAGTGAGCGCGAGGATCGGGGGAGACAGAGGCTGTCCGCCATTAGACAATGGCGAACAGCGGGTTTTTTCCGTGATTGCACAGTGTTGTATTTGTCGCAAGGCGTGTGGGTGGAGGGAGTGTAGTGAGGTGATGTGGTGTTTTTTCCGTGGCTGCTCAGTGTTGTGTTTGTCGCAAAGTGTGTGGGTCGAGGAAGTGTAGTGAGGTGATGTGGTGTTTTTTTCCGTGGTTGCTCAGTGTTGTGTTTGTCGCGAGGTGCGTGGGTGGAGGAAGTGTAGTGGGGTGATGTGAATTAACGGGCGTATTCGCTTGGAGTCACGGGAAAAGTTCTTGCTTTTTGCATTATCTGTATCCTGAGCAGTCTGCTTGTGATAATTAAGTAGCTATAACGTGACGACTGATAATGATATCGATGGTGATGATGGACAGAATATTGTGTAAAAGGTTAAATGATGCGTAGCAGTAATGTCTGTACTGGAGGGCATTTCCCGTCCGTTCTCTGGCAATCTGTTCACGCCGCCTCCCCGCGTGCGGCAGAGACGCTGGAGAAGAAGGCTTGCAACCACCTGTTTTGGTCGCCGCGCGGGCAGCACGTGATCCTGGCCGGCCTGCTCAACATGAACGGCGTGTTCGAGTTCGTCGACACCAAGTGAGCGGCCGGCTGTGCGCGATCTCCGCGCCGACGGGGGACACCTTGCCCAGGGCTCCGACAGTGGCGAGCGTCGGTCCCGATTGGGGCTCGCGCGTGCGGGGCCGCTGTCGCGACGAACTGCGGCCTGGCAGCGGTCACCGGCCGCGGGGCGTTGGCTCCCGGTGTGGCGCCGTGTGGTGACGTCACCGCGGGTGCCGGTGTTTCACGACGAGCGAGTCGAGACGAAGGTGGCAACAGCGGGTCGGGGCCAGGACGCCTCGCGCCGCTTCGCCCTCGCGGCTGGCGTCAGCCGCGTGTCTGCCCGCGGTCGCCGCCCGTCCGCGGCCGCCACCCTAACCTCCGCCGTCCGTTGCAGCGACTTCACGGTGATGGGCTCCGGCGAGCACTTCATGTGCACGTACGTCGAGTGGGAACCCGACCGGGCGGTACGTCTTCAACGGCCGTCTCCTGGTGGGGCCACAAGGTGACAACGGCTTCTGGCTGTGGACGTTCCAGGGCCGCGTCACGCACCGTCACAAACGTGGACCGGCTGTGTAACGTGCAGTGGCGCCCGGCGGCCCAAGTCGCTGCTCTCGGAGCGCCAGATCAAGAACATCAAGAAGAACCTGCAGAAGTATGGCGCTCAGTTCGACATCAAGGACAAGATGCGCGCTAGCCGCGCGTCTAAGGTACGTATGTGCAGAGAGAGAGCGAGAGAGAGAGAGAGAGAGAGCAGAGGATACGAGAGAGAGAGAGAGAGAGAGAGAGAGAGAGAGAGAGAGAGAGAGAGAGAGAGAGAGATAGAGAGACAGAGAGAGAAGAGAGAGAGAGAGAGAGGAGGAGAGAGAGAGATAGAAGAGAGAGAAGAAGAGAGAGAGAGAGAGAGAGAGAGAGAGAGAGAGAGAGGAGAGAGAGAGAGAGGAGAGAGAGAGAGTAGAGAGAGAGAGAGAGAGAGAGAGAGAGAGGGGGGGGGGGGGACTGCCTGGCCTTGTTTCTTCGGGACGCAGCGTTGGCAGCGCGACACGTCTGTATTTTCGTACAAGCGTGCGCTCATTAGCATAATGTCGCGGCTCCTGACAACGGCAACTGGGATGGTCTGTATTTGTAAGCGTCATTTTCCGAACAGGCCAGGACTTGCTGGGACAGTGCGTTCTCTCCAACCATAGCGGGGACGCTGTGAACTCTCCGCGCTGGGGCTCTCCGAACTGTCCCGTCTCACCTCGTGCCGTGTGCCGTATGTCGTCTGCCGGCCAGGCCGCGCCGCCGCTCTATCCGGTGCCGGCTGAGGAAGAGAGGGGGGGGGGGGGGGCGCCTCGGAGTACGCGCGGCACAGCGGTGGTCGGGCCGCGCCGACCGCGCCCGAGCGCGCCGCCGAGCCCGTGGCGGCCGGGGCTGACCGCCGCCCGTCGCCGTCTGCCGCAGGAGCTGATCGAAGGACGCCAGAAGCTGGTGAAGGAGTTCACCGAGTACCGCGCCCAGTGCATCGAGGAGTGGAAGAAGCAGAAGCCGCGCCGGCTGGAGCTACGCGGCGGTAAGCAAGAGAGCGGGAAGGGAGGGGCGCTCAGCCCTAACGCCGTTGGCTGTGGCGCTCGCTGCTCCGCTGGCGCGGTGTCCGTGTGCTGCTCAGGAAGACTGGCTGCGCAGGCGTGGTGGGCTGTTCAGCTTAGGTTTGCTGTCATTGATGGTTGTGGGGTTATCGTCGGTCTGCCAGGGACCCATTGGTTGTCCATTGCGTCTGCTAGGCTACCACTAGTCTGTGACGTAGTCATCCGGGGCTTGTTTGGTGCTGATCAGTCCATGCCAGCCGCGATTCTGTACGCATTCTATGGTAAGCTATTGATACGCTCGGTTAGATTAATGATAGGTTCGCGCATTTGTCCGTCCTTTATCGGTGTGTTGATTGGGGGTGCCGTGTTTTCCGCACGCTCCGACTCGTAGCCGCCTGTTCTCTCCGAGGGGCGGAATGACCACAATCAATCTCCTTGTGTGCCCCCTTCATCCCATACCTGTCGCCACTGACGCCCGCCTGATTCATCTGCCCCGTGATGTCGGCGCTGTCACACTGCGTCCTCCTGTCCCTCCCTCTGTTCGTCCTTCACCCTCGGTCGTGTGCAGCGCCTCATCGCGCCTGCCCCGCCACCAGCGCCCCACTGACCCTGCCCCGCTCCCTTCCGCCAGGCGTCGACACCGACTCGCTGCAGTCGAGCGGGGGCGACATGGAAGAAGAAAGTGTGGAACTGATCGTCAAGAAGGAAGTTACCATCATCACTTAGCCCGCAGTGGTGCCGTCGCGTCGTGCCGCCCGCCCCTTCGCGCTCTCGCCCCGGTGACGGTGCCCGGGTGACGGGCTTTCGCGTCGCGTCGCGTCGCTTCCGTGGGGCGAGCCACCGGCGCCGGCCGCCGCCGCCGCCCGCGCCGCCGCCCTGGTGATGGGAGAATTCTCGGTGGGCTGCCCTAGAGCTAATAAAATGCTTTTCCGACGGACTCGGTGGTGTGCCGTGGTGCGGCGCGCGCGGGCGTGTCAGCCGAAGACGGGAGCAGCGCGGCCGACTGGCGCCCGCGAGAGGCTGGCCCGCACCGCCCGGTCCGCGGTCGCCGGTCCCAGCTGAGCGGAGCTGACAGCCTGAAGTCAGCGCCGGGGGCGGCCGGCACCAGATCGGCTCCACGATCCGCCGTCCTCTTGCCTATCTGTGTGTGTATGTGTGTGTGTGTGTGTGCGCGCGTGTGTGTGTGTGTGTGTGTGCGCGTGTGCTGTGTATGCGTGCGCGTTCGTGTGTGCGTGTGCGTGTATGTGTGTGTGTGTGTGCGTGCGCGCGTGTGTGTGTGTGTATGTGTGTGTGTGTGTGTGTGTGTGCGTGCGTGCGTGCGTGCGTGTATGTGTGTGTGCGTGTGTGTGTGTGTGTGTGTGTGTGTGCCGTGGCTCAAGGGGCTGGTGAGCCGTTGGGGTCTGGACGATGGCCCTGATTGCGGCCGACCGGCACGCTGCGGTGTGCGGCGCTCGCCGCCGCGCGGGCGACGAGCGATGCGCGCCGGCCGGCCCGTTTCCTGTCGGGCGCCACGTGTCCCGCCACCGAGTAGCGGCTGCTGGCGGCCCGCATTTGCCTCCAACCAGTGTCCCACTCCGAGAAGGGGGGGGGGGCGGCGATGAGGGCCCTCACTGGCACAAAGTGCTCTCCGGCCGGCGCAGAGGTCCAACAACCGGCACAGGGACCCTAATTGAGTCGGTCGGACCCCTAGCCGAAACGGCAGGAGACCCCTGCCCCAGTTCTGGAGCCCTTGCGGAGTGCGACACTCTTCTGATACCGCCCTCCCTGTTCAGGAAAGGGGCCATTTGCTCTGGGCCTCTCGCCGACGCAGGATCGCCCGTTAGGCGCTGTCTCCCCGGTCGACGACAGGAACCGATCTTCTCAGGGCGCCAACTTGTAAAAAGGAGGTAGTGGCCAAGTGGTTACCCCTCCCCCCCCCCCCCGGGTTTCACGTGGAGGCCCGGACTCGAATCCCGGGTACGCGGTAGCTCCCGAACAATCCTTAACCTCCGCAGTCGCTGGCGCAGTGTTGCGGATGTGTGCTTGGAGCGCTCAAAACGCTCCCAGAGTTCCATTACATTGAACTCTATGGGATCTTGGACTCGCCTTGGGATTCAGACACGCATCCGGGTCATGCTCCTTTTTTACTAAAAGATCATTGTGAGAGTCATTTTTGCCGACATTGGCAGAGCCCGCCGTTTTCTCCGCTAACGAAGCGAGCCCCCGAGCCGGCTGCTTGGTACTGGTGGTCTCTGCCTGACGTAGGCCTGCCTCTCAGACTTAAGGTCGATCATCTAACGGTGCGACCGTCCCTCGTCGGCCCAGGAGGCCCCGCTCGGCTCGAGAGGCCATGGGTCTAGCCAGTCCAGCAGGGCATTCGGGGTCCCCACTTGGGCCCTTGATCATGGGATCTAATAGGGAACGGGCCCACTCACCGTGACCCCTATCTGGTCGCCCTGGATCTAACGTAGAGCACACGGGCTCCACGACATTAGTGCTGCAACAAAAACGACCGACAGGAATGTTACATTACTTCTGCCAATGCTTATACGCGGCATAATCATTGCTACGTGACCAAACACATGCTGCAAAAACCTGTGCTTGTCATTGCCTCTGTTGCAAACGCTTTTACAGTTATTAGTAAGACGTGGCATTGCTTTCACCGCAAGACCTTATCCTGGACATTAGTGCTACCCGACAAAACTTGTGCTTCGAAAATTGATACCGCTCATTACTTCTACCGCAAAAACACAGACAGTCATTAACCGTGCACGACCTTAACTTCTACTTCAAAGACTTGAATGCGGTATTGGTGCTACTCAGCACAACTTATGCTTCACAAACCTTCATCTGTCATTACGCGTACTGAAGAAACTTATGCCACCAATGTTTATACGCGGCATTACTGCTACTGCGAACTTGTGCGCGACATTAGTGCTGCAACAGACTTTTGGTCTTTTTAGGAAACAAATTTGTAAGAAGAGAAATTTTATAACTTTGTTTTATTATTATATTTTGCAAAGAAATTTCATGCTTTGTGCTTTTTTCCTAGAACAACTGACCTAAGACAGCAGGGGGTTTGGCGAGCCATCAAAAAGTCCAGGATCGCAGCGTCCAGTGTTCATAAAGTCCAGAAAACGTCCAATTCCGTGCCCATTGGGGACGTTCATGGGGTCCAGGGACGCAAAGCACAGAGTCGCAAAGTCCAGAGTCATAAAGTCCAGTGTTCAGAACGTCCAGTATCCATGGCAACCAGGCTAGTTTAGATTCATGCCGCTAGATAACACTACAGAAGCATCTTTGAGGCCTGCCGCTATTTCCCTCTTTTGTCAACAGATGGCACTGTCAACCTGGCGCTCCACTGGTGATCACGTGATGCGTACAGTCAAGTATGGTTACTATAAATAACCTAGACACCTGGCGGCCCTGTTCAGCCTGGGCGCGGCCGCGCCCCGGGGCTCACTGGCGGACTGGGCGCAGACTTGCCGGGCGTGGCGAGGTCGGAGGCATGGCGGGCGGCGCGGGCTCGGCGGGGACCGCTGCGCCTGCGGGATAAGCGGGCTCTCCCGCCCCTCCACTGCTGTCGGGACCCCAAATGCCGGAGTACACTCGGTTGCTCATTGGCCCTTTATGTTCCTTCATGTTGGTATCGGGTCATATCTGGATCTGTCCACTTGCTTGGAGTATCCCGTGCTATTCCTGAGGCCCCATATAAGGTGACGCTCCGAGGCACTCGGTGCTCAGGGGCCCTCTTCATTGACCTATGGCTCTTTCCCTTTTTAAGCCTATTTTCTGAGGACCCTTGACTTG
Organism: Pollicipes pollicipes; assembly: GCF_011947565.3. Lineage (NCBI taxonomy): Eukaryota > Metazoa > Arthropoda > Thecostraca > Pollicipedomorpha > Pollicipedidae > Pollicipes > Pollicipes pollicipes. The sequence goes on from NW_023596448.1 coordinate 32,514,732, forward strand.
TCAGAGCACTCTCTGTTGACCTGCCCGGGCACTCTTGATTACACAGGGGTGTTAATTCATATACACTGATCTTCGGTTATTGCGCTTTGTTCAGGGGATCCTGTCCTCCGGCCGGGTTATATGTGTTTGCCTGCCGGGGTGCCCCCGCTCGTTCAGGGGTCCCACCATATTGGTGTAAGGTTCTTCTCGTTTGTTATGAAGACCCTCCACTGTTAACTGGAGCCTCTTTATTGGCCTGCCACAGCAGTTTCGATTGCTCAGGTGCCGTCCTTACTAGTCTCGGGTTTTTCCATATTATAGGAGCGCCTACGTCGTTGAGGGGGACCTATAACTTAATCATTTTTATTTCATTTAATTTGTATATGCTTCTTACCGACCGATGACGGAATTTGCGGCTGTGCCGATTAGCCGATGAATTCGTTCTTGTTATTGTCGAACATAATTTTACACGCCGCCCACGTCGTGCACCTTATTTCCGTTGTTTATGGAATTTGTGACGATTTTTGTACTTACACGTTACGTTTTAATAGATTTTGAAGGATAAGATATTATGTATTCCCTCGCAACAGATAAAGCAAAAACTCTGTATTACTCTGCAGCCATCAGCTGATTTCATCAGCTACCCGGCTAACCGCATATAAGCTAGAAATCAAGATTGTGCTTGATTTGTATGATATTTAGCAGCCAATTTAAGTATATGTTGCTATGTTTTCTTCGAAATGTTTGGCCTTAAAATGACAGGATTCACCATGTTCTGACGAAAATGAACAAGCTCCATGTATTTGCGTACGAAGCACGCCTAGTTTTCTAGGGCAGCGTGCAATGAGCTAGGCTCCCGCATGCAAACTGCATGCATATGAATTTTAAAACTTAATGGCCGGAAAACGAGGATTTTTGGTGGATAGAAACCTACACTCTAGGGAACTTGCAAAGTAGGAGACCTTCTTCAGTTTTCTAGCATTTACGCAGCCTACATGCGTGAATATTTAGTTACCGTAAAGTTTACTGCTTCTGATCACCCCGATATCGTGTTGTGTTAGTTTTGGTCGGTGTTTTGCCCGAATTGCACAGAGCGTTTAATGATGATGTATACATACATACATACGAACATACATACATACAAACATACATACATACACACGCACATATATATATATATATATATATATATATATATATATATATATGTATATACTTTTATGACGACAGACATGCGAAGTTCGAATAACTCGCACGGTATATGACTGCTGACTGGCTCTTCTGTACACCTGGCTCTTCATTTCATGTCGGCACCTTAGACACTTTAAATCAGAGCATAAAACACGAGCATGCAAACCAACAATAAAGTTTTCACTGAGCAGCACTCACTGCTGTTTTGACTTGGCAACAACAAACAATTATTTAGCCATGCTGAAGACATTATTAGCACCACACACTGTTAACAACACAATCAACACAGCAAATCACAACACTGCTTGCCAATCGCCCAATACTCGTGCCATTCATCGGCGTCTTGTTCCCTGTCCAAGTAATTTATTTGTGATGCTGCTCCAAAGAGATAATTCAGTAGTTTGCTTCATTATTGCTTAGAAGTCGTTTGTGGCCGTGAATGAAAAATGCATCCAGAATGTTGAGTTTCATTGTTTTGTGTGTAGATGGTAGAATTGCAGTGTTTTGTGTGAGCGCTTGGCGCGCGAGAAGAGTATTGTGGCCGGGCTGTATGTGATTCCTTGGTGCCCCCTCCGTGAGGTGCTCTGTGAGACGTCGGAACAAAAATCTTGTAGATGCACCATTGCAGCATACGGAACCTTGCAGCAACACCTGGCAGCGGTCAACAGACGGGTGGAAATGACCACGTATCGAAATTGGTACTTTCCAACGCTTTATGAAGTCCATGGATGTGCGTGGAAAATGTGTTCACTTGCCGGATGTTTCACTAGTGCAATTTTTATATTGGTAGTCAGGACGGATTACCGGAGGGCACAATGGGAATGACGTAATCTCTTGCCCGTAATGCTGCAACTGCTGAGCCCGTTCAGTGAAGCGACTGGTCAGTCAACTAAATTGCATTGGTAAAACGCTCTGGTCAGCAGCTGAAGGGCATGACGTCCCATCTGGGGTGCAGCGGCTTTTAGTCTAGTGATAGCCCCCCAGGACCGTGCGGAGGCCCTTTAGAACGATGCATCATAGCCGGTCCCCTCCTCGATGCGGCTGGCCCTCTCACTCAGACATCAGGCAAGGGATCTGCGCAGGGCCCTCGCTGATGCAAACAGACTACTGGCATAGGAAGTCACATCATTGACCTCGAGACACCAATTCGCCTTATCGGTCTCTGGTTGAAATGGTGCAGAGGATCCCCCTGTCCGGTTCCGGTGTCCCTGGCTGGCACAGGCCTCTCCACTGTCTCATTGTATATGAGAACCCCGTTTTGTTATTTCTCATGAATCCTTTCATTGTTAGTAGGGTCCAGACCAGGCCAGCGCGATAGGCCCTTTGACATACAAGGGCCCATCATCGTCCCTATTTAGCAAATGTGCTCCTGGCCGACCTGGGGCTCATTGCGGACACATGGTCTCCCGACCATGGCCACACTTCATGGTCACATGGACCATGAAGTGTGTGCCTCTGGAAAATAAAAGCTAAGATGCCCGGTAATGAAGGTTTTTTGGTGCTCCCTCGTGGAACAGGCAGATCGAAAATTTTGCAAGGGTGAAAGGCATAGATGTTGTGATGTCCATGGATTCTGGACGCTGTTTAAAACCAAGGCTTTGGGAAATTTGAAATGCCCACTTAAAGGGGCTCTTTAAAATAAAGGTTGTGGTGCCGCGAAATAAAAATTATAATGCTCCAAGCTGACCATTTTGGTGCTCCCTAGCCCAAGGGACCAATCTAGGTTTTCGTCAGGGTAAGAGGCCCAACACTGCTGTATCCCTGCAATGTAGTGCCCTTAGAAAATGAAGGGCTTGGGCCGGTTATGGTGTACCCGAATTTCAATGCCTATCGAAAATGATTATTTGAGGTCATTTGTGGTGCTCGTGAAATCTTGGGGCTTTTTGAAAATAAAGGTTATGTGGATACGAAATGAAGACTTTGCTGCCTCTTCACCATGATATTTTGTTGCCCCCTCACTCCGAGGGACATGGGGCATAGCCTTGTCCCACCCAGCCCCTACCACTCTGGATCCGTCATTGGTCAAGGTCGGTTGACAAGACACACCTCATCGCCTCATCGCCTCAAAGCGTAGACCGTTATTTCTTCCTAGTTGTCATTCGGCTCCTCGCGTAAGCCCCATTTATGCTACTTTGGTGTGGATTTGAATATATATATATATATATATATATATATATATATATATATATATATATATATGTATATATCGTGTTGTGTTTATGACTACAAAACCCAATTCTATGTTCCGAAAAGTGTTGTTTGTACATGCTATGTAGCTGGCGCCTCGTTCGCACGAGACATGTGTACTGGGCCATTCTGCCTTTAAACTCTCCCCACGCAGGCTCTAAACGCATGTTTCCTTCAAGTCAACAGGCACCCACCAGCGGTTCAGGTACGCAAGCGAACAGGTACGCACGCTGTATTGCTACATATGGCCTGCTGCTAGACGCATTCTGCATACTGCATTGCTCATCCCGTTTCAAGAGTATTTGGAATATGTACCGTTCAAAGTGTTCTCTGCTGCCCCTGCCCCAAGCACACGGTTTTCCTACCTCCATTACCAAGGGCGCACCAAAACACTGAAACGAACTGTGCATATTAAAAACGACGGTTGTCACATCCATAATGTATATATAGAATTGAATAAGACACACGCCAATTTAATGCTCGTGTCACTGCAAGGCTTGTTCTCGTCAACATAAATAAAGCTACAAAGTGCGGTTTTCTGTAAAATTCGACTTTTGGTCTGTTAGCAATATAAAAACTGGTGCAGATCGTGAAGTCGTGGTCAGAGCAATATACTCCTGTTCTCGGCAAGCTCTATCTTTATAAGCTTGGAAACGCCGGGGGAGGGTCTCATCAACCCCCTCTCCCCCTATCAGTCCGAGTTATGCAAAACGGTGAATAAGGGTGATGGCTAAGACATACACCGAGCATAGGTACTTAAGAATACGTACAATGCACATACAGAAAGAATATTACCACCAGCCACATATTTCCTGAGCGTAACGTTACATGAATCCAAACTTTTAAACTCCGATTTGTGGGTGCCAAAGCTCTCCGTTATGTCACTCTGGTCATAATTCGGCCAGATATTCCGGAGGCTACACAATCTTCACAAAAAACATAAAATTGCAGGATATGCCGTCATTTTCACCCGAAGAGTCGCCTAAATAATTTGTCACCGTCAACCACGAAAACATATGATGCATGTGGGCATTTGGTGTGGCAGTGTTTTTGAGACATAAAAGTATTTTTGAAGGTGTATTCACATTGTCCTGCCATGAGACTGTCGTTAGTGAATGGGGACACGCACTGAAGCTTATTTTCGATAACAAATCAGATCGACTTAACCTACAATGGCCTTTGTCTTGGCCGGTTCTGGACCACTACCTGGCGCGAAATCTGATGCATGACTTAACTGCATGTCCTGACTGAGCGGCCAGATGGGGTCCACGAGTTGACCAGAGAGATCTTCATGGACTGCTAGACGCTGCTACGGTATTGTCAGAATATTTATTTGGCAATGTTTTTGCTCCTCTCATTCAGTATGGTCTTTTTTGGATTTCACGGTTCCGAAAAGAGCTCCTCCCAAGGGGTTCCTGGACCCCTCGACCTTCTCCCACCGCCCACCTACCCCCGCCCCCCCCCTTCAACAGCCAGACCCAATAAAGTTTTCAGCCAAGACTCGAGACCCCTATTCATTTCTCGATTGGGGCTGAAGAACTTTTCGTCCGTTTCGGATTGCCAGTCAGTTACTATTACTACACATTATACATTTATATACTGGTCCCCTCTCTGACGCCGAAGGCCCTTTGACCGGGATGGTTGACCCTGGATCAACGCGGGGCCACTCACCGACCCAAAAAGGTCCCAAGAGTAGCAGGCTAAATCAATGGCACAGAGATCCCAGTTCGACGCATTTGGACCCTAGAGAAAACGGCCAGAGGGACCCTGCCCGGTGCTGGTTCCTGATTGGCATGAGGCTCTTCCATTAAGGCGCCCGTCAAGAAGGAGGAAGAGGGGGGGGGGGGGCTTCGGTCCAGCACGAGCGAGATCCCGAGATGTCCGACACGTCCGGATGTCCGGTCCGCCGTGAAGTGTACTGCGGCGAACCGAGTGAAACCGAGTCAGGGGCCTCGGGCTCTGGCGCGAAGATGGCGGCGTGCCCGACTGAGCTGGCAGCGCTTCGACCGCAGACGGGCTGCCCCATGAACAGGCCTCGCGCGCGTGTGGCGGGGTTCGGTTCTTGGGCGAGGGACGGCGCGCGCGCGAATGCGTTCCTTTTTGGCGGCCGGGCTGCCTCGTCCGGCCCGCCGCGGGCGTGGCTGCCGGCCGGACCGTCGAGCTGGGCAACCTCTGGGCTGGATTGTGTGTCCGAACTCGGTGTTCAACCGATTGCACATTATTACTCCCACATATATACAGTGATTGAGCGGAAGCATTGTCTGCAAATTTGGCGGGCGGCTGTTTGTTTGTCGGGGCGGGCTGTACTACCGATTGGGGCTTTACGTCTCACCGGCTGCTATGGCTATTTTAGGGTGGAACGCCTCTATTTCGCATTTATCAAGCATTAGGTACGTGGGATGCGGTAGTGGTGTGGCCAGGACTCCATCCCAGGGTAGAAAAGTCCAGAGATGAACACCCTAACCACTAACCACCATACCACCATCGCCCCTCTGCGACGTGAACTGCACCCGTCTCGATTAACTCCAGCCTGATGTTGCTGGACCCCGAATTCTATACTTACGAGGTTCTGAAGCGTAAAAGGAAGAAGCGTGTCACGATTAATGAAGTGGATGGCGAAAACAAGCCAACCATTCTCGCAATTTATTCAGCTTATCTATCGCAAACCAGCTCAGTGACATACACTTTGCTCCGCTGTTCAGATGGTGAATCAACAGCGCTTTCAAGTGCGGCGTGTGCGTAATGTTTTGCACGGCGCTTGGCAGGCAGTTGAATACATTCACAGTCAACGTGTGCTTTTTTACGTCCTATTTACTTGCAACCAGGAGTGTGATTCCCTATTCAGTTGCAGGGTTTCACCCCCCTTCGTAACTTAGGTTGTAGCCTGCAGATTTATGAGAAAGTGAACCAACTTCTGAAATAAATTAAGTCGTTTGCATATTATCACGGTACTCTTCATTGTATTTTCATCGCTCAGTCAACCAATTTGTTTTGGTGAACCACGCCCGTTTAAAACGTACTTAATCGAAGAGACAAGTAGGCTGGGTCATTGAGCGTGCCTCACCAGGGAGTAGTATCCGGATTCAGCTGATGAGACAGCCCCCATCCCCTCTCTTTGAGAGTAAAGGCATGCAGAATTCAGAATAAGTCCCGTTTGCAGGAGCGTGTGAAAGAATTTCGACTGGAGGACGGCGGGGAATCAGTTAAATAAAATCGCTAACAATATAGGTTAGCGGGCGAGGAGCTGGACATCTATATGCGCGCCTACCTGGAGCAGACGTCAAATCAGTCAGCTTTATACATCATTCATCAATTCCTTCAAAAAATGAGAAACATCACCAACACATACAGTAAACAACGAAACCAAATACCGCGGAAAATCATATCCATAGCCCACGATACCAAACAGCAGGGAACCCGACAAGTGCTTTCCACGATTACCGTGCAGCTACTGCCGAATAACCAGCTATTTCCGATGCCACGAGCCAGGGATCAAAGTTTTGAATTCTTTAATACGCCTGCTGCCAAGGGCGTCCTGACGCGGCAAAGTTTGTGCGCTCAAACAAAACGTTGCCCATATCCGTTCACAGTGGTTTGACTAGGCAACACTGTACCGCATGACGTCACTCGTCGGCTGAGGAGGGCGAAATCGGCTCTGGTGGCCCTCTATCGGGCAATATCCAAAGCAATAGGGGGGGGGGGGGGGTTGCGAGGAAGTGGGCCAGCATCCCAAGCCGTGGATCTCACGCACGCTGGACGTTATGAACACTGGACTTTACGAGCACTGGACTTTATGAAACTGGGCTTTATGAACGCTGGGCTTAATGATTCCCCTCTGTTCAGGGGGTTTGGACGTTTTCTGGACCTTATGAACGCTGGATGCTGCGATTCAGGACTTTTTGACCACTGGGCTTTATGAACTCTGAACACGCATCCCAGGGTTTTGATGGCTCAGGCTATATGAATGCCCGGCTCTCAGATGCCACCTTAATATCGACATCAGTCTCATTCATCGGCTGTGCGGTGCTACCACGTCCTTTGCCCTAAAATGTGACCTTAAGGTTTGACCTTGATTCACCTATTTTTGGGGTGCCTAGGCTGGAATAGACACTTGGTTTTTAGTTGACACTTACTTGTATAGATCGCAACCATACGATGGCAGTATCGCGCTTTGCCCTTTAATGTGACCTTGGAGGTTGACCTTGATCCACACGTTTCTGAAAGTCCAGGCTGTAATGGATACCCGGCTCTCACATGACGCCTTCTTTGTCAACATCAGTGTCATACAGCGGCAGCGCGGCGTTACACCATGATTTTACCTTGGTTGTGACCTTGAAAGTTGACAAGCGGTCCTTGGAAGGCGTTTTTGATACCATACGAGGCTGAAATGTATTCATGGCTTTCAAGTGGGGCCTTTCTTTTGCCGAAAGCTTCCATATCGCATTGTGACTACTTGAGTTCGTTCTTTGGCCTCTGGAAGTGAAATCGTTTAAGATAAAACAAAACTGACGGCGTTTTCGCAACCAGCGGATTGTAATTGACCGGGAGACACGGTCTAAGCAGAACCCAGCTTGACACTGAAGTCGAATAGGAACATGTCTTAAACTGAACGGACGTTTTTGCCCAATGTAATCAGCCGTCTGTCCGTACTCGCTCTCGGAGCAGGCAGTCAACGGTATGGAGATGGAGAACGAACTCCAGCCATCGATTTATGTGTCTCCCTCCTCCCTCCCCCCCCCCCCCTAAACACACATACACACACTGCGACGTACTAAGTGCGCTAAACGGCGAGATGGAGGATGGACTACTGCACTGATATCCCGAAGCAAAACATCCAACACCTCCCAACCACACCGTTGTCTGTACAGTACACCACAACGAGCACGTAAGACGCAAAAGGTACAAGTTTGAGGGAGCGACCACGCGCGGGAAATTTTTGGGCAGTTTTCGCAGCATTTGAAACGCCTCGGGACTCAGCCTAATCGAACACAACAGGCAACAGCTTATTACAACACATTTACCGTTCACGATTTCAGAAAGCGCATCTGGCGCCGACTCAGTGGCCGAATGAAAGAATGACAACTCGATGACAAGATATTAGGTTGAGTTAAGGTCTCCCATTACACCAGGAGGTGCTGGTTAACAAGAGGTCAACTCATCACAGGACCTTTCAACTTATAACGCGGTAAAACCAGGAGCTGAAGGCATTTCTTTCCTACGTCTATTTCTTCCTTTAATGAAATAGAGAACGAAATACGTCATCACGCAACGGTGTTTGGAATGTGATGTAGAAGTATGATGAGCATCACGAATTCAGTAACCAAGGAAGGGGAATCATGCGACACCGGTGACGCGAAAAATGATCTTCGGCCATTGCGTGTTACTTTGATCGGAACATATGCGGCTGCTGCTATCTCTGGCTAAGGCGCCAAGGAAAATGGTCATCGTGTAGATCATGAACTTGTGCACATGAATTAATTTATCCAGACCCGTATACGCAAGCAGACGAAACATCCTGGTCGACAATAAAGCAGGTGCTTGCAAGCACATGTAAGCCTTCTGGCAACAGAGTGGGTCCTTCATGGAGAGAGTCCAAGACCAATGTGAAGGGCCCCGGAGCGATCAAGGGTGCTCCAGCCGGTTCACACATACGGTCCTTCAACAGCGAAGGCCCTCCGATACATGTGCCTCGGGTGGTGGCCCTCCGATACATGTGCATGTATGGCCCCTAGCCACGGTGCAGGGCCCTCCAAACAACTGGAGAAACAGGATCAAGGTGAAGGGCCACTGAACAACCAGTAGTACCCCGGCAGGTTAGCATATGAAACATCCAGTAATAGCATACATGGTCTTTCAAGTAAGTGGAAAGAATCCATGGACGGCCTCTGATCAATCCAGAGGCCCCAAGGAACGAAACGAAACGAAACTGGCTCCCCAACTACAACCCTCTCAGCCAGCAAGGAACCACTTTTGTATGCTGATGGGCCCTTCCTTTTCGCTTGTGGATGTTCTGGGTCACCTGAACGTACAAAGGCGTCCAATTTTTTGCGTTTTGTGCTAAAGGCCCGCGTTCGTTCTTACGGTTAGGGCCCCTTCGCAGCTTTTGTGGCCCTTGGGGGTCCCAAGGGTGAATGTAACCGTGCCATCCCTCTCTGGACCCACCACTGCTCCTCGACTACCTGGCGACGACCTCTCGACCACCTGGCGACGACTCCTCAACACCTGGCGACGACCTTTTGATCACCTGGCGCTGACCTCTGGACCATCTGACAGCAACTTCTCGACATCTGTCGACGACTCCTCGACCCCCGATGACGACTACCCGACAATTGAAGACGACTTTTCGACACCTGTCGGCGACTCCTCGATACATGACGACGACTACTCGACACCTATCGACGACTTCTCGACATCTGGTGACGACTCTAGTACACATGACGGTGACTCCTCGACACTTGACGAGACTCCTCGAGCCTTACAACAGCTCCTCGATCCCGTGACAATAGATTTCTCGACAGCTTGTGGACGACTGCTCGACAGGCTACGTTAGCGTCGGAACAGAGCACGCCAGAACGGTCATCACATTTTCCAAATAGCTTGGACGCAGAGCACCGCTGAACACCACCAGCACGAACGGCTTCACCTCCGTCACCAGGAACAAGACGGCCAGCACGGCCGCGTCTTTGCTGTCCATCTCAATGCTGGTCATGAACGGCAGGGGCTTGCCGCTGGTGGAGACCATGACGGCAATGCGGGAGGCCACACTCACCACCAGCGCGGCCATGTGCGAGCATGACGACATCCACGTGATGACGTCAACGCGCGAGAACAGCGGCTGGGCGATCGGGGTGACGCGCTGCCGAGGGGCGGCCGGGGCCTCCGAGCGCGCCGGGCCGGCGACAGAGAACACTGCCAAGCTGGCTTGCGTGCCGCTGAGCTGTTTACAGGTCGTGCTGGTATGCTGCTGGCTGTTCTGTACTGTCCGGCTAGGACAATGGGTCGGACTTGCTCTCTGCTGATTATCCAGAGCTGTGTTGGTCTGACCGCCCTGCTTCGTGTTGGTGTGCTGCGGACTGCTTTGATCCGCGCTGGCCTCCTTCTGGCTGTTGTGAGTCGCCTCGGATCTGCTACGCTCCAGGCGCCGGACTGCCGCGTTGTCGCTGACGTCACCTTGATCCTTATTGATGAGGCTCAGAACGCTTAGTTGCTGCAGTTTCCCAGATCTTTTATAAGATCTATTTGTTTTCGGGGTCTGATGACCAACCCGATGTCCCAACATCGCAGCTCCATGGTCATCTGGTGTAGTCGAATGACCGCTTGGCCCGGCTCCCGTGCCTTGCAGTCCCGTCACACGGGCGTCCGGCTTAGTTCCTCCGTGTTTCGGTCCGATCCCACTACCGTTCGGTCCGGTCCCCCCACCGTTTGGTCCGTCCCGGCGCTGGTCGGCGCCCAGCGTGCCGGGCTGCGTCACGGGCCCTCCGACTCTGTCTCCCTCCGGGGCGGAGCCGCTGACGCCGTCGCAGGAGACTGCGCGGTAAAGCCGTCGGCACCGCACGAGGATCCACCTAGCGTTCACCGCTCGCCAAGCGGCGGCGCCAAGCCCGGCCCGCGGCGCTGGCGGCCGGTGGTGCTGGTGCCTGCGCAGACGTCTCTGAGACTTGAGGACTTTAAACAATACGGCGCCGTAGCAGAAGCCGCAGCTGACCGTAACCAGCGCCTCCAGCGCCGTCAGGGCCAACAATACGGGGGAAGAGTGTATAATGGTGACGCAGAGAACCGGCTCGGCCAGCGGCGTCCGCCGCCGCCAGCGGACGGCACTCGAATATCCCGAGCAATGCCAGCGGGATGGCCAGCGCGGTGGCCAGCAGAGGTGGCACGGCGCCGGCGACCAGCAGCGCGCCACGTCCCTGCGACACGTGCACGTCCAGCACGACCTTCAACAGGCGCAGCACTGCCACGGCCATGTAGCACGCCAGCGAGCTCAGCTGATGCCAGAGCAGCGAGATAGCGTGCATCCAGCACAGCCAGCGCCGGCCGCTGAGTGCGTCACCGACCAGCGGCACCATGAACAGCAGCAGCGCTATGTTGGAGACGGTCAGCGCTGCCAGCGCCGCGTTGATAGCCGTGTGGAAGCGCTCCTGGAGTGCGATCGTCACCGCCAGCAGGCTGTTGAGCGCCAGGCCCGTAGCGATGAGCGCCACCGCGACGGCCGCGTTCACCATGTACAGCACGCTGCCCCGCTCGTCGGGCCGCTCGCACGTGAGGTCGCCGCCAGATACGTGGCACGTCAGGTTGGCCACCGCCGCCGCCAGACACGTGTCCGAGTCGGACGCGTTCGCCATGGCCGACGACCGACCGGCGGGGATTGGCGTCCAACGACGACGACGCCGGTAAGAGACAGAGTTTGGCAGTCAGGAGCTGCGCAGGCGCGGCCACAGCCAGTGGGAGCCGTCGTAGATGGTGCGTTTGGGGGCGGGTCTTATTAGACATCAGTTTTTTTTTTTAGGACGGGGGGAAGTGTTGGGCACTGTGTGATTGCTTTTCGGCGTAGTTCCGGGCCTCCTCGGCCTCCGTCCCAGCGTCGTGGTCGGTGCAACATCGCCGCTTGCCCAGCCTGCGCTGCCGTCTGGCCTGATACAGCTTCGTCTCGCGTCTTCGAGATTTCGCTTCTTTCTTACGACCTACAAGGCTTAGTTCATCGTACTCCAGACTCTATTCCAGCCTCTTCTTCCCTTGTTTATTTGTCCTCTCGCTGGGGTATGTTTTTGCGGTGTTAACGACCGACGCTCCGGCCCAAAGATCGTGCTATATGACCGCACTTTTGGGCCGGAGTTTTTTCGCTGTCCTATCTGGATTTACATTCCAACCCACACCCGGCCTTCGGCCGGCGCTGACCACATCACACACCAGTTCGATACCTCCTCTGGCCGCACCTCACCGCCATGTTGCCTGGCCCGCCCGACCCTTTCGAGCCGCCCATTAGCCGTGGGCCATTCGCCCCTCCCCCCCCCCCCCTTTACTTGTGGTTCGCGCTCATCAAGCACGAAGACGGCAAATCTCTCAACACGATTGATGTTGATGTTATGATGACTCAACACACATTCTCTCAACACGAAATCATGGCTCAGCGGGTCCTGGGAGTTTTACGGCTCCATTCTCCCCGGCCGGAGCTGTGGCCCAACCCCACGCTCCGGCAACGTTTCCAAAGCAGGGTGGTCCTGGCCCACCTCCCAAGCGGGTACCAAAGGTGCCCGTACGTCCGTGGGTACCTGCGCCTCAACAGTGCGGGCACTGCCAAAAATTTGAGCACAGTGCCTGCGCGTGCCGCGTCCGCCGCCCGGTGCGCGGCGTTTTCCCTGCCCGGCACAGCACTCGAGAGCGCGGTGACGAAAAGCCCCGCTTGTGCTCTAGCGGCCCCACTGGAGCCCAATCCTACAACGGTAATTAGATTAAGGGTCAATTCCTGACACCTGGCGCTCTAGCACTCTAGTAGATAGATTATCTCCATACTTGAGCCTAGGAAGCATTCGTCCGACTCTTTGAACAATCGCCCTTTCTTTCTACTTAGCCGGGCATCAAGACTATTTGCACCAATGGATCAACGGTCGCAGCGGAGTGCTCTTGGAATTTCATGACCTCCTCTCCCCATTCTAAAATGGCATTCGTCCTGGCCGCTCCACGGTGGACAGCCTTGTTCAGATTGTCGACTCCGTACAACTCGGTTTCCACAATAAAATGGTTGCTGTTGTACGATTCCTGGACCTGAAAGTCACATTTGACAAAGCAAACAAAACAGGCCTTGTCTTTAAACTGTAAAAGATGGAGTCCGCGGCTGACTCACTTGATTTATGAAAACTTCCTCACAGACCGGACATTGCAGTCAGCTGTGGGAAATGTCGATCGCCGCATAAAGCGCAAAATCATGAACTTCCTCAGGGCAGTGTGATCTCGCCAACCCTTTTTTCACAATATAATGATCGACGATGCATTCCAAAATATTCATAACGCATCTCTTCGCCTTCAATTCTCCCCTTGTGCCGACGACATGCCCGTGTGGTTTGCACATTCCAGCGTCGGTCGAGCTAACCACCTCATTCAACTTGCACTAAATCACATTCAAGAATGGTGTGATCGGCGGGGCCTCCAGATTTCTCCACCTGAATCAGTAGCGCTCATTTTGATCAGGGAACCCTGTTCACCTCGCTCCGAAGAACCCTTCGAAAGTTTGGGGTGAAGTCATCCTATTGGTAACTACATTCATATATTGCGACATCACTCTGAATCCCCGGCTCACCTTTGTCCTTAGCTTTCAGGACCTTAAGGGGCTTTACGCACGTCGTGTCAATATCCTAAAATGTCTTGCCGGGCGCGGAGTGAGGCGCCGACAGGCGCACACTCCTGCACCTGTACATAGGCCTGACCCGACCATCTTGGATGCCTTCATCTTAAATGGTATATCTTGCACCAAAAAAATCGAGTCGCTCGAGGCCCTCCAGAACGCAGCGAGAGGAGCCACCACGGGCTTCCTCCACGCCTACCCATCCTCAGCCTGCTGACGGACGCAAACGATAACCCCTTTCCTACGGTGGTATGCGTCCGTGTCCAGGATGAAGGACGCTGGGTTGCCTTCAAATGGAGGCAAAGTCGCCACTGATGCCGAGGTCAGCACGTCCTTCAGCCTGATGAATGTTGCTTCAGCCTCGGGCGACCAGTGAAATGGCGCATGTTTTTGTATCTGTCGTGTCAGTGGTGCAGTAGCCTTGGTAAAGTTGACCATGTGGCGGCGAAAGTAACCAGCCAATCCCAGAAGGCTAAGCAGCTCCTTTTTGGATCTGGGCACTGGCCAGTCCATCACTCTCTGCACCTTTTCTGGGTCGGGGTCGATTCCGTCTCTTGAGACTCGGGAACCCAGGTTGTTGTTTGTTTGTTATTTGTTTGTTGTTGTTATTTGTTTGTTTGTTTGTTACCACTGGTCGGAACAGCTGGCATTTTGCCGGGTTTAGAGAAAGGCCTGCGCTGCTGAGGCGCTTGAGCACTTCTGGAGTCGCCGCAGGACCTGACTGACCGAGTCGCCGTGGACAACGATACCGTTGAAGTATGCCAGACAAGTCATCGGCGCCAGTCCGTCCAGCACGACGCTGAGGAGCCGGGCGAACGAGCTCGACGTCGACGAACGAGCTCGAGGCGAACGAGCTCGACACCCTGGCCAGACCGCAGCTGCAGCGCCGCCAGGCACACAGCGACCTCCGACTTCCTGGGCGACCTCCATCTAATGATGCCCAGACTCCAGGTCCAGGAGGCAGAGCATGGAGGAACCAGCCAGATGCTCAAGGGCTTCATCAACTCTGGCCACCGGATGGGCCGGGACCTGGGTGATGCTGTTCATCCTGCGCATGTCGGCACAGATACGCAGTCCGGCCGCACCATGTTTGCGAATCACTCGACTGGCCCGGGCACCATTACTCGCCTCCAGGATACCTTTCCCACCAGGTTACCTATTTGAGCTTTAACCTCGCCTCTGACGTGGGACGGGATGCGTCTCGGCGCCTGCCTGAGAGGCTGATGGTCGCCCGCTGGAATGCCGTGCTGGGCTGAATGCTGAGCTGGGCCCACCAGCGTGGTGGGCCCCACTCGCCCGTCAAACAGATGTTGGTAAGGTGTCAGCAATTTTGCTGTCCGTGTCCTTTCCGGCTCCGTCAGCTTCCGCTGGGCTTTCGATCGGCGGCATTTCGGAGCATTGCTTCTCTGATGCGGCAGTCGCATACCTCTGTCCGATCACTATCTCTGTGTACATATCAAAAGTCGGGTCGAACGATCTCATTCTGTGTTTTCTCTTCACCGTTACAGATCGTTGTAACGTATTTCTCAAAACTACCGGGAGGGGCTGACCAGGCTGAGCCCGCATTACAGCAGGTACGCTCAGCAGGCCCGTATCTCCGTCACCTCCGACCAACGCTGGACCCACAGAAGACTCGTCATCGTCATTACATTCAATGACGCATTCCGCCCCGGCGGCACAGACCTGTCCCGCCGTCCTACCACGCGGCACACCGACGGGCCCTGCCGGCGGCTGCGGCTCCCACTCTGCGTTTGCCTGGACGGGTCGGCTCTGGTTACTCGCTGATGACCCGTTGTGCTTGACCCACGAGAGGTGCTGGCCCAACCGGGGTTGTTTTCGCGGAGTCCGGGTCTGAGTCAGCTGATGGGCCGGCGCCGACTGCGCCGGCGACGGAAACACGAGACGGCGGAACGCGACATCAGTCAAACAGCGGTACCGTTGGGAAAGTGCCGCCTCAAAACGCGGTCAGTGTCCCGGATGTGGTTGCTGAAGAACTCTCCTCAGTGGCCATAGGACTCGGGCAGGGCAGTTACAACGGAGGCGGTTGGAGGCGAATCCCAGAAGCCTGACTGGTGTTTTTTATGCTGATTCGGCTGTAATTGCTACAAGGTCTGCAGTGGCATTGAGCAATTAGCTAAGATTGTGCCTGGTATGAGAGAGATAGAAGAGGACCTGCACTGCGGGGGACACCCGGGGCGGCATTCGCCGCCTCGTGCCGGATTCCCCCTGGCGCGTTTCCCGAGCTCGTCGTTTGACGGTAGGCCTGTTGGAGGTGGTTCGGTCTGTTGCAGCCGTGACAGACCCCGTTTCGGTGCCGACAGTCGGCTCGTAGGTGACCGGTAGCATCACACGTGTAACAAAGGCGATTGGCGGCGTGGGGAGAATACCGGCGACCGTTGCTCCGGGACGGCGCGACTCGTTTTGCTACATCTGCAGCTGAGAGATACGGCGTAAGATCTGCTGCCGGATGTTCTCAGAGGCGGTCGCTTGAACGTTCTTGTTGGTTGCAGCGACCGGCTACAAAGGCAGAGCTTCAGCAGACGGCAGGTGGTCCACCTTAATTACGGCCGCGTCATAATTGACGATTCCAACGAGTGCATGACAGAACCTAGCTGGAAGGACAAGGAGCAGATAGTTGAGTGGTAGGTCTTTGCTGGGACCCTGTTGTCCGGGCAGCGCCTTCTGCAAGTTGTGCGATAAGCTGACCAGGATTCAACCGAAACTGGTGGCGGAGGTCCACCCTCATTTGAGACAGTTGAATATGCTGAGCGACCGGGTTGAGACGCACAAAGAAGTTTCTGAGAGTTGTTTCGGCGGATTCGGGAGTTTCTCGCTGCTCCTTTGACAGTGAGCTGAATGCCAGCTTGGCAGCGCCGTCCAAACACGGAGGAATAACTGATAAGACCTGTGCGTCTGTCCATGCTGGGGCTTGCAACACCACGAAAGACTTGATGTCAGCGATGAACGCGGACACCGTTTGGCCCACACCACTGGATCGGGGAAATGGGATTTGGATGCTGGAGGATACCATGGTGGGTGGAAACGAGACAATACAAGATTCGTTCGTATCCGAGCTCATACAAGTACCTAGCACCTAGCTAAAATAAAACCGTAGCATTAGCAAAATGATCACAAAATTTGTTATCACCGAGCTTAGAACACGACAGCTGTACGATTAATTCATAAGCGACAAGTGCAAGACATAACAATCACGACTGGTTGGGGCCGTTCCGTGCGCAGCAGGAGAGGGGGGGGGGGAGGGGGATCTTGGGAGCTGCAGTCGGACCTTGGGCATAGGTTTGTTCCCTTGCTAACTCTGCGGCGACTGTAGCCAATGTAAAAAATCCGCCGACGTTCTTTTTCTTCTCCAATTTCACGTCACCAAATATCAAGAACCGTCTGGTAAAAAATAAGGAACGGCACGGAAAATGCGGCACGACAAAGCAGACAACGGGGCCGTTTGGTTATCATAAAACACTTTGAGTTCATTCCTGGCGCAGTGCTGCGCCATAATTGTAAAGAGGCGACAAATTTTACGTCAGATAAAAACGCTACCTTTCCCCGACGTTTTTGTCCAGTAAGGTATAACGCTCGCGTATTCCGAGTGAGAGGTGAGCTATTTGAGATGAGAAATGAAACCAATAGTGCTTCAAAATTGCCCAACCATGTTTTTATGCAATCTCCTGCACCCCATGTCTCTTAAGTTTTGTTGTGGGGAGAGCAGTAGTAAGACACCGCCTTGTTTTATTTTGTTTGTTTAGTACGACACCGCCATTTGGTTTGGATGACATCATGGAACATTCCAGTTGTAAGATAAAACTCTGTGCTTGTTGTAAAATCGATTCCAAATCAAAAGCCAATAGCTTGAGCCCCTTGACCAATAAAGATGAGCCAGTATTGGCATTCACTGCAAACAAAAGCACCTTGAACTTTGTAGGTTATGGTTATATTGCACAACATGCTTGATATAAACAATGTGTGACCTTACATCATGCAGATAACCACACTTTTCACGACAGGAAGCTGGCTACCATATTCCCTAGAGTTGTGATGCAATGACACAACTAGATCCATTTTCATGATTGAATAGGAAAATTATAGCTGTTGTGAATATTGTGCAAAGCTTAAAGTGATTACACTGTTAACAACATTCACAGTTTACAGCAGTGTGTTCAAAAAGCAAGAATAGGTGTAATGTTTTCACTGTCAGGCAGTGCTGAAACCATTAAGCTGATTCAATCTACAGTATTGTTCACACAAGTAATGCCACATGTGATAACAAGAAAATATAACACGTTATGAAATGGAATTGAAAACCCGCTGACCTTGCGCAAGCGTGTCAGAACTTGCTTGTCTGCGTCATATGCCGGTTTTGGAACCCTACCGTATTTTACCTTAAGTTCTTTCCAAAATTGTCCCAACAGGGGGTTGAAGGCGTGGGTGTAGGAACAGGAAGGGCCAGGGGGCCATGCCCCCCCCACTTTTCAAGGGGGGGGGCAGCAATGTTAGCTGACCCCTGCCTCACTTTTCACATTAAGGTTGCGTTTAGCTTACTTTTGCAGCACATTACACATACATCCTGATTTTCCTAGCCCACCAGCCATCTTCCTCAAGCAGTGAGCTAGAATTGCTTTTGAACTAGGGTGGGAGTGAAAAATTCCATCGCAAAAAGACCGTGCAGGAGTGAAAAAATCAGTTCACAAAAGATGGAATCTATGAGCTCGTGACTGATGCTTCAGCAAACGAAGACATCTATGTCAAGTTGGCATGGACGTAATGTCATGAACCTGACAACACTTTTTTGTTTTTGACATCTTAAACTGTTAAAGTGAAACATAATACATTAAAGCATAGTAATTTCATGGCAGTGCACTGAGCATAAACAATTCTTAACACCAATAATTTCATGCTGTACATTGCACTTCCCTTCCACAGCACTTTAACACAAAACAAAGCAAAGGAATTTAATAACAAAATAACAGAAAATTCAACAAACATAAAACGCTCAAGCAAAAAAAACCTTGGATTCCTAAGCGATGTACTACCATGTACGGTAGCCGTCCTATATTTTAGTGGCGGTGTCCCTTTCATATCGTTGGCTTTCGGTGGCGCATAACGCTTGTATATTGCCGCATGACACGGGGGTCTGAAATATAGACGAAGAGCTCGAGCAGAGTATATGGCGTTTAAGACCAATTACTGATAAATAAGACTCGGACACGATACCACATCGTATACCTCAGCCCATCATCAAGTCAAACACAATAGACATACCTCTGCTTTTAAGATAGGGTCAGGGGGAACAAATAATTTTCACTGTTTCTTACAAAATACCAATGCTTATTCCATGAAAGTAGCGTAACTACGCCTAACGTAAAGAGGCCCTACTTCATCTCATCCTCTCTATCCTGTTTCTATCACAGCAGCAGTTGTGCGTTACTGATTCTTGAACAATTCTTATTGCCACTTGCCATGCGCATAACCAACTTAACCTAACTTAGAGTATCCCATATGCTGCACATCATCTTAAATCACCTATCTGTTGACAGCAGCACTTGTGATAAAAACATGATATAGGTAATTTTTGGCTGGTTTCAACTTACCTTTTTATTCAGTTTATTTGTGTGTGCTTGTTAACATCAGACAAAGTTGACAACACACAAATCAAAATGTTTGAAATCACTTTGAACGACTTATTTTGATTGCCATGGTCAACCTATGTCAGGGGCAATAAAAGGTATGCTCCACAAAACAATCTCTCTTCTCCAAAAGTAACGTAACCTTTAGATGACCATACCAGTATAGCTGCTTGCCTTTTCACCTGCAGTAAAGGCATCTATTTAGGCTTGTGTATTCATATTTAATGACAAAATTTGACATGGTGGCTGCACATTTTAAATGGGATGGTCTGACTGTTTGTGACATACCAATATTGAACTCATATCATAATTGCTATGCAGCTTAGAGCATCCTCGTGTTAAAAATATATTGCATATATACAGTACAGTCATTTGCCAGCCACCAAACCATGACAACTCTAGAAAACATCTGGTTAAAGCAGCCATGAGGGACCACTTCAATAAATTTGGGGCAAACAATCGAGAATATGGAACAAAATAAGCCCATTGCATGCCTTGTGGCATCATGATTTGTCTTACGACAAAGCTCGACTGATTGAAACAGAAAATGGCTAACTCTGGTTACCAATCATGTGTTAAAAGTAGGTAGGGTTTACTTGGTTCACAATTACTTGGTTCACTTGGTAATTACTTGGTTCACAGGAGGCTTATTGGTTTTTTCCTGCTCCCCCAAGACCAAAAGTCAATACCTTTTGCATGGTCTGCTGGCAGACAGAGTTATCTCACTCATCACTCAAATATAAATATAAATTATGCCCACCAACCCACGAGATTAAAATTCGAAACAAGTAAGAGGTGTGCATGATTAACAACTCCTGAGGGCAGAATTTCGCCACCAAACCCTTCCGTATTAGCTGCGTCAGGTCTGTCCCAAGGCTCTGTATGGCAGCATAAGGATGACCTTGTCAGGTAGCCTGGTGACTTAGACACTCGAAAGGCTTAGATTTATCATTATTGGGCGCCGCCATTAACCAACATTACGATTAAACGAGGGTTTAACTGGGCAAAAATGGCGGTAAAGATAAGTTCCGTGCTTCAGATTGTCTCCTTCATTCCCTGTGAATTGTTCACTCTTGGGTGCATATTAAACACGTTTGGGCGGCTGGCGAATTAATCCAAGTTATGTATGAAATACGTACAAGTTTGCAGCTGGAGAATCTTGCAGAGACATTGGTCAACATTTTAAGCAACAGATGGTACCTCTAAAGGCAATCCAAAAGAAGGGAAGAATAAAGTGGTATCACACTCGTATGATACCAAGAAAAATAAGAGTAGTTAAATAAATACAAGGACTGATACTTTTCTGGCAAAATTTTGTAATCAGCTGATTTGACTTAAAGCTGTTAAAATAAATGCTCAAATTGCGACATTCATATTGTAACTTTAATTTGGAAGGCATTTCTTGAATATCACACAACTTGCATTACTAACCGACTTAAGTGTTTAAAGGTAATTATTTCAGAAGCATCATCACTTTCGTCCACCGGTGGACCACGGCGAATAATTAGCCACTAGGTTGACGCTCCGCAGACTTTGGAGGCTGCAACGTGTGGTGTCGAGGTTTTTTGTTGTTAAGATTTGCGAGCGCGTGTGTTATAAAATTACGTCACATAAATTACATTACTAACCGATTCTGACCAAATGCTTATCATTTCCAGACAAACATGGCTAGGCCATGTTAATACACAATGTATACCACTCGATCTAGACTCGAATTTTCATCTTCAAATTTCGATCAAACATATCGATCTACAATCGACCTTCGCGATGTCCTTCATGTCTGTGGAACCCAGATAAACATCCTGACAAAGCCCTCTAAATTCTATCGGTTTATAAAGAGCCCACTGAACCATTGCAAATTACGGGCACCGGTGATTATTCCATGCTGTCGCTCAACGCCAGATTTCTGCAGTTTATTGACTTTAAGACACAAACAGAATTGATGTCGCGGTAGCATCAGGCTTCTGTTCTGTTTGCAAGATAAAAATGGCACTAGGTCACCATAAGAAGGGCTTATGTTTACCCTGTGTTTCCCCTTAGCAAGGCTCTGGCTACGCCCCTGCCTACACATAAAGGCAGATCAAGTCGTCTACGTTGAATGATGGGCAATTGAATGTCCGTTGTGCCAATTCATGCCTAAGACAGGCAGCTTCCCGCAGGCTTTTTCTGGGGAGGTGTGGTGTGTAAGGGAAGATAATTCAGGAAATATACTATTTTAGGTGTCCAAAACGTTTTACACACCATAAGTAGCAATGCTGACCCAGAAATATGCAACAAAGCAGCCATACGATCAGTTCGCAATAGTCATGCGTAAGACAGCCGAGCCTGGGCAGTGGCCTGCCGACGGCGGACGGGAGCAGGGCTCAGATAAGGAATATATGACAGAAGGGCGTTCATTCTGTGCCTTGGTTTTAAACGGAGAATCTCCAGTTTATGGCTTTTGTCACAATGCTTTCGGCAGTTTCAAGCTTCCGAATTTGCTTCCGCCTAACACTCATTATCACTGTGAATCATATCACACATCACCAGGCGAATCATATCACATATCACCGGTGACGCAATTTGGCGGTGAAACTAGTCAAGTAATGATAAAATCACTCCCCTTACCTGTTCCGGACGCTTTTTATCATTTTCAACGACATTCATAGCATTTTACTTGTCAAATTCACATCTAAATCCAATTTTTGGACGGTATGAACTCGTTTGGGAAAAACTTTTCGACGGCGTGATTTCACGACGGCTGTTCCCCACGCGTCAGGCGTCCGCCACACGGTGTTGGCCGCGACGCCGCTCGGTTGGGTGGAGACTGCAACCGCAGTCATCTGTGATCTTGCTTCTAAGACTGCGAGCACGCAGGCTCAAAGTATTTTATGAATTTTTTTTATTTGCTAGTTTTATCAATATCTTGTGTGATCTTATTAATATCTGATTAATATCTTGTTTTATTAATATTAATATCTTTTATTAATATCTATCATATGTGATCTGCTTCTACGACTGCGAGCACGCAGGCTCAAGGTTTTATGAAATGTGTTTCACATGTTGCAAACCGCATCAAGAAGGACGCAGGGGTAGAACTTTCTTGAGTGAGTTGGGGAGAGAGGTTGAGCCAGTTAGGTTGACCTGACCTGCTCTGAAATGCTGATATTCCCTGGACTTCGACCCCTTTGATTTGAGTCCACGATATCAAAATTAAACTTAAAAAACAAATATTTGGCCAGTTCCAAAACTTTTTTGACGCTGAAAATGGCTTCTCATCTGAAACAATCTGACATTGATTATGATAAGATTAAAATCATGGTATAGACTGTGATGCGTTAAGGACTTCTGCACCACAGTCAGATATTAGCTACATTTTATTGGCCCAGTGTTTCCTTTTTAGCTCAGGTGTAGCAGGCAGGGGTTTAGAAGAGCATGGAAGGGCTTAAAGGGGTATTCCAATTGTATGGGGTTTTGAACTGAAATGGCTATTTTGAGCATCATTCGGTGCATTACGAAGTCTTACCTTTTTAAATGGAATGCTTCGCATTTGAGGGATTTAAGAAAGCGTTCGAGATGACGAAATGGCGCACTTATAACGATATGCATACTTTTAAGAGGAAAGACTGTGTAGGCGGTCTTTAATAATCAAGTAGTCCCCGTATCACAGGTCTTATAAACACAGATATATTATCACTAAGTAGTATGCTACTTCTATGTATATTGTGCACATGTGCTATATGAGTTGATACTC
>NW_023596448.1:32538799-32567252 GCF_011947565.3 Pollicipes pollicipes
AAATGGTTTGTCATTTCATGCACAAATTAGCGCATATTATTTGTAAATGACATAAAATTATATTTGGAACAAATAATACCAGTGTTTGTCTATACACTGACAGAATGTTTATGATATACCCAAAAAGCAAAAAATTCAAACAAAAAACATTATTCCAACAAAAGCAAAATTAAGCTGACCAGCTTGTTTCCATAGCAAACTGGTAGTGCTCCATCCTGTCGGAAATAAACAGGGCAGAAACCAACACCAAAAAAATAACGGTCGCCAGGGTACTTGGGAAAGTGCACGTAAAGTTTAACACTCGTTGTCAATTGGATGCTTTTTTTGCATAATGACCACATCAAAAAGTTCCGTGGGGGCTAAAATCTCGGCCAGTGAAATCGGGTCTTGATCGTAAGCGTGATGAGTGCTCGTGAGTTGATGTTGATGTCATCAACACAATCCTCGTAAAGACTTCAAGATTTGGTACATGCGCTAGCTTCTTTATCTGGTGTGTGTGTGTTTGATGCCGGACACCAGATGGTTCGTTCATCTTGTCAAAAAACTTCTGGGTCCGACAATACTGAAATAACGAGGGCATTTCAAAAATGTATAGCAACTCTACATGAGCAACGTCGATATAAAGCATCTGGGTGTGTGTGTGTGGGGGTGTTGGGTGTGTGTGTGTGGTGTTCTGGTGTGTGGGTGTGCGTGTGGTGTGTGTGTGTGTGTGTGTGTGTGGTGTGGTTGTGACTAGAACACGTCCAGGCCATCTAGCGTCAACCCTCTCACTCCGATTACGTGGTGGACAATGATCGTTGTTCCTCGCGGTAATTGGCAACGATAGGTCTCAGAACTCTTGGCTGAGGGTCATGCCTCAAAGCCCACGCTTTCCTCACATGCTCGTGCGGCAACGC
Source organism: Pollicipes pollicipes (assembly GCF_011947565.3). Taxonomy (NCBI): domain Eukaryota; kingdom Metazoa; phylum Arthropoda; class Thecostraca; order Pollicipedomorpha; family Pollicipedidae; genus Pollicipes; species Pollicipes pollicipes. The sequence continues at coordinate 32,539,696 of NW_023596448.1, forward strand.
GTTCCCAAGCTGAGCTACGATCTCCTCGATATTTGACTGCGTGTAGTGCCCTTCCGACCAGTAATGGCCAGTTCAGGACCATGGGATGAAGGGAAGTGGAGACTGATCAGGCAAAGACTAACATGCTGTGGGAGTCATTTGCTCCGAGACTTAATTCCGCTCAGAGAAATTGTGTTTCTGTGTGTGGGGGGTAACATGCCTCCCTAAACAAGCCCGCACACGCCTCGAAAAAACGTGGGGTTCGGGCAGGGTTTCCTTCAAGGGGCAACAAGGGACATCTAATGTCCCACCAGTGAACATCTATTGCACCTCTGACTGATGCTTACGGATTGCCCCAGATAAACCAGGTTAACGGGGTACCAGGATAAACCAGATTCCAGGTTTCGGATAAATAACCGCGAATAGGAGAAAGGAATGTTGATGATCATGTGGCGGTTTCTCCAATTACGTGCAGAGCCAAATTTACGGTCCTGCATGTAGGTCCTGGCAAAATATATCTGAGGAACGGTGGAAAGGTATCATTCCGCTGTCTTCTCCAGGTGGTGTTACACGCTGCATCGTCTCACAATCTCAACCATGGCATTGACGGTGAAGTCAAGAAGAAGGAATGCAACTGACAGCTGCAATTGGATTGAAGGTGACCGCCGGAATGAAATGTTGCGAAACTCAACATTCGAGTGCATGTCCTGCGCGATATATTTTATGCGTACAGTTGAAGAGGAGCATGTGGTTACTGACGTAGATCAAACATTCACTTCCCGCGTAGTCGATATATATCCCAACTGGCAAACCATCCACTCAAGCAAACTACCCCCGCCCCAGTCCCACGCCCCGTGCCACCAGCGAGCTAACTGTGTGTGTGTGTGTGTGTGTGTGGTGTGTGTGTGTGTGTGGTGTGTGTGTGTTGTGTGGTGTGTTGTGTGTGTGTGTGTGTGTGTGTGTGTGTTGTGTGTATGTGTATGTGTATGTGTATGTGTATGTGTATGTGTATGTGTATGTGTATGTGTGGGTATGTGTATGGTATGTGTATGTGTATGTTGTATGTGTATGTGTAGGTGAGTGTATGTGTATATGTGTATGTGTATGTGTATTGGTGTATTGTGTATGTGTATGTGAGTGTATTGGTATGTGTATGTGTATGTGTATGTGTATGTGTAGTGTATGTGTATGTGTATGTGTATGTGTATGTGTATGTGTATGTGTATGTGTGTGTATGTGTATGTGTATGTGTATGGTATGTGTATGTGTATGTGTATGTGTATGTGTATGTGTATGTGTGTATGTGTAGTGTGTGCATGTGCTGTGTAGTGCGTGCGTGCGTGCGTGCGTGCGTGCGCGGCGGCGTGGGGGTGTATGTGCGTTAGTTACGACTAGAACATCGTCCAGACGTCTAGGGTCGACCTCTCTCACTCCGACGACCGCGGTGGATAATGACCGGTGTTCGGCGGCACTGACCGGCTCGCCTGTCGGGCCAGGTAACGTGCTGAGCGGCCTGCACGTGCACCGGACGGCACGCACGTGGTGTACGCGCTGGGCAACGGACGTGGTGGTGATGGGGTGGCCAGGGGCGGCAGCGCTTCCTCACCGGCCACAGCCACAACGTGTCGTGCGTGGACGTCAGCCGCTGCGGCCGCTACATCGCCTCCGGCCAGATCAACTTCATGGGGTTCCGGGTACGGTCGGGCGCGGCGGCGGCCGCCGCCGCGCTGGAGCGCTGGAGCGGCGGCGGCGGCGGCGCGGCGGCGCGCTTGAGCGATGTGACGCCGGCCGGCCCAGGGAGTTTTTTTCGGTCGCGGTCTCGTGTAACGTGTTCATGGCACGTGTTCAGGGTTGCGGATAACACCTATTACACCTCTAGAAGCGCTGATTGGCACGGTGTGGCCTATAATCGGTGTGTCTTTTCTGAACAAGGGTACGAGTGCGACCAGAGCAGAGCATTTTGTTTAACTTTGTGCACAGCTCAGCAAGCCATCTGCAAGGAAATCCGTATGCAGTTTACAGCTCGATTGCATCAGCTGTGTTTACACGGCCTGCATCTGCGGCCCCCAGTTACTCACCAAAGGCAGCTTGTTGGGCTCTCTAGCGCCGCTGTACCCCTCCCCCTCCCCTCCCGTCACCGGTAGGCCGAGGTCATCATTTGGTCGTACGACACGCTGGAGCGGTACGGCTCGCACAACCTGCACAAGGTCAAGGTGGAGGCGGTGGCGTTCTCGCCCAACGACGTGTTCATGGCCTCGCTGGGCGGGCAGGACGACGGCAACGTCATCGTGTACGACGTGGCCACCAAGGACCCGCTGTGCGGTACGCCTCGGGCGGGCAGGCTGGGTTGCGCCGCCGTCAGCCGTCTCGACGCGGGCCGGCGTATGTGCGAGCTGGCCATAGGACTGCGAGGTGAGAGGTCAGCTGTCGTCTGACGCTCCGTCGACCGGGGGGCTCGGGAGACCGAGCGGTGTCCACAATGGTTGCGGGCCACGCTTCTGCGTTTTGATGGCCGGTTCAAGTCATGCTGTGAAGAGACGGATGTCATATGCCGTCCACACTAGCTTCACCTCGACAAACAGGCCTCAATGCATTGCAGACAATGCATTGAGGCCTAGCATTGCCCATTGAGGTAATGCAATGCAGACAAACAGGAGGAGCTCTCGGTAGCACTTAAGTTGTCGCTCCTAATTGGAACGCGTTTGGCCGCGGAGGCATGATACGAAACACGGCCTCGCGCAATTACCAAGCGTTCGCTGCGGCGCAAACGCCGCCCGATAAACGCGGTAGCTATCTCCGATGCCTTAATTGAAGCCCTCCCATCCCTACCGCGGCTCTGACCTCCGGTGTCTCGTCACCCTGGCGTCCGTCCCGCCGCGGGCTGACGCCTCCGTGACCCGCGCTACAGGCCTGAAGGCGTCGCAGCCGACGCAGGGCAACTCACTGGTGCTTAAGTTCTGCAGCACCGTGGACGACACGTTCGTGACGGCCGGCGACTACACGCTGCGGGTGTGGAAGATCCACCGCAAGAAGCGCTTCCTCGCGCCTTCCAACGTCACCCTCAGCGAGGTCAAGCGCAAGATACGGTGCGCTCGGGTAAGCAGTACGTGTTGCGGTTTGCTGTGGAGGCAGACCCCGCGGCAAGAAATGTTTGCTCTGCGTGTCGCGGTTCATGCGCTCGCTTTGGTCACATACGCTAAATGTGCTGTTTTCGAATATGAAAGTACACACTCCCCGCGCAGGGTGAATGCACATGTCATGGTGGTGTTGGCATTGTGGGCTGGTTTCTCGGTGCCAGAATGCTGGCACATGAGCGCGCGGTTGTGGGTTCGAGACCCGCTGACGTCTGCGTTGTTGTACACCGCCGTGGTAAGTCCGGGGGATCGTATGAACAATCGCGACGCCCTTAAGCGTAAATTGACCGCAAACTAGTGACAGTTACGTGCTCCGTGAAATCATGCAAAATGATATTACATAAATACCACAGACCAATAGCTGTCCGAAGGGAGGAAATAAATTTGCAACTGTGCGCTTTGCAATTGTTCGCTTTAGCGTTTTAGCGTTCGCAAGCGTTATATCCGTTTTTTTAACTAGCCGATAATTTGCAGAACAACGCTTGCACTTTGTATTCATTGCAGTTCCGAAACAGAACTTTTTCAGTAGTGCAAAAGTCAGAGGTAACTAGATATTTTCAATGCCTCTAATACATGCTGTAATCGATTGGAGTCAAATTTTTGTTATGTTCAACGCTGGAATAATTTCAGCCATTTTGATGTCTCGCTGTCTCTTTGTTGCCGCTTCGGATTAATTTCACGTTGAATCCACCATCAGTGGCTAATGGAGCCTGTCGCCAGCTATGTCCAATTTACGGCCAACTGCAAATATAACCGCACTCACAGCAGACTGCGGAACAGTGCAGGCCGGGTGTGCGGCGCGCAAAACAAAGACAGCGTTTGTGCCGTTTGCTTGTCGTTTATCGACCTGAACTCCGAACCGGCTGTTTGTGTAGGGCTCACAACCTGCTGCACAAACATAGACATGCGCCGTGGAGCCTTCGCCTTTGTGGCGTATTGCGTGAAAAACGCAGAGTCGGATAATTTACTGGCGGGAAAGTTGGAGCTGAACTTGTAAATACGCTGCGGGTTCCGTTTTAGTTCAGCAAAAGCCGAACGGGAAACTTTGTTTTAAAAGTCATTTTAAGTGTTTACAAGCTAAAAAACTGGACCTTGCCATGTTTCGCTCTAGCTGCACGCTCTAGCGACAGAATATTGAAGTGCTTTAACCGCATTCATGAAGTTTGCTGATAGAGCTTCATCTAGTGAATCACATTTGCCACCGTGGCCGGAAAATGAGGGTAAGCCGTTTTGGCTTAACTCGTGCGCAAGCTTATTCCGCTTCGGCCGAACAAATTCGCCGAATCTCCTGTGCGCGATGGTTTAAACTAACTCGGAGACGTTTTCCCAACCACCGCCCAAAACACACGGAAACAAATGGAAGCGCACGTTGCGGTAGAGAATAACATCCACGGGCGCCGCAGCGGGCGAGCGGCAGGCCAGCCACGGCCGGCGACTCTGCCCCTGCCAGAGCGCGCGGCCGTCCTGACCGGAGTGCCTCTTGAGTGCCTCTCGGCCGGCGACTCTCCCTGACCGGGTGCCTCTTGGGTGCCTCTCGGCCGGCGACCTCTCCTGACCGGAGGCCTCTTGAGTGCCTCTCGGCCGGCGAACTCTCCTGACCGGAGTGCCTCTTGAGTGCCTCTCGGCCGGCGACTCTCCTGACCGGAGTGCCTCTTGGGTGCCTCTCGGCCGGCGACTCTCCTGACCGGAGCGCCTCTTGAGTGCCTCTCGGCCGGCGACTCTCCTGACCGGAGTGCCCCTCCCCTGCGTGCCGGGCAGATCGACGCCGTCGACCGGTACCTGTACTGCGGCACCACCTCCGGCGACATCATGAAGGTGCGGCTAGCGCAGGAGCCGGACCAGATGCCGGCGCTGGTGGCGTGCCTCGCCCGCACGCCGGAGAAGAAGAACAAGCTGACCCGCGAGGGCGAGTCCTACAGCCTGGGTGAGAGACGCAGAGTCCGGCCGCCTGGCTGGCGGCGCTGGCGGCGCTGTCGGCGCTGTCGGAGCTATCGGTGCTGTCGACGCTGTCTGTGCTGGTGGCGCTGTCGGCGCTGTCGGGGCTGTCGATGCTGGTGGCGATGGCGGTGCTGTCGGCACAGGCGGTGCTGCGGTGCTGTCGGAGCTATCGGTGCTGTCTTTGTTGGTGCTGTCGGAGCTGTCGGATCTGTTCGAGATGTCGGCGCTGTCGGTGCTGTCGGCACTGCCGGTGCTGGTGGCGCTGGTGGCGCTGTCGGTGCTGTCGGAGCTGTCGGTGCTGTCTTTGCTGTAGGTGCTGTCGTCGCTGTCGGATCTGTTCGAGATGTCGGCCCTGTCGGTGCTGTTGTTGCTGTCGGCGCCTTCGTTGCTGTCGGTACCGTCGTTGCTGTCGTTGCTGTCAAAACTGACGTTGCTGTTGGTCCTGTTGAAGCTGTCGGTACTGTCGATGCTGTCGGCCCTGTCGGCGCCGTCGGTACTGTCGGCGTTGTTGGCCCTGTCGGCGGCGCCATTCGCGGTCCGCCAGACTCCGTCGTCGCTCAACGGAGAGCTGGGGATGGGGCGGCCGTGCTCACTGCGCGGAGGGACGTCTGACAGAAGAGCTGGGGATGGGGCGACCGTGCTCACTGCGCGGAGGGACGGCTCACCGAAGAGCTAAGGATAGGGCGGCCGTGCTCACTGCGCGGAGGGACGGGTCACCGAAGAGCTGAGGATAGGGCGGCCGTGCTCACTGCGCGGAGGGACGGCTGACAGAAGAGCTGGGGATGTGGCGGCCGTGCTCACTGCGCGGAGGGACGGATGACAGAAGAGCTGGGGATGGTGCGGCCGTGCTCACTGCGCGGAGGGATGGCTGACAGAAGAGCTGGGGATGGTGCGGCCGTGCTCACTGCGCGGAGGGACGGCTGACAGAAGAGCTGGGGATGGGGTGGCCGTGCTTACTGCGCGGAGGGACGGCTGACAGAAGAGCTGGGGATGGTGCGGCCGTGCATACTGCGCGGAGGGACGGGTCACCGAAGAGCTGAGGATAGGGCGGCCGTGCTCACTGCGCGGAGGGACGGCTGACAGAAGAGCTGGGGATAGGGCGGTCGTGCTCACTGCGCGGAGGGACGGGTCACCGAAGAGCTGAGGATAGGGCGGCCGTGCTCACTGCGCGGAGGGACGGGTCACCGAAGAGCTGGGGATGGGGCGGCCGTGCTCACTTCGCGGAGGGACGGCATGGCGGTTGTCCGTATTATATCCGCGCGACGTGACGGTGAACCGTCTCCTTGGGCGTGCATGTTGTGACTATTTTCCTACTCCTCTGGTTTTATCCTAACCCATCTGTATCAAAGGCGTGCGGTTGGTGACACTCGCGTCGCTTGATTCGCCGGATTAGTGATAAAGCTTGGCACTAATGTTAGGTACTTATATAATATATTGATATTTCCTCGAATGTTTTTAAAACCACGATATATCATTGGTTACTGGTACAGTGGAAAAACAGCATTTGACACCCTTTTGCTGTGCTATGGTGGCCCGGAGCTGCAACAGCTGCGATATCAGTGACAGCTGTGATGGCTCCAAAACCTGTGACGGCTGTGGCAGCTGTGACAGCTGTGGCGGCTGTAGCAACTGTGGCAGCTGTGGCGGCTGCGACAGCTATGGCGGCTGCGAAAGCTGAGGCAGCTGTGACAGCTGTGACGGCTGTCACAGGACAGTCCTCTATCGATTGTCGTGTGGCCGCAGGTATCTGGTCGATGCTGATGCTGCCCAACGACGAGATGCTGGTGGGCACGGGCGCCGGCCGGGTGGCCCGCCTGCAGGAGTCGACCCAGAAGCCCAGGAACACCATCAAACTGATGAAGCGCGTCACAGACCGGCTGATGGACGAGGTGCGGGCCTGCTGTCGCTCTCCCGCCATCGTGCCGTCGAGCTCCGCCCTCAGCCTTTAGCTTTCCCGCCCTCTTCCAGTTGTTCCTCCGCCCTCGTCACGTCGCTCTCTCGCCCTCTTCCTGTCGCTCTCCCGCCCTTGCCCTGTTGTTGTCCCAGCCTCGTCCTGTCGCTTCCCCGCTCTTGTCCTGTCGCTTTCCAACCTCGTCCTGGCGCTCTCGGCCTCGAGCCTCGGACCTGCTGTCGCTCTGCCACCTTTGGGCAGGGTCTCGGCCTCGGTGACGTTTCTCGCTCTTGTTTTCTCTTGTCTCCTTCCCTCCGTGCTTCCCTCCGTTTTTTTTCCCTTCCTTCCCCTGTGCTTCGGTGTTCCCTTTCTCTCTTCATTCTTCCCTTTTTCCGTCCCTCCCTTCTTCCCTCTATCACTTAAACTCCACCACACACTTCTCCCCCCCCCCCCGCCTGTGCATTGCATGCCCTTCCCTTCCCTCCTTCTCTGTCTCAGCTCCTTCCCTCTCTTTCTCGCCTTCTCCTCTTTCCTCTCCCTGTTCTTTCTCCAGCTTACTTTCTTCCTCCTGCTCCCTTCTCCCCTCTTCTCCCCTTCTCTCTCCCTCCGTCCGCAGCACTCCTCTCTGCGGACCAGTGTTACTGATCGCGGCGGCACTGCCTGTACATGTCCCACCGGCACGCCCGCAGGTTCAGTGCAACACGGTGCAGGGCCGGGTCACCACGCTGACCGCCGACCAGAGCGGCCGCGTGTACGTGGGCACGGCCGACTCTCACATCTACAGGGCCTGCCCCAGCTCCATCAAGCTGACCCTGCTCCGCACCGGCCACCCCACCGAGGTCAAGGCGGTCACCTTCCCGCGGTGAGGCAGGCACGCGCGCGCTCGCGGAGGGAGGTCGCGCGCGTCGAGGGAGGCACGTGGGCGGATGGGGTGTGCCGAGGTACGACACGCCGTGGGGAAGGACGTGGATGTCGCGCGCGCGGCGGAGGTCGACAGGCGACAGTCGACAGGCGAGGTCTGACTGGCGATATTTCAGATCAGCGGGACCACAGTCCGCTTGACGTGAGTGATGCGGCTCGAAACGGTCGCGATAGTTCAGCCTCCATTGCGCCGAGCCGCCGATGTTTGCATGTGTTTCTGACTGGTGACGTACCCGATCAGCCGCTGCCGGCGCCGCCGCCCAGCCGCCGTCGACGGCCACGCCCCGCCTAACTGGTAGGTGCCGCGGCCGGCAGCGCCTGCTCGGAGCTGTTCGTCACGTGCGCCGCCGAGGACACCCGCGTCTGGCACGCCGCCTCCGGCCAGGAGCTGCTGCGCATGTGCGTGCCCAACATGGTGTGCCAGTGTCTGCAGGTGGCGGCGGACGGGTCAGCCATCGTTACAGGTCGGTGGCGTCCGGTGGGGGACGGGAGGGACCGCCGCGGCTCTCAGGCCCGAGGGGAGGGGTGCGCGCCCGCCCACCCGCCCGTCGCGCGGCTGGAGTTGCTGCAGCGATTCTAGCCGCAGTGACGGGGAGCCGCACTGCGTCCCGGTGCTTCGCCTGTTCGTGGCCGGGTCTCTGTCGCACACGTTCGCGTCTCACGTGTCGTTGTCCTAGTCCGGCGTGTCCGTGAGCCTCATGTGTCCGCGTTCGGCGCTCACGCGTCCGCGTCTCGTGCATCCGTGTCCGGGGGCCGTGCCATCCGCTTCTAACGTGTTCGAGCCTGACGTACCCGCGCCCTGAGTCTCACTGATCCGCCTCCAACGCATCCCCGTCTTATGTTAGTGTGTGCCTGAGTCCCAGCCGTCCCGATCTCATGCGTCCATGTCCGGTGCTGACGCGTCCGGAGTCTCGCGTGTCCGCGTCGGCGTGTGACCTGTCCGGACTCCTCCCGCCGCCCCCCGCCCCCCGTCCGATGACGCCGCCCGGCCGCCGGCCGTCGGCCAGGCTGGAACGACGGCATCGTGCGCTCCTACCACCCGGAGTCGGGCAAGCTGCAGTACATGATCCGCGACGCGCACAACCGCGGCGTCAGCGCGCTGGCCGCCTTCTCCACCGGCAAGATCCTGATGACGGGCGGCGGCGAGGGCCAGGTGAGGGCCGGAGCTGGATCGGAGCAGCACGGGAGGAGAGAGGCCTTCGGGGCGCAGAGTTCCCTTGTCCAGTCCGACCGCTGCCCTCGAGGCTGCGCTCATACCCGCTCGCTACTGATACCACTCGCTAGTCCGCTGCTAATCCGAGAGCGCTGCTAAGGCTAGTACTTTCCACTCGCTATTACATCCCCGCTCATTCGCTACTTATCCGAGACCACTACGAAGCCCGATACCCCCCACTCACTATAAATTCCCCGCCCATCCGCTACTTATCCGAGACCACTACGAAGCCCGGTGCTACACATCTGCTTCTTATCTTAATCAGTTTGTTGCATCGATTATCTACCTGCTCGCATTGTATACAGTATTTATGTTTCTGGATTAAAAGTGTCAGGAACATATGTACCTGAGGATGTTACGTTGGCGTTTTTTAAAAAAAGCATGAGTCGATCTATTTGCGTATTGAAATTATATTATAAATTAGGCGTGGTCATATAATTAAAAGAAACTCATGCACCGCCGCATTCACTATCTCTTGGAATATTTTCCCCGTCATTTCTCAATTTGTATACCCATATTCGTGCCATTATCCGTAATTTGCCCAAGATATATACCCACTCCATCCCGTTACCCATTCCGTGTGAGTACCCATGGGCTTATCCGACCCGGGTGGCCGACTCAGTTAGAATCGAGGTGTCTTCCTCGTGCTGTTGAGTGACGTAAACGAGTGCTGCTGTAAACAATGTTTTGCTTAGCATTTTGTCTGCTGCCCGCTACAAACAACACCTAGTTAAACGCCTTTCACACCTTTCAAACACACTCAGTCGCTAAGCATCTGGCAAGCGTGATTTGCCCGTCACACGCCAGGTTCTCGCCGTGTTTTTTTTTTCGGATTTCACGCCGGACTCTCCGGTTTCTCTGAGAGCTCTTGCGACACAACATGTCTTGACGACCCCTCCCAAGTGCTTTCCGAGCAGCGACCTGCGCGTTATGGTCGTGTTTATCCCGCGACAGCACTAAACACTACTCAAATCATGACCTTCTGAACGGACAAGGTCAGCAATTGCACCTGCGTACATGAACCATCAAACATGCACGCCACATTACCTGCGGCCCACAACCTGCGGTCGCCGCATGCCGTTCGTTGTGTCGTGCCCCGGCCCCGTGCGTGAGCCGCCACCGCCGCCGCCGGCCAGGTCCGCGCCTGGGAGATCGGCTGTCAGACGCAGACGCTGCGGGCGGCGCTGAAGGAGCACCGTGGCTCGGTCACCTGCCTGCGGCTCACCGGCGACGACTCCGAGTGTGTCAGCGCCAGCACCGACGGCTCCTGCATCATCTGGGATGTCAGGTGGGTGCGGCCGCCGGCTCAGGTCAGATCGGGTTAGGTCGGGTCAGGTCAGGTTGGAAGGCGCCAGGCCACGATGCCCTGAGGACGGCAGGTGGGAGCGAACACCGGGTCAGGCCGAGTCAGGTAGGGTCGGGCCGGACCATGGCAGGTCGGGTCGGGTCGGGTCGGGTCGCGTCAAGTCCGGTCGGATCGGATCGGATCGGATCGGATCGGATCGGATCGGATCGGATCGGGTCGGGTCGGGTCGGGTCGGGTCGGGTCGGGTCGGGTCGGGTCGGGTCGGGTGGTCGGATCAGGTCGGATCGGATCGGATCGGATCGGATCGGATCGGATCGGATCGGATCGGGTCGGGTCGGGTCGGGTCGGGTCGGGTCGGGTCGGGTCGGATCGGATCGGATCGGGTCGGATCGGATCGGATCAGATCGGATCGGGTCGGGTCGGGTCGGGTCGGGTCGGTTCGGGTCGGGTCGGGTCGGATCGGATCGGATCGGATCGGATCGGATCGGATCGGATCGGATCGGATCGGATTCGGGTCGGGTCGGGTCGGGTCGGGTCGGGTCGGGTCGGGTCGGGTAGGGTCGGACCGGATCGGGTCGGGTCGGATCGGGTCAGATCGGATCGGATCGGATCGAATCGGATCGGATAGGATCGGGTCGTGGAGCCCTGGGAATGTCAGGCCGGCGGACACCGACTCGGGGGATGTCGCGTGACCACTGTCACCGGACGCGGACGCGGCAGCTCGGGAAACAGGCCCTCGTGGGTCACGGCACGACATCCTGGCATCCGGACATGGGGTCAGGTATGACAGACATGGACGCTAGTGTCAGAGGTCACACGGACCGCGGACGCCTCATTTAGCCTCATTCCAGACCATCATCAACATTGGCCACGGGGAGTGATTGACCAGCCCGCGATGCCGTCTCTGCCACATGCCCTGCCTTTGGCGCCGGCGTCTGTTTGCAACTGATTGTACTTGATTGCACCTGATTGTACCCTGATTGCGCCCGACTGCACCCGATTGCATCTGATTGCCTGACTGCTGGTGTGGCTGGCGCCGCGCTGCCGCAGGCGGTTCACACGCAAGACGGTCCTGTTCGCCAACACGCTGTTCATGGGCGTGTGCTACCATCCATCGGAGGCGCAGCTCATCACCTGCGGCACCGACCGCAAGCTCGCCTACTGGGAGGTACGGCGCGCGCCCCTCCACGGCTCGTGGCATGTGATGGGGGTCGGGCGGGGAGCGGGAGGGCGGGGGGGGGGGGGGGGCAGCCGTGGCGGCATCGGCACAGACCGATGTGTTGGGAGAAGCCGCCGAAGATCGCGACGGGCTATCATGATTCGTCGGTCGCGGCTTACGCAGCTCGCGTGCCGTTGATCGTGTGTGACACTGGTCATAACCGCCTGGCCGTCGCCGCGTGAGGACCACTGCAACAGACGCAGCTGCGAACTGTACGCCACTAGTTTGTCCGGGCGCTGTGTCTAGTGAGCCGGCCGCCGCGCGGCGCGTTGGTGTCAGCCCGTGCCGGCCGTCGCGCTTCGGTGCTGCCACCAGCCGCCGGCGTGTCCGTGACGCCGCGCGCGCCCCGCTCGGCCAGATCTTCGACGGCTCGCTGATCCGCGAGCTGGAGGCGGCGCAGGACGGCGGCCTCAACGCTGTCGACATCACGCCCGACGGCCGCTTCATCGTCACCGGCGGCGACGACAAGCTCCTCAAGGTGGGCGGGCGTACCGGCGGGGCCACAGGCGGCCGACGGTGTCTGCCGGGCAGGCGTGCGCTGGCGACGGGGCGGAAGGCTGGCTCTCGCGCCGCAAGGCCGACGCTGGTGCGCTGTTCGAGCATGCGCTCGCATGGCAGTCGGGTTGCCAGTTGTCGGCATTTCTCACGGTCTGTAGCCGATGGGCCCACGAGAACAGCGGCGCGTGCCGTATTCGTCGTTGCTTCCACGCTGTGTCGGTGGGACATTGCGTTCATGATAAATGTATAGTTTACGCTGTGCCGGTTACTGGGTCGCGGCCTGGTCCGGCCTAGGTGACAGCGGCGCCATAGCGACAGCGTGACATTGATGGTGGCGCTGACACCATGCTGACGTCATCCACGGCCGTCTCCGCCAGGTGTACCGGTACAGCGAGGGCGACTGCGTGTTCACCGGCGTCGGTCATAGCACGGCCATCTCGTCGCTGAAGATCTCGCCCGACATGAAGACGGTCGTCTCGGTCGGCACGGACGGCGCCATCCTCTGCTGGAAGATGCCCGGAGACGTCTAGGCCGGCGGCGATGGGTCGAACGGCGGCGGTTTCGTGACACGGCCGGCGGCTGTTGGTTGGCTGAGGTGGTGTCGCCGTCCGGTTTTGCGATTGGTTCGGCGGTGCGGTGACGTCAAGCACGACTTGACCTGGGTTGGGCCGGTCGGGTCGGTGATCCCGCCAGATGGCTCGCGATTGGCGGAATCAGGATGACGTCATGCGTGATAACTTCGTGATGGGTGGAATCCAGTGGCGTCAGGTCCTGCGTGGTTCTTGATTGGTCGTGATCTGCGGGCGGATCCGCACGAAATCGAACTGCCGCCGAAAAGTGTTGACAGCCAATGGCTGTTTAAGCCGCCGAAAGGGTCGAACCGAATCGCCGAACCACGGGAGTCTTCGATTGGCTTTAGCCGCCTATCTTTTAAAACGCACCTCTTTTGCTGTATTTGCACAGGATACGGTGCGGACGTTTAGACCGCTATGATATGATATGATATCTGAAAGTCCTGTCTGATTCGGCTAGTTATTCCTACATCTATTGTACGCCTTTTACATGCTGTTTTCATCCGATGCGGCGCTGCGTTTGCACGCGTTTTGGTTCGCTCGTGTAAAAGCCGTTGTCAGCAAATTACATGTGTGATGTCCGCTCGTTTAGAATCGCCTTGTCATGTGGACACGGTGGAAGTTTGAGCTAGGGTGCGGGTGCAACGCATAGTGACAACCAATGATCCAGGGGTTATGACTTCACGTCCGCTGCGCTGTCGCACTTCATAGCAAGAGAACGCTGCACCTACCGGTTCCGCGGTATCTCCACCGGCTGCGGCGACGCGCGTCGTCTCACAACGCTGGGCCCGGGCAGACATCCTGCGGTAGAGTTTTATATGCCTTCAGTCTGTCTCTCCTTGTACAGTGGTGTATACGATGGCAATAGCAGTGTTCAAAGCACGCCGTGTGGAGAGGTGAGGCGAGGGACTGTGCGTCACGCGGATCGCAAGATGGGGACACCGACTGGGGCACGTGAACTCGCGAACAGGCGCAGCGAAAGTAAGCCTTTATTTTTAGGAAGCGAGACAAATTTACGCCAGCAGTTGCAGCGGGAAAGCTCGGACGGAGACGTGGGAGAAGGGGCGGCGGAAGTCTCCTATTTCATTGGTGGGGACGACAGTAATTTTGTCTTTCCACTTCTTTCCAGTGGATGCGCTTGGGAGCAATTGTGAGGTTGGTGTTAACGTGCGCACAGCCCCCCCCCCCCCCCCCCCTCCACGCCCCCATTCCCCCAGGTTTCTGCGCTCATGCCTGGGAACTTGGTGAGGGTCACCAGGCCGAGGGTACGGAAACGTACGGAGTCGGGGATGGCACACATTTGTGGTCATCTAACATGCAGCACCGCTTGGCTAATGCTTCGAATGAGTCTGAAACTGAGGCGGGATGCAAGCAGTTAACAAAAACAAAATGTTTTGGATATTGGTTTGGTCACACAGCAACGAGCGAAATTTTTCAAGTGATTCAGCATATTACACGGTATAGTGGAGCCGAATTGCCCTCCCGTTCCACAAGCTTTAGGCGATCTTTTTCAAGCGTGATATTCCGAAAAAACAATTGGACATCGACTTCTATCCGCGCAGGGGATTTGTCTGCTCTCTGTCCGTGAGGCAGAAACGGCGGTGAATAAGGGCGGGTCTAAGTGGGGTGGAACTGGGCCATGGGCCCCCAAGGTGATCCAGAATGGACAGAACATGACACATTTCGCGGGCTTAAGGACAATAAACCGAGGGAGAGCTTGTTTTAGAACATTTTTTCGGGTGGAGAAGGAGGGACGAATGAGATGATCCGATCTTGATCCGCCATTGGCGACAATGCCGTAGTAATAATTTAACTGCCTTGCCCATATTTTCACTTGTCACTCACCGTAAGGTTTTAGACTGTAAGGAAGCCTTAAATCCATTTAGTATAAGATATCTACTGCCTTTGCTTATGATGACTATGGTTTTGTTAATTATCTGAGGTCCACGATTTTTAAAAGCTATGAAAGCGTTTTCTTTCGCCTTAAAAAGAGAATCTTGTCTTGAATGTCACATATTTTTAAAAATATATTTCAAAGTCTTGTTTCTTTTTATGAATGATGTTTGGGATACTCAGTTGACTCATTTTCAATTACTCCAAACTTCTCCTGCGCGCCGTAATTGTATAGTTCACCTTCCAGCGTGGTTGTGCTCCCTCTCTTGCTTGGCTGGACAGCCGGCACAAGTGTCAGAATTTGTGCCTTATGGACCGGTGGCTTCTAAAGGATTTTAAGAATGGCGCGGAGAAAGAATTCTGAGTCCATAGGAAATGATAGTGAATTTAGGGATAAACTACATTGAGGAGCCCGACTTCAGTGACCCGGAGGATTTTGAAGATGACATAGACAATGAAGGTGAGGGTGCGGTTGAGAGAAATCCGTATGGAACTCATGGGCGGGGGTTGGTACCTTTCCGGTGCCGACATTGCCGATCTAGAAATGCAGGACTATGCATACTTTGGGGAGTGTTTAAAGAATCCATGCTCTCATAAGGATTGGTGAAAGTGTTTTGTGAATGCTCTTAGATGGTGACATATGTCATAGATGTTAGTATTAAAGCACAACAGCTAAAAAGCTTTTGAGAAAGATGATACCAACAATATTGTCCTGGTATTGAACACTATTGTTAATTTTCAATTTTGGCAGGATAATTTTAGTCATCTATGGTGCTGAAACTTAGTAAAAATTAATTTGTGTCAAATGATTTGTATTACCAGAATGGGCGACACGTTTACCATGGCCACACAGCCGTGAGTAAAATATTTGTTTATTTGTGTGGTATTATCTGCAAGGCATGAGGAAACAGCTCAGGTCTCATTATGTAAATGCAAATACAAAAAGGTATACAGGTGGTATAAATGGCTATTTAATGCGTGTACCATGCTAGCACATGTTGTGTTCTCACTTTGAAATTGTGTACAAGCTGGAAAAGCATTGTTGAAATTTTCTGGTTCCGGAAGTCTAGCTATGAGGCATTTTCATACAGCCAGTCAAGTCTGATTAATCTATCTGTTCCACCATGTGCTTACATGATTTTGTGTACTGATCCTAAAATTGAGTTGAAGGTTTAAATTGTTTTTTATTGACATTTTTTCAAACAAATGGTAAGGGCTTTAAAATACCTGAGCATTATCATAATTCCTGAAAGTATTGGCTCTATGCCCTGATATTTGTGGTGAGTGGGCACCACTTAGAGCAGTGTTCATTAAATGCATGGCAACTAAAGAATAGCAAGTCCGAGGTTATATACACAATTCAGATTCAATTTATAGCACCAATGTATCCATCATGATAGCCCAGCTGGTTAGAGTGCCTGTCTTGTCCACCCACCCATTGTGGGATGGGTATGAGGCTATTTGCCCTAGACTGGGATGGTCTATTGTGGGTAGCAGTAACTGCTCTAAGTGTCTGGTGATATCATAGGGCAGGGCAGCCTTTTCCAAGCACTGCAGCATGTTTTGCTAAAACTAAGGTCACAAGTTGCCCAAAACTTTCACCTCCAATTGCCATGAAAATGGAATTTCAGGAGAGCATGGTATCAGTCAGGGTCACATAACAAGCACCACTTAGCAGTAGCTCTGCTCCAAGAAATCATCTGTTCAAAAACTTTGACTTAATTTATAAAATTGAGTCAGGAATTCTCAGCAGTTTAAGGTGTAATTGCACTCTGCACCAATGTTTATGCATGTTGTTAACAGAATATAGCTCGAGTTGTGCAATTCTTAGGCTTATTATCCATCCATCCATATTTCTACATGCAGCTTTTTCCCTTTAGCTGCAGCATTGCTTAAAACATCCTTTATTTTCAGATTTTTTGGTTGGTCATCTCTTATGATCTGTTAATGATGATGGTATTAGTTATGTACAGAGTACACTTATCAAAATTAAATGCATTGGTTCATAAAAAGCTGGGGTAACACATCAATCATGCGGATAAGTGAATTAAGCAGCTACCAACTATCAGGCCATGTGTGGGGGTGCCTATTGGTGTGGTATTTAATGGTGATGTCAGAAATACAAGATGTGTAACTAGCAATTTTGTAATTGTTCAGGAGAGTATTTTTTGTGATATTTTTGTATCATGGTCATAAATAAGCAGCAAGAAGCAGAAATCATACACCAATGGCAAGACAAAATTATTTCCTATCTGACAATGTAAAAACAATATATAACCAAAACATTCTGTGGTGTTAACAGTGGAGGATTGTTTTTGTCACAAGAAGAGTTTATTGAAGACTGACAGTGTTCAAAGTCAAAAGCCTGTGTCTGGATAAAAACATCTGATGGCATACACACTTTTTGTCAGTTATGAGAGGGGTTGTAGCAAGGTCTTGTAGCTCAGCAAAAACACAAGTATTTGTGCAGTTACATGTTTTGTCCTACGCAGTTGGTAAAATAAAGCCAAAGCAATATGTAAACAACTCACCTCTATTACCATGCACATTGGTGGAGTAGCTTAGTTGTGGCCTGTAGGTCAAGTCATTCTGAGGTCAAGGTAAAAACTTACAGCTTCTGACCTGACATCAGGAGTATCACTCTTAGTTGCAGAGGGACCCAACCATGACACATGTATTGTCAATGTTTCATCTCGATCAGGGCAATTGGTTATGAAAACCGAGTTGTCTGCAAGCAAGAAAATGGACATTTGTCATAATGGCAGCTTTTGACCTAACCTGGGGTCACCATGTTTGCAACCGGGAGAGGGCATTAGATATGGTGCATCAAGTGGGGAGGGTTTTTCGCCAATTGAAGCAATATGCCTCGAAGACCAAGCCTTATGTAAGTAAAGATGAAACCGTGAAAATCGATTCACTTTGACCTGTTTTAAGAGTCGCTACAGTTGGGTCTTTCAGAAATGTTGTGTTGAATGGTGAAGGGTTGGCGCCAGTCTGAGCAATAGGTGCTGATGCCTGAGTCATCCGGTTTTGCACTTGGAATTTTTATTCGCATTTTTGATGCATTTTACCTAAGATTAGGCCACTGTGCTGCCACTCCATCCAGGATTTAGCATGTGAAAAGCTTGGCGTAGGTCTCAGCGATTGGGGCGAACAGTGTCGCCGAGAAACCAGCTGGTCCACGTGGAACGTCGTCCGTACCGAACCGATGGTCCAGTTGTGAGAGCGCCTGTCTTCTGATTCATCTTACCCGCAGCGGCGTGGGTGCGGACCCTTTGGGCGCTTGCCATTCGCCGTTGACTGGAATGGCAGCGCCTGCGACCAAATTCATGCGGCGCCAAAGGGCAGGACGGATCGTGCCGAGCATTGCGGCTTCGTCGAGCTTTCGCCTGTGAACTTCTGCCGATGGTCTGCAATTGCGCGATCGGAGGGTGGGGCCCTGGAGGTCGGGGATCGCGCACCAAGCACCGCCTAGCGTGGTCTGTAATTCCAGAGACCCATCCAGGGTCGAAAATTCCCGAACTAAAAATCTGCAAAAATGCGCTTTTAGTTCCTCCCGTTCCTTGATCCTTCTGTTCCAGCTTAAGTTGGCCAACAGGCACCCTCCTTTTCAAAGAATCTTCTAAAAGGCTATTTAGATAGATGGCGCAGACCCATCGTGAAAATGCATGTACTTTGCATGAATTTGCAAACAGATTGGGCAACGAACATTTATAATGACAAAAACGCGTAGTTGGTCAACGTATAACGCTTGTCATTGACAAAAACGCGTACTTCACAGATGCGTGCTTTTGGCACAGCAGTGACAGGGCGCACAGAATTTGGGGCTCGTTTTTCACGGATGCGCGCTAGTTACTCGTTTCTGTCTTTGAAAAACGTTACTGGCATTACTGATACGCGAAGCTACCAAGCTCATATCAATTCCTTTTATATCATGAACACACTTACACCATTTGCTTAACATATATGGCTAGGGGCAAATCTTATGATGCCATTGACCGTCATTTCGGGAAGAATGTTGGTAGCGCGCTTTTGTTTTTTCGTTGTTGTTTTTTACTTTGTGCCGGCAGAAACGCAGGTATGTTAACCACTGCACGTTTTGGGAAATCAGAGATACGGGGTTTGATTCCTCGCGGTGCCCGCCCTTCCTGCCAGGGTGAGGGGCAGAGCGGCGTCATGTAGCCTCGTGAGCCGAGTGCGTCGCGAAGCCCCAGTGACGCGCATTCCATGTGTGGAGGAATGAGTACTTTCATGGGCATCCAATAGATAGCTTTATAGTTTTAAGCTGTTGATAGTTTTATAGCTATCATCTGTGTTCTTTGTCTTCAGAACTTCTGGGAGATGTGCTCCATCTCAAGCCGAAGGAGACAGGGGGATTTGACTCCATCATTGTGGTGGATGGAATTCCACGGGTGGCCAAAGAGGAGAAAAAAGTAAGGAAGTCAGATGTGTTGAAGGGTATTGCAACATTGCTCACGTCCATGTTTCTCATTGGTGTGTTGTGCAAGATGGAGCATGTGGTGTCAGAAACAGGCGTTTATTATGAAAGGTTGTAGTAGTTTTGCCTATAGTTGTATTTGAAAGGACAGTATTTCCCCAGAAAGTTTTTTGTAAGTGATCCTAGCATTTCACACGGCATGATAAGGATAATTTTTGTAAGTGATCCTGGCATATTTCTACTTGGCATGTAAGTCTCACCACTTCTGAAGCATGTGATCTTCTTGCATCTGTGTGTGCCTTGCCCACCTACTTTGACATTTATTTTTGAACAGAGCGGGCTCGGATGAGAAAACTCGGCTAGAAAAGCTCCAGAACATCGTCAGGAAAATATACACCAACTACGGCACCATCACCAACGAGTTCTGGCCCATCGACTCGGACAACAAGACAAAGGGGTGAGTTTGCCTGCCCTTACACATGTGGAGCCACCCCCTGCACGAGATCTGGTCTCCTTATAATATGTGCAAAACATGTTATGATATAGAGGGTGTAATATCAATCATGCTCTTGAATTAAGTGATGTCACCGCAGTTGAATGGCCTTCTTTGTGGCGTGCAAAGTCTGAAGCTTGGTCGTGGTTGTGGAGAACGTCGCAACACCAAAACTATTGCATTGCAGATATTTGCATGCCCTGGCAGCCAGATTCTCTCCATTGTCTCCATGTTGTGTCTCAGTTAATCTGGGTAAGCCATTTCAGGCAATGCTTCTCAATTGCCTGCAGTGAGCAACGGCTGTTCACTGCGCGCCTTCTGTCCCAGGTACGTCTTCTTCGAGTACAAGCGGCCAGAGGCAGGCGGCTGAGGCGGTGCAGGCTACCAACGGTCACAAGCTGGACAAGGCTCACACATTCGTCGTCAATCTCTTCACCGACTTCGAGAAGTGAGTCAGTCGCTGCAATGGCTGCGTTGTAGCTTCTCAACATGCTGTATGCCAGGTGTCCTGCTTGTGCATTTCAATGTGAATGCAATTCTGCACTTACTAGACGGGGTGATTCCCGATGCTTTTTTTAAGCAACAAATAAATTGGCTCATTAGTACGACACATCCTCAATTTGACTTCTGTGCACTGGACAAAATAGAATGTGGCTACTTTAAAGTAGCTGCAATAATAGTGACAATAGCATATTATTGGAAATCAAAAAAACAAAACATAATATAAAATAGCAGTGACAACTACTCTGGCCTCAACAAAGCCGTCCCTTTCGCACGTCGTGACGCCACGGCCCGGCTGTGGACGGGTCAGCCCGCGTCCAGCGGTGCGTCGGGGCGCCCCGCCCCGGTGCGGGCGACGCTCCGCCGCAATCGCCGGAGGGCGACGCGGGGGCGCGGTCTGCTGACGGTCGCCCCCCACCCCCTTCCTCCCCCCATCCCCGCCAGGTACGAGGGCATCCCGAGGACTGGCAGCCGCCAGAGCCGCCTGCCCCTACCCGGACCTGGGCACCTGCAGTACTTCCTGGAGGTGGGTGCAGCAAGTGCAGGGGGCCAGGGTCGGGACTGTTGCCCGCCCGGTGAGGGCGGTGTGCGGAGGAGCTTCTCTGCGCACGGGACGTGTGCAGAGGAGGCGGGCGCGTGCCACGCTCGGACAGGGGCCAGGGTCGGGACTGTTGCCGGCCCGGTGAGGGCGGTGTGCAGAGGAGCGGGGCGCGTGCCACGCTCGGACAGGGGCCAGGTCGGGACTGTTGCCGCCCGGTGAGGGCAGTGTGCAGAGGAGCCGGGCGCGTGCACGCTCGGACAGGGGCCAGGGTCGGGACTGTTGCCGCCGGTGAGGGCGGTGTGCAGAGGAGCTTCGCTGCGAGGCTGCGTGCTGTCGCTGCGTGGCTATGACGATCACGTACAACGGCAGCCCTGCGGCGGCACCGTGCTCGTCTCACCGATTCTGACTCGGCCGTCGCCAGGAACCGGAGTGCTTCAACCAGTACTCGATCCTGTCGGAGGCGGGATTTTCGGCCGCCATCTACTCCACTCGCAGCCGGACCCGACGCTGATCGAGGAGCGCAAGGGTAGCCGCCTCTAGCGCGAGGCGCGCGCCCGCCCCGGCCGTGGCGCGAGCGCGCGCCGACTCCGGCCGTGGCGCGCCATCGCTATTCGTTCTCGTCTTATGGCGTTGCGGAGCCTCTCGTTGTCTCACGTGCGTGCCCCCGCCCTCGTTGTGCGGCACTCCTCTGTTGCTCGGCTGTCGTTCGCGGGGTACACCGTCTCCGGGGCGGCCGTGACGTGCCGCTGCTCTTTGTCGGACGATGTATGGCGCCGTCTGACGTTTGCTGTAACCCTTCCCCTGACGCTCTGTTTCTGCCTGTGTCTGTGACGCTGTCCTCCTGGACTGTGTCGGGGCTGTTCCGCGTCCTCCCACTACCCGCTGCACTGTCGGGGTCGACTTGCCAGCGGTCGCAGGTCGTCCACGCGCCCATCCTGTTGTCGTCATCGGTCATTAGTGGCGTCATGTCGCTGTGGTTCTGGTGCGGGATACACCCGGTTTGGGTTGGCCGCATGTTGCGAAAGCTGCTTCTGGTTTCTCACAACACGCGGCGCTGCGGGGCACTAGCCGCAGCACGCCATCTATGTGAAGGCTGGGTCCCGATTTCAAGCGACCATCGACGGTGCCCGTGCAAGTCTGTTTGTTGGTATCCGTCAACGTGTTTGTGACTCGTTACCATTTACGATGTCGCGGTTGGTTACCATTTGCAATAACTGTGACTGGCAACTATTTGCATTATCTTGTCTGGTTTACCATATACAATCGGAGCAAAGTGCAGTTGGGAACCAGACGTCGTCTGACTGGTAGTTTTGCACAATATTCACACGTGCACACAAATACTGCTGGCCGGGTCACAACCCAGGCCCGGTCAGAATTACGTGTGCTACAGTGAACCGCCGGCACCAAATCAAGAGACCCGGCCTGGACCTTCGGTCAGGTGTCAGGAAAGGGGCGCGGCACATGCCATGTTGCTGTGGGGTACATATGGGACCAGGCCACCGGGGCGGGTGCTGTGCTCCTGTTATTGCCGGACACCGACGAATGAAGTCCTATACGCCATGCGTATGGGGTAGTAATATATATATATATATAATATATATATATATATATATATAGAGATATATATATATATAGTATAGATATGTATGTATATGATAGTATAAACACGCCATGTATAAGCGATGCGGGCATCCATGTGGACGTTCGTTTTGATCACGTTCTATTTGAGCATTGCTTGTGGTTGGATGATAGCGTTATAACCCTGTGACGTCACACCGTTCACACCTGACGGCGCCGGCCGCCCTGACCGCGACCGCCCCCATCGCCTCAGAAATGGACGGAGAAAGTACCTCAAGTGGTCGCCGCTGGGTACGTACCTGGCCACGCTGCACGCCCGGGGGGTGGCGCTGTGGGTGGGCGAGAAGTTCGACCAGTTCAAGCGCTTCCTGCACCCCGGCGTCGAGTTCATCGACTTCTCGCCGTGCGAAAAGTTAGTGACGGCCGCCGCAGCGCGCGCTGTGTGGCTGTCGTGGCGGTGAGCGGTTGCGCGTGTTTCCTGGCAGCGGGCCTCAGCGTGGTGGTCGGTGTCGTGTGGTAGCCATCGCTCCCCCTGTCTCCATGTTGGTCAAATTGATCTCCAAAGATCTCCAATGTTGGTCGAACATCGCCTGGCCGTGGGACGTGATCGAGGTCGCGGTCTCGGGCAGAGCCGGCTTGCGCTCCACGTGGCCTCAGCCGCGCGTACAGGCCTCCCGAAAACGCCTAGTAAACGGCAAAAAGTCGCTGATGGAGTCGGCCCGACCGACCGCCGGCCCAGCCGCCGCCGTCGCGTCCGGGTCACAGTGGCCCGAGTCTCGAGTCTCGAGTCTCGCCGCCGCTGACCGGCCGGCCGGCCGCGCCGCCGCAGGTACCTGGTGACGTTCTCGCCGATGGCGGAGAGCCACGGCCCGCCGGGCGCGCACGCCATCATCGTCTTGGGAGGTGCTCACCGGGTCTGGAGAAGCGCTCGTTCTCGGCCGACCGCTCCGCCACCGTCTGGCCGGCGCTCAGGTGGAGCCACAACGACAAGTACTTTCGCCCGGCTGCAGCGCGTCGACACGCAAGGACGGCCCCGTTCGGAGACCATCAGGCATCTACTGAGACGCCGGTGCGTGAACGGGGGGCAGGGTGGAGGGGCTGGTCATACTGCGCGTCAGCTGAGGTCTTACGGGGGCCCCGGGCGGGGCTCATGACAGTGTGTCTGCCTGTGAGTCGGTTTGGAGGTTGCCGGGCGCTTCATGACACTCGGTGGGGTGGGAGCGTGGTGGAGCGGTGCTAGCTTTGGCCGCGGCTGCGGCCGCCGCCGCCGGTGGGTTGACGCGGCCGGGCTCGCTGGCCGCCCACGCTGCCGTCGGGCAAGCCGCGTCCTCGGCGTCGTTCTCGATGCGCCTGAAGATCACTGGCAACCGCAGCCGACATTCATCACACATTGTGGAACTGCCTCGCTCTGTGTTTGTCCTGGCCGTTTCCGGTCTCCCGCGTCCACGTGCTATCACACCTGTGAATGCCTCGCTCTGTGTTGTCTGGCCGTTTCCGGTCTCCCGCGTCCACTCATCACAACCGGTGGAAACGCCTCGCTCTGTGTTGTCTGGTCGTATCTGGTCTCCCTGCACCCGTTCCTCACACGGTAGAACTGCCTAGCGCCTCTGTGTTGTCTGGCCGTGTCTGTCTCCCGCGCCCACTCCTTGCCGTTCCATGAGCGTGCCGCCGTGACTGCCGCCCTCTCGGCTGCCGCAGTCGTGCGGCCTGCTGGACAAGAAAGTCGCTGGAGGTGCCGGGCGTGCGCGACTTCAGCTGGTCGCCGTCCGACAACCATCATCTCCTACTGGGTCGGCGAGGTGAACTACGGAGAGACGCCGGCCAGGGTCACCCTGCTCAGATTTCCCAGGGTTCGGTGGGACGGTGTCGACGGCGTGGCCCGGGGCGGTCGGGGCTCTCAAGGGCGGCGCCACGCACGACAGGGCGTCGTGGGTCCTCGGGTTACCGCTAGACGGCTCGGGGCGGTCAAACTGAGCGAACGGCTTCACGCTGACCTGGCGACAGCTGCTCGGTGTTGCGGCGGGCGTTGGGGCAGTTCATCAGTCCGGTAGTGGCCCCTTACTGGGTTGCTGACTGCATTGGTAAAGCCGCCTGGACTGACAGCGTCCGTTCCAACACGTGCACACAAATACTGCTGGCGGGGTCACATCCAGTGTCCGGTCAGAATCACGTGTGCTACAGTGACCGCCGGCACCAAATCAGAGACCCCGGCCTGGGACCCCCCGGCCGGGTGTCAGGAAAGGGCTCGGCACATGGCGTCCGGCTCTGCTGCTGCGATCGGGGCTTCGCTTACCGACGTTGTCACGTGACCAGTATGAACCGTTCATGATGGGGGCTGTGAATGACATTGAATACTCCACGCGAATGGTTCGCGATATTTCCCGCACTTTCTTCAGTTTCAGCCGTTGTCTGGCAGGCAAGTGTCCTGGGCACATATAGTACGTTACCGTGCCTTCGTTTTTACAATAACGGTTTACTCTGTTTTGGTTTTAGACGTGACGTGTTCTGCCCTGTCCTGACATTGCGACGGCGGGGGGGGGGGGGGGCATGCTGCTGCTGCTGCTACCTGATCTCCGGTCCGGTGGGACCATTGTCGCCGGGGGTGCGGCTCCGGCCCTCCCGTGAGCGTCCCTCCCGTGACCGTTCCTCCTGTGAGCGTCCCTCCCGTGGGCGTCCCTCCTGTGAGCGTCCTTCTGTGACCGACCCTCCCGTGGGCGTCCTTCCTGTGAGCGTCCCTCCCGTGAGCGTCCCTCCCGTGAGCGTCCCTCCCGTGAGCGTCCCTCCCGTGAGCGTCCCTCCCGTGAGCGTCCCTCCCGTGAGCGTCCCTCCCGTGAGCGTCCCTCCTGTGAGCGTCCCTCCCGTGAGCGTCCCTCCCGTGAGCGTCCCTCCGGTGAGCGTCCCTCCTGTGAGCGTCCCTCCCGTGAGCATCCCTCCTGTGAGCGTCCCTCCCGTGAGCATCCCTCCCTGGGCGTCCCTCCTGTGAGCGTCCCTCCCGTGAGCGTCCCTCCCGTGAGCGTCCCTCCGTGAGCATCCCTCCTGTGAGCGTCCCTCCCGTGAGCATCCCTCCCGTGAGCGTCCCTCCTGTGAGCGTCCCTCCCGTGAGCGTCCCTCCCGTGAGCGTCCCCCCGTGAGCGTCCCTCCCGTGGGCGTCCCTCCTGTGAGCGTCCCTCCCGTGAGCGTCCCTCCCTGAGCGTCCCTCCCGTGGGCATCCCTCCTGTGAGCGTCCCTCCCGTGGCATCCCTCCCGTGAGCGTCCTCCCGTGAGCGTCCCTCCTGTGAGCGTCCCTCCCGTGACGTCCCTCCCGTGAGCATCCCTCCTGAGCGTCCTCCCGTGAGCCCCCTCCCGTGAGCTTCCTCCCGTGAGCGTCCCTCCCGTGGGCGTCCCTCCCGTGGGCGTCCCTCCCTGAGCGTCCCTCCCGTGGGCGTCCCTCCCGTGGGGCTCCCTCCCGTGGGCGTCCCTCCCGTGGGCGTCCCTCCCGTGGGCGTCCCTCCCGTGGGCGTCCCTCCCGTGGCATCCCTCCTGTGAGCGTCCCTCCCGTGGGCGTCCCTCCCGTGAGCGTCCCTCCCGTGAGCGTCCCCCCGTGGCGTCCTCCCGTGGCATCCCTCCCGTGGGCGTCCCTCCCGTGAGCGTCCCTCCCGTGGGCGTCCCTCCCGTGGGCGTCCCTCCCGTGAGCGTCCCTCCCGTGGGCGTCCCTCCCGTGGGCGTCCCTCCCGTGGGCATCCCTCCTGTGACCGTCCCTCCCGTGGCGTCCCTCCCGTGGCGTCCCTCCTTGGGCGTCCCTCCCGTGGGCGTCCCTCCCGTGAGCGTCCCTCCCGTGGGCGTCCTCCCGTGGGCGTCCCTCCCGTGGGCATCCCTCCTGTGACCGTCCCTCCCGTGGGCGTCCCTCCCGTGGGCGTCCCTCCTGTGGGCTCCCTCCCGTGGGCGTCCCTCCCGTGAGCGTCCCTCCCGTGGGCGTCCCTCCCGTGGGCGTCCCTCCGTGGGCGTCCCTCCCGTGGGCATCCCTCTGTGACCGTCCCTCCCGTGGGCGTCCCTCCCTGGGCGTCCCTCCCGTGGGCGTCCTCCCGTGGGCGTCCCTCCCTGTGGGCGTCCCTCCCGTGGCATCCTCCTGTGACCGTCCCTCCCGTGAGCGTCCCTCCTGTGAGCGTCCCTCCTGTGACGTCCCCCTGTGACGCTGCCGCGCCTCCGCAGTCGCGAGGTGATCCGCACCAAGAACCTGTTCTCCGTGATCGACCTCAAGATGCACTGGCAGCTCGGGCGAGCACCTGTGCGTCAAGGTGGACCGCTACAACCGCGCCAAGAAGAAGGACGACACCATCAAATACGTGGTGCGTGCGGCGCGGCCGGGCTGCCGGCGCGGTGTGGCGCTGTCGCACTGTCCGGGGGAGGGGAGGGGTGCGAGCGAGGCGCGGCCGAGTGCGTCACCTGGGCAGGTTGGGCGTGGCGTGTGAGGTTGGCGTCGGTTATGGTGGGCGGTGTTGGTAGTGGCGCTTGGGTTTGGAATATTAGCGTAGCCAGAGGGAACAGTTGTCGCGACTCGACGGCTCGGAACTATTTGTTTGCTAAAATGCCGTCTCTCTGTTCCCGCTTCAGAGCTTGCGTCTTCTGACTCGAGTGCTGTGGAAGTTGGCGAGACGGTGCTGTAGATTAACCGTGGATGGATACAAAATACTAGGCTCGAATTTCTCGGAGAAAGTTTACTTCCACCCTGTGAAAGGTAGTGACACCGCTGACGACCGGTTCAGCGCATCGGTGAGTAAATCCGAGATCTCTCACCACTCGACCGCGCCGCCAGGGCGTGCACTACAACTTCGAGATCTTCCACCTGCGGGAGAAGAACGTACCGGTCGACTCGATGGAGATCAAGGACAAGATCATGGCGTTCGCCTGGGAGCCGGTGGGCTCCAAGTTCGCCATCGTCACCCGCCTCGGCAACTCGTTCAACGTCTGCTTCTACTGCGTCAGAGCGGCACGGAGCCGGCACTGCTGAGTGAGCGCGAGGATCGGGGGAGGCAGAGGCTGTCCGCCATTAGACATGGCGAACAGCGGTTTTTTTTCCGTGATTGCACAGTGTGTTGTATTTGTCGCAAGGCGTTGGGTGGGGGAGTGTAGTGAGGTGATGTGGTGTTTTTTTCCGTGGCTGCTCAGTGTTTGTTTGTCGCAAATGTGTGGGTCGAGGAAGTGTAGTGAGGTAATGTGGTGTTTTTTTCCGTGGTTGCTCAGTGTTGTGTTTGTGTCGCGAGTGCGTGGGTGGAGGAAGTGTGGGGTGATGTGAATTAACGGCGTGTGCGCTTGGAGTCACGGGAAAAGTTCTTGCTTTTTGCATTATCTCTATCCTGAGCAGTCTGCTTGTGATAATTAAGTAGCTATAACGTGACGACGGACAATGATATCGATGTGATAATGGACAGAATATTGTGTAAAAAGGTTAAATGATGCGTAGCA
>NW_023596448.1:32567956-32614706 GCF_011947565.3 Pollicipes pollicipes
GTCCGCGTCGGCGTGTGACCTGTCCGGACTCCTCCCGCCGCCCCCGCCCCCCGTCCGATGACGCCGCCCGGCCGCCGGCCGTCGGCCAGGCTGGAACGACGGCATCGTGCGCTCCTACCACCCGGAGTCGGGCAAGCTGCAGTACATGATCCGCGACGCGCACAACCGCGGCGTCAGCGCGCTGGCCGCCTTCTCCACCGGCAAGATCCTGATGACGGGCGGCGGCGAGGGCCAGGTGAGGGCCGGAGCTGGATCGGAGCAGCACGGGAGGAGAGAGGCCTTCGGGGCGCAGAGTTCCCTTGTCCAGTCCGACCGCTGCCCTCGAGGCTGCGCTCATACCCGCTCGCTACTGATACCACTCGCTAGTCCGCTGCTAATCCGAGAGCGCTGCTAAGGCTAGTACTTTCCACTCGCTATTACATCCCCGCTCATTCGCTACTTATCCGAGACCACTACGAAGCCCGATACCCCCCACTCACTATAAATTCCCCGCCCATCCGCTACTTATCCGAGACCACTACGAAGCCCGGTGCTACACATCTGCTTCTTATCTTAATCAGTTTGTTGCATCGATTATCTACCTGCTCGCATTGTATACAGTATTTATGTTTCTGGATTAAAAGTGTCAGGAACATATGTACCTGAGGATGTTACGTTGGCGTTTTTTAAAAAAAGCATGAGTCGATCTATTTGCGTATTGAAATTATATTATAAATTAGGCGTGGTCATATAATTAAAAGAAACTCATGCACCGCCGCATTCACTATCTCTTGGAATATTTTCCCCGTCATTTCTCAATTTGTATACCCATATTCGTGCCATTATCCGTAATTTGCCCAAGATATATACCCACTCCATCCCGTTACCCATTCCGTGTGAGTACCCATGGGCTTATCCGACCCGGGTGGCCGACTCAGTTAGAATCGAGGTGTCTTCCTCGTGCTGTTGAGTGACGTAAACGAGTGCTGCTGTAAACAATGTTTTGCTTAGCATTTTGTGCTGCCGCTACAAACAACACCTAGTTAAACGCCTTTCACACCTTTCAAACACACTCAGTCGCTAAGCATCTGGCAAGCGTGATTTGCCCGTCACACGCCAGGTTCTCGCCGTGTTTTTTTTTTTCGGATTTCACGCCGGACTCTCCGGTTTCTCTGAGAGCTCTTGCGACACAACATGTCTTGACGACCCCTCCCAAGTGCTTTCCGAGCAGCGACCTGCGCGTTATGGTCGTGTTTATCCCGCGACAGCACTAAACACTACTCAAATCATGACCTTCTGAACGGACAAGGTCAGCAATTGCACCTGCGTACATGAACCATCAAACATGCACGCCACATTACCTGCGGCCCACAACCTGCGGTCGCCGCATGCCGTTCGTTGTGTCGTGCCCCGGCCCCGTGCGTGAGCCGCCACCGCCGCCGCCGGCCAGGTCCGCGCCTGGGAGATCGGCTGTCAGACGCAGACGCTGCGGGCGGCGCTGAAGGAGCACCGTGGCTCGGTCACCTGCCTGCGCTCACCGGCGACGACTCCGAGTGTGTCAGCGCCAGCACCGACGGCTCCTGCATCATCTGGGATGTCAGGTGGGTGCGGCCGCCGGCTCAGGTCAGATCGGGTTAGGTCGGGTCAGGTCAGGTTGGAAGGCGCCAGGCCACGATGCCCTGAGGACGGCAGGTGGGAGCGAAACCGGGTCAGGCCGAGTCAGGTAGGGTCGGGCCGGACCATGGCAGGTCGGGTCGGGTCGGGTCGGGTCGCGTCAAGTCCGGTCGGATCGGATCGGATCGGATCGGATCGGATCGGATCGGATCGGATCGGGTCGGGTCGGGTCGGGTCGGGTCGGGTCGGGTCGGGTCGGGTCGGGTCGGGTCGGATCAGGTCGGATCGGATCGGATCGGATCGGATCGGATCGGATCGGATCGGATCGGGTCGGGTCGGGTCGGGTCGGGTCGGGTCGGGTCGGTCGGATCGGATCGGATCGGGTCGGATCGGTCGGATCAGATCGGATCGGGTCGGGTCGGGTCGGGTCGGGTCGGTTCGGGTCGGGTCGGGTCGGATCGGATCGGATCGGATCGGATCGGATCGGATCGGATCGGATCGGATCGGATCGGGGTCGGGTCGGGTCGGGTCGGGTCGGGTCGGGTCGGTCGGGTAGGGTCGGACCGGATCGGGTCGGGTTCGGATCGGGTCAGATCGGATCGGATCGGATCGAATCGGATCGATAGGATCGGGTCGTGGAGCCCTGGGAATGTCAGGCGGCGGACACCGACTCGGGGGATGTCGCGTGACCACTGTCACCGGACGCGGACGCGGCAGCTCGGGAAACAGGCCCTCGTGGGTCACGGCACGACATCCTGGCATCCGGACATGGGGTCAGGTATGACAGACATGGACGCTAGTGTCCAGAGGTCACACGACCGCGGACGCCTCATTTAGCCTCATTCCAGACCATCATCAAAATTGGCCACGGGGAGTGTATTGACCAGCCGCGATGCCGTCTCTGCCACATGCCCTGCCTTTGGCGCCGGCGCTGTTTGCAACTGATTGCACTTGATTAGCACCTCCTGATTGTACTGATTGCGCCCCGATTGCACCCAGATTGCACTCTGATGGCCTGACGCCGGTGTGTCCGGCGCCGCGCTGCCGCAGGCGTTCACGCGCAAGACGGTCCTGTTCGCCAACACGCTGTTCATGGGCGTGTGCTACCATCCATCGGAGGCGCAGACTCATCACCTGCTGGCACCGACCGCAAGCTCGCCTACTGGGAGGTACGGCGCGCGCCCCTCCACGGCTCGTGGCATGTGATTGGGGGTCGGGCGGGAGCGGGAGGGCGGGGGGGGGGGGGGGCATGCCGTGGCGGCATCGGCACAGACCGATGTGTTGGTGAAGAAGCCGCCGAAGATCGCGACAGGGCTATCATGATTCGTCGGTCGCGGCTTACGCAGCTCGCGTGCCGTTGATGTGGTGACACTGGTCATAACCGCCCTTGGCCGTCGCCGGCGTGAGGACCACTGCAACAGACGCAGCTGCGAAACTGTACGCCACTAGTTTGTCCGGGACGCTGTGTCTAGTGAGCCGGCCGCCGCGCGGCGCGTTGGTGTCAGCCCGTGCCGGCCCGTCGCGCTTCGGTTGCTGCCACCAGCCGCCGGCGTGTCCGTGACGGCCGCCGCGCGCGCCCGCTCGGCCAGATCTTCGACGGCTCGCTGATCCGCGAGCTGGAGGCGGCGCAGAGACGGCAGGCCCTCAACGCTGTCGACATCACGCCCGACCGGCCCTGCTTCATCGTCCACCGGAGGCGACGACAAGCTCCTCAAGGTGGGCGGGCGTACCGGCGGGGCCAACAGGCGGCCGACGGTGTCTGCCGGGCAGGCGTGCGCTGGCGACGGGGCGGAAGGCTGGCTCTCGCGCCGCAAGGCCGACGCTGGTGCGCTGTTCGAGCATGCGCTCGCATGGCAGTCGGGTTGCCAGTTGTCGGCATTTCTCACGGTCTGTAGCCGATGGGCCCACGAGAACAGCGGCGCGTGCCGTATTCGTCGTTGCTTCCACGCTGTGTCGGTGGGACATTGCGTTCATGATAAATGTATAGTTTACGCTGTGCCGGTTACTGGGTCGCGGCCTGGTCCGGCCTGGTGACAGCGGCGCCATAGCGACAGCGTGACATTGATGGTGGCGCTGACACCATGCTGACGTCATCCACGGCCGTCTCCGCCAGGTGTACCGGTACAGCGAGGGCGACTGCGTGTTCACCGGCGTCGGTCATAGCACGGCCATCTCGTCGCTGAAGATCTCGCCCGACATGAAGACGGTCGTCTCGGTCGGCACGGACGGCGCCATCCTCTGCTGGAAGATGCCCGGAGACGTCTAGGCCGGCGGCGATGGGTCGAACGGCGGCGGTTTCGTGACACGGCCGGCGGCTGTTGGTTGGCTGAGGTGGTTGTCGCCGTCCGGTTTTGCGATTGGTTCGGCGGTGCGGTGACGTCAAGCACGACTTGACCTGGGTTGGGCCGGTCGGGTCGGTGATCCCGCCAGATGGCTCGCGATTGGCGGAATCAGGATGACGTCATGCGTGATAACTTCGTGATTGGGTGGAATCCAGTGGCGTCAGGTCCTGCGTGGTTCTGATTGGTCGTGATCTGCGGGGCGGATCCGCACGAAATCGAACTGCCGCCGAAAAGTGTTGACAGCCAATGGCTGTTTAAGCCGCCGAAAGGGTCGAACCGAATCGCCGAACCACGGGAGTCTTCGATTGGCTTTAGCCGCCTATCTTTTAAAACGCACCTCTTTTTTGCTGTATTTGCACAGGATACGGTGCGGACGTGTTAGACCGCTATGATATGATATGATATCTGAAAGTCCTGTCTGATTCGGCTAATTATTCCTACATCTATTGTACCGCCTTTTACATGCTGTTTTCATCCGATGCGGCGCTGCGTTTTGCACGCGTTTTGGTTTCGCTCGTGTAAAAGCCGTTGTCAGCAAAATTACATGTGTGATGTCCGCTCGTTTAGAATTCGCCTTGTCATGTGGACCACGGTGGAAGTTTGAGCTAGGGTGCGGGTGCAACGCATAGTGACAACCAATGATCCAGGGGTTATGACTTCACGTCCGCTGCGCTGTCGCACTTCATAGCAAGAGAACGCCTGCACCTACCGGTTCCGCGGTATCTCCACCGGCTGCGGCGACGCGCGTCGTCTCACAACGCTGGGCCCCGGGCAGGACATCCTGCGGTAGAGTTTTATATGCCTTCAGTCTGTCTCTCCTTGTACAGTGGTGTATACGGTGGCAATAGCAGTGTTCAAAGCACGCCGTGTGGAGAGGTGAGGCGAGGGACTGTGCGTCACGCGGATCGCAAAATGGGGACACCGACTGGGGCACGTGAACTCACGAACAGGCGCAGTGAAGTAAGCCTTTATTTTTAGGAAGCGAGACGAATTTACGCCAGCAGTTGCAGCGGGAAAGCTCGGACGGAGACGTGGGAGAAGGGGCGGCGGAAGTCTCCTGTTTCATTGGTGGGGATGACAGTAATTTTGTCTTTCCACTTCTTTCCAGTGAATGCGCTTGGGAGCAATTGTAAGGTTGGTGTTAACGTGCGCACACTGAGGCGGGATTCAAGCAGTTAACAAAAAACAAAATGTTTGGATATTGGTTTGGTTACACAGCAACGAGCGAAATTTTCGAGTGATTCAGCATATTTACACGGTATAGTGGAGCCGAATTGCCCTCCCGTTCCACAAGCTTAGGCGATCTTTTTCAAGCGTGATATTCCGAAAACACAACTGGACATCGACATTCTATCCGCGCAGGGGATTTGTCTGCTCTCTGTCCGTGAGGCAGAAACAGCGGTGAATAAGGGCGGATCTAAGTGGGGTGGAACTGGGCCATGGGCCCCAAGGTGGTCCAGAATGGACAGAACATGACACATTTCGCGGGCTTAAGGACAATAAACCGAGGAGAGCTTGTTTTAGAACATTTTTCGGGGAGAAGGAGGACGAATTGAGATGATCCGATCTTGGTCCGCAATTGGCGACAATGCCGTAGTAATAATTTAACTGCCTTGCCCATATTTTCACTTGTCACTCACCGTAAGGTTTTAGACTGTAAGGAAGCCTTAAATCCATTTAGTATAAGATATCTACTGCCTTTGCTTATGATGACTATGGTTTTGTTAATTATCTGAGTCCACGATTTAAAAGCTATGAAAGCGTTTTCTTTCGCTTAAAAAGAGAATCTTGTCTTGAATGTCACATATTTTTTTGAATATATTTCAAAGTCTTGTTCTTTTTATGAATGATGTTTGGGATACTCAGTTGACTCATTTTCAATTACTCCAAACTTCTCCTGCGCGCCGTAATTGTATAGTTCACCTTCCAGCGTGGTTGTGCTCCCTCTCTTGCTTGGCTGGACAGCCGGCACAAGTGTCAGAATTTGTGCCTTATGGACCGGTGGCTTCTAAAGGATTTTAAGAATGGCGCGGAGAAAGAATTCTGAGTCCATAGGAAATGATAGTGAATTTAGGGATAACTACATTGAGGAGCCCGACTTCAGTGACCCGGAGGATTTTGAAGATGACATAGACAATGAAGGTGAGGGTGCGGTGAGAGAAATCCGTATGGAACTCATGGGCCGGGGGTCGGTACCTTCCGGTGCCGACATTGCCGATCTAGAAATGCAGGACTATGCATACTTTGGGGAGTGTTTAAAGAATCTATGCTTCTCATAAGGATTGGTGAAATATGTTTTGTGAATGCTCTTAGATGGTGACATATGTCATAGATGTTAGTATTAAAGCACAACAGCTAAAAAGCTCTTGAGAAAGATGATACCAAAATATTGTCCTGGTATTGAACATATTGTTAATTTTCAATTTTGGCAGGAGAATTTTAGTCATCTATGGTGCTGAAACTTAGTTAAAAATTAATTTGTGTCAAATGATTTGTATTACCAGAATGGGCGACACATTTACCATGGTACACAGCCATGAGTAAAATATTTCGTTTATTTGTGTGGTATTATCTGCAAGGCATGAGGAACAGCTCAGGTCTCATTATGTAAATGCAAATACAAAAAGGTATACAGGTGGTATAAATGGCTATTTAATGCTGTACCATGCTAGCACATGTTGTGTTCTCACTTTGAAATTGTGTACAAGCTGGAAAAGCATTGTGAAATTTTCTGGTTCTGGAAGTCTAGTATGAGGCATTTTCATACAGCTGGTCAAGTCTGATTAATCTATCTGTTCCACCACGTGCTTACATGATTTTGTGTACTGATCCTAAAATTGAGTCGAAGGTTAAATTGTTTTTTATTGACATTTTTTCAAACAAATGGTAAGGGCTTTAAAATACCTGAGCATTATCATAATCCTTGAAAGTATTGGCTCTATGCCCTGATATTTGTGGTGAGTGGGCACCACCTTAGAGCACTTGTAATCAAATGTGACTCATCATCATGCAGTTTACATGCATGTGATCAGCCTTTGGATACAGGCTATGTCCGATTTTAATGCACCTGTGTGTTTAAGCACTCCACACAAAAGTGTGAAATAGAACAGTAATTTTGTCATAGTTACCCACAACCTATTTTTGTTCCCTTTTAATTTTGTCTTCTAGTTAAGATTTGGATTGATGAAACTCTTTAGACTGAAGGTGCTAAGAAGGTCCAAACTTTATTTGCTAAGTATAACTATGTCCACATCTGAAATCAGGGCACCTCTATATCCTGATAGCTTGGTTAGAGCTCCTTCACTCGTCTTCACCCATTCTTGACAGGGCAAGCTCATGTGGCTTAAGATCATCACAATATTTCCCATCTGGGATGGCCTGCAGATGGCTGTAGCTGTTTGATGATGTCAGAGGGTAGATTAAACTACCAAATAATGCTGCATAGTAGTCTTCCACCATAGGAATTATGCTGTTCACCCCAGAACTTTACAATCAGGGGTGGTATCATGGAGATGCAACAACCACTGCTTGGTGTTAGGGAGGGTCTGGCCCCCAAAGGTCCATGGTGATCAAAATATTCAAACTAAATCTTCTTAGAAAATGAAGTTTTGAGCACAAATTGTGTTGCATGTTCAACTTGCTGTGGCCTATAATTTGGTCATACATGCAATACCTGTGGTTTGGTGGTAAAATTGGGCCACTTCCTCAGAGGTGGGCTACATAGCATGTAGAGTTGTGCGTGGCTCCCCGGGGTACAGCAGCAATCCTATTATTTCAACAGTTTGTAACCCAATTGCTGAGTTTCCCTGATGATCAGAGTTTAATGTCCCAAATTAACTATTGAGTCCTTTGATTTAATAACACAAGTTCTAAACCTGTGCAAATTCACAGTGAGTGACAAAGGCTTCTGGCTATCATTGATGCTGTACTTAAGTGTTCATTAAATGCGTGGACAACTAAAGAATAGGAAGTCTGAGGTTTATATACACAATTCGGATTCAATTTATAGCACACAATGTATCCATCATGATAGCCCAGCTGGTTAGAGTGCCTGTCTTGTCCACCCACCCATGGTGGGATGGGTATGAGGGCTATGTTGCCCTAGACTGGGATGGTCTATTGGTGGGTAGCAGTAACTGCTCTAAATGTCTGGTGATATCATGGGGCAGGAACAGCCTTTTCCAAGCACTGCAGCATGTTTTTGCTTAAACTAAGGTCACAAGTTGCCCAAACTTTCACCTCAAATTCTGCCATGAAAATGGAATTTCAGGAGAGCATGGTATCAGTCATGGCTCACATAACAAGCACCACTTAGCAGTAGCTCTGCTCCAAGAAATTCATCTGTTCAAAAAACTTTGACTTAATTTTATAAAATTGAGTCAGGAATTCTCAGCAGTTTAAGGTGTAATTTGCACGCTGCACCAATGTTTATGCATGTTGTTAACAGAATATAGCTCGAGTTGTGCAATTCTTAGGTTATTATCCATCCATCCATATTTCTACATGCAGCTTTTTCCCTTTAGCTGCAGCATTGCTTAAAACATCCTTTATTTTCAGATTTTTTGGTTGGTCATCTCTTATGATCTGTTAATGATGATGGTATTAGTTATGTACAGAGTACACTTATCAAAATTAAATGCATTGGTTCATAAAAAGCTGGGGTAACACATCAATCATGCGGATAAGTGAATTAAGCAGCTACCAACTATCAGGCCATGTGTGGGGGGTGCCTACTGGTGTGGTATTTAATGGTGATGTCAGAAATACAAGATGTGTAACTAGCAATTTTGTAATTGTTCAGGAGAGTATTTTTTGTGATATTTTTGTATCATGGTCATAAATAAGCAGCAAGAAGCAGAAATCATACACCAATGGCAAGACAAAATTATTTCCTATCTGACAATGTAAAAACAATATATAACCAAAACATTCTGTGGTGTTAACAGTGGAGGATTGTTTTTGTCACAAGAAGAGTTTAT
Organism: Pollicipes pollicipes; assembly: GCF_011947565.3. NCBI lineage: Eukaryota > Metazoa > Arthropoda > Thecostraca > Pollicipedomorpha > Pollicipedidae > Pollicipes > Pollicipes pollicipes. The sequence continues at coordinate 32,576,871 of NW_023596448.1, forward strand.
TGAAGACTGACAGTGTTCAAAGTCAAAAGCCTGTGTCTGGATAAAAACACATCTGATGGCATACACACTTTTTGTCAGTTATGAGAGGGGTTGTAGCAAGGTCTTGTAGCTTGGCAAAAACACAAGTATTTGTGCAGTTACATGTTTTGTCCTACACAGTTGGTAAAATAAAGCCAAAGCAATATGTTAACAACTCACCTCTATTACTCATGCACATTGGTGGAGTAGCTTAGTTGTGGCCTGTAGGTCAAGTCATTCTGAGGTCAAGGTAAAAACTTACAGCTTCTGACCTGACATCAGAGTATCACTCTTAGTTGCAGAGGGACCCAACCATGACACATGTAATTGTCAATGTTTCATCTCAATCAGGGCAATTGGTTATGAAAACCGAGTTGTCTGCAAGCAAGAAATGGGCATTTGTCAGAATGGCAGCTTTTGACCTAACCTGGGGTCACCATGTTTGCAACCGGGAGAGGGCATTAGATATGGTGCATCAAGTGGGGAGGGTTTTTCGCCAATTGAAGCAATATGCCTCAAAGACCAAGCCTTATGTAAGTAAAGATGAAACCGTGAAAATTGATTCACTTTGACCTGTTTTAAGAGTCGCTACAGTTGGGTCTTTCAGAAATGTTGTGTTGAATGGTGAAGGGTTGGCGCCAATCTGAGCAATAGGTGCTGATGCCTGAGTCATCCGGTTTTGCATGTGGAATTTTTTATTCGCATTTTTGATGCATTTTACCTAAGATTAGGCCACTGTGCTGCCACTCCATCCAGGATTTAGCATGTTGAAAAAGCTTGGCGCGGGTCTCAGCGATTGGGCGAACAGTGTCGCCGAGAACCAGCTGGTCCACTTGGAACGTTCGTCCGTACCGAACTGATGGTCCAGTTGTGAGAGCGCCTGTCTTCTGATTCATCTACCCGCAGCGGCGTGGGTGCGGACCCTTTGGGCGCTTGCCATTCGCCGTTGACTGGAATGGCAGCGCCTGCGACCAAATTCATGCGGCGCCAAAGGGCAGGACGGATCGTGCCGAGCATTGCGGCTCGTTGAGCTTTCGCTGTGAACTTCTGCCGATGGTCTGCAATTGCGCGATTGGAGGGTGAGGCCCTGGAGGTCGGGGATCGCGCACCAAGCACCGCCTAGCGTGGTCTGTAATTCCAGAGACCCATCCAGTCGAAAATTCCCGAACTAAAAATCTGCAAAAATGCGCTTTTAGTTCCTCCCGTTCCTTGATCCTTCTGTTCTAGCTTAAGTTGGCCAACAGGCACCCTCCTTTTCAAAGAATCTTCTAAAAGGCTATTTAGATAGACCGCGCAGACCCGTCGTAAAAATGCACATATTTGTATAGATTCCCAAACAGGTTGGGCAAACGAACATTTTATAATGACAAAAACGCGTAGTTGGTCAATCTATAACGATTGTCATTGACAAAATCGCGTACCTTCACAGATGCGTGCTTCTGACACAGCAGTGACAGGGCGCACAGACATTTGGGGCTCGTTTTTCACGGATGCGCGCTAGTTACTCGTTTCTGTCTTTGAAAAACGTTACCTGGCATTACTGATACGCGAAGCTACCAAGCTCATATCAACTCCTTTTATATCATGAGCACACTTATACCATTTGCTTAACATATATGGCTAGGGGCAAATCTTATGATGCCATTGACCTCATTTCGGGAAGAATGTTGGTAGCGCGCTTTTGTTTTTTCGTTGTTGTTTTTTACTTTGTGCGGCAGAACGCAGGTATGTTAACCACTGCACGTTTGGGAAATCAGAGATACGGGGTTTGATTCCTCGCGGTGCCTGCCCTTCCTGCCAGAGTGAGGGGCAAGCGGCATCATGTAGCCTCGTGAGCCGAGTGCGTCGCGAAGCCCCAGTGACGCGCATTCCATGTGTGGAGGAATGAGTACTTTCATGGGCATCCAATAGATAGCTTTATAGTTTTAAGCTGTTGATAGTTTTATAGCTATCATCTGTGTTCTTTGTCTTCAGAACTTCTGGGAGATGTGCTCCATCTCAAGCCGAAGGAGACAGGGGGATTTGACTCCATCATTGTGGTGGATGGAATTCCACGGGTGGCCAAAGAGGAGAAAAAGTAAGGAAGTCAGATCTGTTGAAGGGTATTGCAACATTGCTCACGTCCATGTTTCTCATTGGTGTGTTGTGCAAGATGGAGCATGTGGTGTCAGAACCAGGCGTTTATTATGGAAAGGTTGTAGTAGTTTTGCCTGTAGTTGTATTTGAAAGGACAGTATTTCCCCAGAAAGTTTTTGTAAGTTATCCTAGCATTTCTACCGGCACATAACGGATAATTTTTGTAAGTGATCCTGGCATTTCTACTGGCATGTAAGTCTCACCACTTCTGAAGCATGTGATCTTCGTGCATCTGTGTGTGCCTTGCCCACCTACTTTGACATTTATTTTCGAACAGAGCGGGCTCGGATGAGAAAACTCGGCTAGAAAAGCTCCAGAACATCGTCAGGAAAATATACACCAACTACGGCACCATCACCAACGAGTTCTGGCCCATCGACTCGGACAACAAGACAAAGGGGTGAGTTTGCTTGCCCTTACACATGTGGAGCCACCCCTGTACGAGATCTGGTCTCCTTATGAATATGTGCAAAACATGTTATGATATAGAGGGTGTAATGTCAATCATGCTCTTGAATTAAGTGATGTCACCGCAGTTGAATGGCCTTTCTTTGTGGCGTGCAAAATTCTGAAGCTTGTCGTGGTTGTGGAGAACGTCGCAACACCAACACTATTGCATTGCAGATATTTGCATGCCCTGGCAGCCAGATTCTCTCCATTGTCTCCATGTTGTGTCTCAGTTAATCTGGGTAAGCCATTTCAGGCAATGCTTCTCAATTGCCTGCAGTGAGCAACGGCTGTTCACTGTGCGCTTTCTGTCCCAGGTACGTCTTCTTCGAGTACAAGCGGCCAGAGCAGGCGGCTGAGGCGGTGCAGGCTACCAATGGTCACAAGCTGGACAAGGCTCACACATTCGTCGTCAATCTCTTCACCGACTTCGAGAAGTGAGTCAGTCGCTGCAATGGCTGCGTTGTAGCTTCTCAACATGCTGTATGCCAGGTGTCCTGCTTGTGCATTTCAATGTGAATGCAATTCTGCACTTACTAGACGGGGTGATTCCCGATGCTTTTTTAAGCAACAAATAATTGGCTCATTAGTACGACACATCCTCAATTTGACTTCTCCTGTGCACTGGACAAATAGAATGTGGCTACTTTAAAGTAGCTGCAATAATAGTGACAATAGCATAATTATTGGAAATCAAAAAAACAAAACATAATGATAAAATAGCAGTGACAACTACTCTGGCTCAACAAAGCCGTCCGTTTCGCACGTCGTGACGGCACGGCCCGGCTGTGGACGGGTCAGCCCGCGTCCAGCGGTGCGTCGGGGCGCCCCGCCCCGGTGAGGGGCGACGCTCCGCCGCCTCGCCGGAGGGCGACGCGGGGCGCGGTCTGCTGACGGTCGCCCCCCCCCCCCCCCCTCCCCCTCCCCGCCAGGTACGAGGGCATCCCCGAGGACTGGCAGCCGCCAGAGCCGCTGCCCTACCCGGACCTGGGCAACCTGCAGTACTTCCTGGAGGTGGGTGCAGCAAGTGCAGGGGCCAGGGTCGGGACTGTTGCCGCCCGGTGAGGGCGGTGTGCGGAGGAGCTTCTCTGCGCACGGACAGTGTGCAGAGGAGGCGGGCGCGTGCCACGCTCGGACAGGGGCCAGGGTCGGGACTGTTGCCGCCCGGTGAGGGCGGTGTGCAGAGGAGCGGGGCGCATGCCACGCTCGGACAGGGGCCAGGGTCGGGACTGTTGCCGCCCGGTGAGGGCGGTGTGCGGAGGAACCGGGCGCGTGCCACGCTCGGACAGGGGCCAGGGTCGGGACTGTTACCGCCCGGCGAGCACGCTGTGCAAAGGAGCTTCGCTGCGAGGCTGCCGTGCTGTCGCTGCGTGGCATGACGTCACGTACAACGGCAGCCCTGCGGCGGCACCGTGCCCGTCTCACCGATTCTGACTCGGCCGTCGCCAGGAACCGGAGTGCTTCAACCAGTACTCGATCCTGTCGGAGGCGGGCTTTTCGGCCGCCATCTACTCCAACTCGCAGCCGGACCCGACGCTGATCGAGGAGCGCAAGGTAGGCCGCCTCTAGCGCGAGCGCGCGCCGCCCCAGCCGTGGCGCGAGCGCGCGCCGCTCCGGCCGTGGCGCGCCATCGCTATCTCGTCTTATGGCGTTGCCGGAACCTCTCGTTGTCTCACGTGCGTGCCCCCCGCCTCGTTGTGCGGCACTCTTCTGTTGCCCGGCTATCGTTCGCGAGGTACACCGCCTCCGGGTCGGCCGTGACGGCCGCTGCTCCTGTCGGACGATGTCATTGCGCCGTCTGACGTTTGCTGTAACCCTGCCCCTGACGCTGTGTTTCTGCCTGTGTCTGTGACGCTGTCTCTGACCGTGTCGGGCTGTTCTGCGTCTCCCACTCCCGTTGCACTGTCGGGTCGACTGGCCAGCCGGTCGCAGGTCGTCCACGCGCCCTCCCGTTGTCGTCATCGGTCATTAAGTGGCGTCATGTCGCTGTGGTTGCTGGTGCGGGATACACCGGTTTGGGTTGGCCGCATGTTGCGAAAGCTGCTTCTGGTTTCACAACACGCGGCGCTGCGGGCACCAGCCGCAGCACGCCATCTATGTGAAGGCTGGGTCCCGATTTCCAAGCGACCATCGACGTTGCCCGTGCAAGTCTGTTGTTGGTATCCGTCGAGGTGTTGTGACTCGTTACCATTTACGATGTCGCGGTTGGTTACCATTTGCAATACTGCGACTGGCAACTATTTGCATTATCTTGTCTGGTTACCATATACAATCGGAGCAAAGTGCAGTTGGGAACCAGACGTCGTCTGACTGGTAGTTTTGCACAATATTCACACTGCACACAAATACTGCTGGCCGGGTCACACCCCAGGCCCGGTCAGAATCACGTGTGCTACAGTGACCGCCGGCACCAAATCAGAGACCCGGCCTGGACCTTCGGTCGGGTGTCAGGAAAGGGCGCGGCACATGGCCATGTTGCTGTGGGTACAGATGGGACCAGGCCACCGGGGCGGGTGCTGTGCTCCTGTTATTGCCTGACCACCGACGAATGAAGTCCTTATACGCCATGCTTATGGGGTGTATATATATATATATATATATATATATATATATATATATATATATATATATATATATATATATATATATATATATATATATATATATATATATATATATATATATATATATATATATATATATACGCCATGTATAAGCGATGCGAGGCATCCATGTGGACGTTCGTTGTGATCACGTTCTATTCGAGCATTGCTTGTGGTTGGATGATAGCGTTATACCCTGTGACGTCACACCGTTCACCTTGACGGCGCCGGCCGCCCTGACCGCGACCGCCCCCATCGCCTCAGAAATGGACGGAGAAGTACCTCAAGTGGTCGCCGCTGGGCACGTACCTAGCCACGCTGCACGCCCGGGGGGTGGCGCTGTGGGTGGGCGAGAAGTTCGACCAGTTCAAGCGCTTCCTGCACCCCGGCGTCGAGTTCATCGACTTCTCGCCGTGCGAAAAGTGAGTGACGCCGCCGCAGCGCGCGCCGTGTGGCTGTCGTGGCGGTGAGCGGTGCGCGTCTTCCTGGCAGCGGGCTCCAAGTGGTGATCGGTGTCGTGTGGTAGCCACCGCTCCCCCTGTGTAAGATATCCGTGTTGGTCAAACATCGCCCGACCGTGGGACGTGATCGAGTTCGCAACGACAAAAGTCGCTGATCGAGTCGGCCCGACCGACCCGCCGGCCCAGCCACCGCCGTCGTGTCCGGATCACAGTGTCTGGAGTCTCGAGGCTCGAGTCTCGCCGCCGCTGACCGGCCGGCCGGCCGCGCCGCTGCAGGTACCTGGTGACGTTCTCGCCGATGGCGGAGAGCCACGGCCCGCCAGGCGCCCACGCCATCATCGTGTGGGAGGTGCTCACCGGCCTGGAGAAGCGCTCGTTCTCGGCCGACCGCTCCGCCACCGTCTGGCCGGCGCTCAGGTGGAGCCACAACGACAAGTACTTCGCCCGGCTGCAGCGCGTCGACCGCAAGGACGGCCCCGTCGAGACCATCAGCATCTACGAGACGCCGGTGCGTGACCGGGGGCGGGGTGGAGGGGCTGGTCACTGTGCGTCAGCTGAGGCCTTACTGGGCCCCGGGGCTCGTGATGGTGTGTCTGCCTGGGAGACGGTTGGAGGTTGCCGGCGCTTCATGACACTCGGTCGGGTGGGAGCGTGGTGGGCGCGGCGCTAGCTTTGGCCGCGCTGCGGCCGCCGCCGCCGGTGGGTGACGCGGCCGGGCCCGCCGGCCGCGCGCACTGCCGTCGGGCAAGCCGCGTTCTCGGCGTCGTTCTCGATGCGCCTGAAGATCACTGGCACCGCAGCCGACATTCATCACACCTGTGGAACTGCCTCGCTCTGTGTTGTCTGGCCGTTTCCGGTCTCCCGCGTCCACTCATCACACCTGTGGAACCGCCTCGCTCTGTGTTGTCTGGTCGTATCTGGTCTCCCGCGCCCGTTCCTCACATCGGTAGAACTGCCTCGCTCTGTGTTGTCTGGCCGTGTCTGGTCTCCCGCGCCCACTCCTTGCCGTTCCATGACGTGCCGCCGTGACGCCGCCCTCTCGGCCGCCGCAGTCGTGCGGCCTGCTGGACAAGAAGTCGCTGGAGGTGCCGGGCGTGCGCGACTTCAGCTGGTCGCCGTCCGACACCATCATCTCCTACTGGGTCGGCGAGGTGAACTACGGAGAGACGCCGGCCAGGGTCACCCTGCTCAAGATTCCCAGGTCGGTGGGACGGCGTCGACGGCGTGCCCGGGGCGGTCGGGGCTCTCAAGGGCGGCGCCACGCACGGACAGGGCGTCGTGGTTCTCGGGTTACCGCTAGACGGCTCGGGCGGTCAAACTGAGCGAACGGCTTCACGGCTGACCTGGCGACAGCTGCTCGGTGTTGCGGCGGGTGTTGGGGCAGTTCATCAGTCACGGTAGTGGCCCCTTACTGGGTTGCTGACTGCATTGGTAAAGCCGCCTGGACTGACAGCGTCGTTCCAACACGTGCACACAAATACTGCTGGCCGGGTCACATCCAGGCCCGGTCAGAATCACGTGTGCTACAGTGACCGCCGGCACCAAATCAGAGACCCGGCCTGGACCCTCGGCCGGGTGTCAGGAAAGGGCTCGGCACATGGCGTCCGGCTCTGCTGCTGCGATCGGGGCTCGCTTACCCGACTTGTCACGTGACCAGTATGGACAGTTCATGATGGGGCTGTGAATGACATTGAATACTCCACGCGAATGGTTCGCGATTTTCCCGCACTTTCTTCAGTTTTCAGCCGTTGTCTGGCCGCAAGTGTCCTTTGCACATATATACGTTACCGTGCCGTTTGCTTTTTACATAACGGTTTACTGTTTTGGTTTGTAGACGTGACGTGTTCTGCCCTGTCCTGACATTGCGACGGCGGGGGGAGGGGGGGGGGGGGGGGCATGCCTGCTGCTGCTGCTGCCTGATCTCCGGTCCGGTGGGACCATTGTCGCCGGGGGTGCGGCTCCGGCCCTCCCGTGAGCGTCCCTCCCGTGAGCGTCCCTCCCGTGAGCCTCCCTCCCGTGAGCGTCCCTCCCGTGAGCGTCCCTCCCGTGAGCCGGTGCGCGTCACTCCCGTGAGCGTCCCTCCCGTGAGCGTCCCTCCCGTGAGCGTCCCTCCCGTGAGCGTCCCTCCTGTGAGCGTCCCTCCTGTGAGCGTCCCTCCCGTGAGCGTCCCTCCCGTGAGCGTCCCTTCTGTGAGCGTCCCTCCCGTGAGCATCCCTCCTGTGACCGTCCTTCCTGTGAGCGTCCCTCCTGTGAGCGTCCCTCCTGTGACGCTGCCGCGCCTCCGCAGTCGCGAGGTGATCCGCACCAAGAACCTGTTCTCCGTGATCGACCTCAAGATGCACTGGCAGAGCTCGGGCGAGCACCTGTGCGTCAAGGTGGACCGCTACAACCGCGCCAAGAAGGAGAAGGACGACACCATCAAATACGTGGTGCGTGCGGCGCGGCCGGGCTGCCGGCGCGGTGTGGCGCTGTCAGCACTGTCCGGGGGAGGGGGAGGGGTGCGAGCGAGGCGCGGCCGAGTGCGTCACCTGGGCAGGTTGGGCGTGGCGTGTGAGGTTGGCGTCGGTTATGGCGGGCGGTGTTGGTAGTGGCGCTTGGGTTTGGAATATGAGCGTAGCCAGAGGGAACAGTTGTCGCGACTCGACGGCTCGGAACTATTTTTTGCTAAAATGCCGTCGGCTCTGTTCCCGCTTCAGAGCTTGCGTCTTCTGACTCGAGTGCTGTGGAAGTTGGCGAGACGGTGCTGTAGATTAACCGTGGATGGATACAAAAATACTAGGCTCGAATTTCTCGGAGGAAAGTTTACTTCCACCCGTGTGAAAGGTAGTGACACCGCTGACGACCGGTTCAGCGCATCGGTGAGTAATCCGAGATCTCTCACCACTCGACCGCGCCGCCAGGGCGTGCACTACAACTTCGAGATCTTCCACCTGCGGGAGAAGAACGTGCCGGTCGACTCGATGGAGATCAAGGACAAGATCATGGCGTTCGCCTGGGAGCCGGTGGGCTCCAAGTTCGCCATCGTCACCGCCGTCGGCAACTCGTTCAACGTCTGCTTCTACTGCGTCAAGAGCGGCACGGAGCCGGCACTGCTGAGTGAGCGCGAGGATCGGGGGAGACAGAGGCTGTCCGCCATTAGACAATGGCGAACAGCGGGTTTTTTCCGTGATTGCACAGTGTTGTATTTGTCGCAAGGCGTGTGGGTGGAGGGAGTGTAGTGAGGTGATGTGGTGTTTTTTCCGTGGCTGCTCAGTGTTGTGTTTGTCGCAAAGTGTGTGGGTCGAGGAAGTGTAGTGAGGTGATGTGGTGTTTTTTTCCGTGGTTGCTCAGTGTTGTGTTTGTCGCGAGGTGCGTGGGTGGAGGAAGTGTAGTGGGGTGATGTGAATTAACGGGCGTATTCGCTTGGAGTCACGGGAAAAGTTCTTGCTTTTTGCATTATCTGTATCCTGAGCAGTCTGCTGGTGATAATTAAGTAGCTATAACGTGACGACTGATAATGATATCGATGGTGATGATGGACAGAATATTGTGTAAAAGGTTAAATGATGCGTAGCAGTAATGTCTGTACTGGAGGGCATTTCCCGTCCGTTCTCTGGCAATCTGTTCACGCCGCCTCCCCGCGTGCGGCAGAGACGCTGGAGAAGAAGGCTTGCAACCACCTGTTTGGTCGCCGCGCGGGCAGCACGTGATCCTGGCCGGCCTGCTCAACATGAACGGCGTGTTCGAGTTCGTCGACACCAAGTGAGCGGCCGGCTGTGCGCGATCTCCGCGCCGACGGGGGACACCTTGCCCAGGGCTCCGACAGTGGCGAGCGTCGGTCCCGATTGGGGCTCGCGCGTGCGGGGCCGCTGTCGCGACGAACTGCGGCCTGGCAGCGGTCACCGGCCGCGGGCGTTGGCTCCCGGTGTGGCGCCGTGTGGTGACGTCACCGCGGGTGCCGGTGTTTCACGACGAGCGAGTCGAGACGAAGGTGGCAACAGCGTGTCGGGGCCAGGACGCCTCGCGCCGCTTCGCCCTCGCGGCTGGCGTCAGCCGCGTGTCTGCCCGCGGTCGCCGCCCGTCCGCGGCCGCCACCCTAACCTCCGCCGTCCGTTGCAGCGACTTCACGGTGATGGGCTCCGGCGAGCACTTCATGTGCACGGACGTCGAGTGGGACCCGACCGGGCGGTACGTCTTCACGGCCGTCTCCTGGTGGGGCCACAAGGTGGACAACGGCTTCTGGCTGTGGACGTTCCAGGGCCGCGTCACGCACCGTCACAACGTGGACCGGCTGTGTAACGTGCAGTGGCGGCCGCGGCCCAAGTCGCTGCTCTCGGAGCGCCAGATCAAGAACATCAAGAAGAACCTGCAGAAGTATGGCGCTCAGTTCGACATCAAGGACAAGATGCGCGCTAGCCGCGCGTCTAAGGTACGTATGTGCAGAGAGAGAGCGAGAGAGAGAGAGAGAGAGAGAGAGAGAGAGAGAGAGTGCGAGAGAGAGAGAGAGAGAGAGAGAGAGAGAGAGAGAGAGAGAGAGAGAGAGAGAGAGAGCGAGAGAGAGAGAGAGAGAGAGAGAGAGAGAGAGAGAGAGAGAGAGAGAGGGGGGGGGGGGGGGACTGCCTGGCCTTGTTTCTTCGGGACGCAGCGTTGCCAGCGCGACACGTCTGTATTTTCGTACAAGCGTGCGCTCATTAGCATAATGTCGCGGCTCCTGACAACAGCAACTGGGATGGTCTGTATTTGTAAGCGTCATTTTCCGAACAGGCCGGGACTTGCTGGGACAGTGCGTTCTCTCCAACCATAGCGGGGACGCTGTGAACCTCTCCGCGCTGGGGCTCTCCGAACTGTCCCGTCTCACCTCGTGCCGTGTGCCGTATGTCGTCTGCCGGCCAGGCCGCGCCGCCGCTCTATCCGGTGCCGGCTGAGGAAGAGAGGGGGGGGGGGGAGGGGGCGCCTCGGAGTACGCGCGGCACAGCGGTGGTCGGGCCGCGCCGACCGCGCCCGAGCGCGCCGCCGAGCCCGTGGCGGCCGGGGCTGACCGCCGCCCGTCGCCGTCTGCCGCAGGAGCTGATCGAAGGACGCCAGAAGCTGGTGAAGGAGTTCACCGAGTACCGCGCCCAGTGCATCGAGGAGTGGAAGAAGCAGAAGCCGCGCCGGCTGGAGCTACGCGGCGGTAAGCAAGAGAGCGGGAAGGGAGGGGCGCTCAGCCCTAACGCCGTTGGCTGTGGCGCTCGCTGCTCCGCTGGCGCGGTGTCCGTGTGCTGCTCAGGAAGACTGGCTGCGCAGGCGTGGTGGGCTGTTCAGCTTAGGTTTGCTGTCATTGATGGTTGTGGGGTTATCGTCGGTCTGCCAGGGACCCATTGGTTGTCCATTGCGTCTGCTAGGCTACCACTAGTCTGTGACGTAGTCATCCGGGGCTTGTTTGGTGCTGATCAGTCCATGCCAGCCGCGGTTCTGTACGCATTCTATGGTAAGCTATTGATACGCTCGGTTAGATTAATGATAGGTTCGCGCATTTGTCCGTCCTTTATCGGTGTGTTGATTGGGGGTGCCGTGTTTTCCGCACGCTCCGACTCGTAGCCGCCTGTTCTCTCCGAGGGGCGGAATGACCACAATCAATCTCCTTGTGTGCCCCCTTCATCCCATACCTGTCGCCACTGACGCCCGCCTGATTCATCTGCCCCGTGATGTCGGCGCTGTCACACTGCGTCCTCCTGTCCCTCCCTCTGTTCGTCCTTCACCCTCGGTCGTGTGCAGCGCCTCATCGCGCCTGCCCCGCCACCAGCGCCCCACTGACCCTGCCCCGCTCCCTTCCGCCAGGCGTCGACACCGACTCGCTGCAGTCGAGCGGGGGCGACATGGAAGAAGAAAGTGTGGAACTGATCGTCAAGAAGGAAGTTACCATCATCACTTAGCCCGCAGTGGTGCCGTCGCGTCGTGCCGCCCGCCCCTTCGCGCTCTCGCCCCGGTGACGGTGCCCGGGTGACGGGCTTTCGCGTCGCGTCGCGTCGCTTCCGTGGGGCGAGCCACCGGCGCCGGCCGCCGCCGCCGCCGGCGCCGCCGCCCTGGTGATGGGAGAATTCTCGGTGGGCTGCCCTAGAGCTAATAAAATGCTTTTCCGACGGACTCGGTGGTGTGCCGTGGTGCGGCGCGCGCGGGCGTGTCAGCCGAAGACGGGAGCAGCGCGGCCGACCTGGCGCCCGCGAGAGGCTGGCCCGCACCGCCCGGTCCGCGGTCGCCGGTCCCAGCTGAGCGGAGCTGACAGCCTGAAGTCAGCGCCGGGGGCGGCCGGCACCAGATCGGCTCCACGATCCGCCGTCCTCTTGCCTATCTGTGTGTGTATGTGTGTGTGTGTGTGTGCGCGCGTGTGTGTGTGTGTGTGTGTGCGCGTGTGCTGTGTATGCGTGCGCGTTCGTGTGTGCGTGTGCGTGTATGTGTGTGTGTGCGTGCGTGCGCGCGTGTGTGTGTGTGTATGTGTGTGTGTGTGTGTGTGTGCGTGCGTGCGTGCGTGCGTGTATGTGTGTGTGCGTGTGTGTGTGTGTGTGTGTGTGTGTGTGCCGTGGCTCAAGGGGCTGGTGAGCCGTTGGGGTCTGGACGATGGCCCTGATTGCGGCCGACCGGCACGCTGCGGTGTGCGGCGCTCGCCGCCGCGCGGGCGACGAGCAATGCGCGCCGGCCGGCCCGTTTCCTGTCGGGCGCCACGTGTCCCGCCACCGAGTAGCGGCTGCTGGCGGCCCGCATTTGCCTCCAACCAGTGTCCCACTCCGAGAAGGGGGGGGGGGGACGGCGACTGAGGGCCCTCACTGGCACAAAGTGCTCTCCGGCCGGCGCAGAGGTCCAACAACCGGCACAGGGACCCTAATTGAGTCGGTCGGACCCCTAGCCGAAACGGCAGGAGACCCCTGCCCCAGTTCTGGAGCCCTTGCGGAGTGCGACACTCTTCTGATACCGCCCTCCCTGTTCAGGAAAGGGGCCATTTGCTTTGGGCCTCTCGCCGACGCAGGATCGCCCGTTAGGCGCTGTCTCCCTGGTCGACGACAGGAACCGATCTTCTCAGGGCGCCAACTTGTAAAAAGGAGGTAGTGGCCAAGTGGTTACCCCCTCCCCCCCCCCCCCCGGGTTTCACGTGGAGGCCCGGACTCGAATCCCGGGTACGCGATAGCTCCCGAACAATCCTTAACCTCCGCAGTCGCTGGCGCAGTGTTGCGGATGTGTGCTTGGAGCGCTCAAAACGCTCCCAGAGTTCCATTACATTGAACCCTATGGGATCTTGGACTCGCCTTGGGATTCAGACACGCATCCGGGTCATGCTCCTTTTTTACTAAAAGATCATTGTGAGAGTCATTTTTGCCGACATTGGCAGAGCCCGCCGTTTTCTCCGCTAACGAAGCGAGCCCCCGAGCCGGCTGCTTGGTACTTGGTGGTCTCTGCCTGACGTAGGCCTGCCTCTCAGACTTAAGGTCGATCATCTAACGGTGCGACCGTCCCTCGTCGGCCCAGGAGGCCCCGCTCGGCTCGAGAGGCCATGGGTCTAGCCAGTCCAGCAGGGCATTCGGGGTCCCCACTTGGGCCCTTGATCATGGGATCTAATAGGGAACGGGCCCACTCACCGTGACCCCTATCTGGTCGCCCTGGATCTAACGTAGAGCACACGGGCTCCACGACATTAGTGCTGCAACAAAAACGACCGACAGGAATGTTACATTACTTCTGCCAATGCTTATACGCGGCATAATCATTGCTACGTGACCAAACACATGCTGCAAAAACCTGTGCTTGTCATTGCCTCTGTTGCAAACGCTTTTACAGTTATTAGTGAGACGTGGTATTGCTTTCACCGCAAGACCTTATCCTGGACATTAGTGCTACCCGACAAAACTTGTGCTTCGAAAATTGATACCGCTCATTACTTCTACCGCAAAAACACAGACAGTCATTAACCGTGCACGACCTTAACTTCTACTTCAAAGACTTGAATGCGGTATTGGTGGTACTCAGCACAACTTATGCTTCACAAACCTTCATCTGTCACTACGCGTACTGCAGAAACTTATGCCACCAATGTTTATACGCGGCATTACTGCTACTGCGAACTTGTGCGCGACATTAGTGCTGCAACAGACTTTTGGTCTTTTAGGAAACAAATTTGTAAGAAGAGAAATTTTATAACTTTGTTTTATTATTATATTTTGCAAAGAAATGTCATGCTTTGTGCTTTTTTCCTAGAACAACTGACCTAAGACAGCAGGGGGGTTTGGCGAGCCATCAAAAAGTCCAGGATCGCAGCGTCCAGTGTTCATAAAGTCCAGAAAACGTCCAATTCCGTGCCCATTGGGGACGTTCATGGGGTCCAGGGACGCAAAGTATAGAGTCGCAAAGTCCAGAGTCATAAAGTCCAGTGTTCAGAACGTCCAGTATCCATGGCAACCAGGCTAGTTTAGATTCATGCCGCTAGATAACACTACAGAAGCATCTTTGAGGCCTGCCGCTATTTCCCTCTTTTGTCAACAGATGGCACTGTCAACCTGGCGCTCCACTGGTGATCACGTGATGCGTAGTCAAGTATGGTTACTATAAATAACCTAGACACCTGGCGGCCCTGTCCAGCCTGGGCGCGGCCGCGCCCCGGGGCTCACTGGCGGACTGGGCGCAGACTTGCCGGGCGCGGCGAGGTCGGAGGCATGGCGGGCGGCGCGGGCTCGGCGGGGACCGCTGCGCCTGCGGGATAAGCGGGCTCTCCCGCCCCTCCACTGCTGTCGGGACCCCAAATGCCGGAGTACACTCGGTTGCTCATTGGCCCTTTATGTTCCTTCATGTTGGTATCGGGTCATATCTGGATCTGTCCACTTGCTTGGAGTATCCCGTGCTATTCCTGAGGCCCCATATAAGGTGACGCTCCAAGGCACTCGGTGCTCAGGGGCCCTCTTCATTGACCTATGGCTCTTTCCCTTTTTAAGCCTATTTTCTGAGGACCCTTGACTTGTCAGAGCACTCTCTGTTGACCTGCCCGGGCACTCTTGATTACACAGGGGTGTTAATTCATATACACTGATCTTCGGTTATTGCGCTTTGTTCAGGGGATCCTGTCCTCCGGCCGGGTTATATGTGTTGGCCTGCCGGGGTGCCCCCGCTCGTTCAGGGGTCCCACCATATTGGTGTAAGGTTCTTCTCGTTTGTTATGAAGACCCTCCACTGTTAACTGGAGCATCTTTATTGGCCTGCCACAGCAGTTTCGATTGCTCAGGTGCCGTCCTTACTGGTCTCGGGTTTTTCCATATTATAGGAGGGCCTACGTCGTTGAGGGGGACCTATAACTTAATCATTTTTATTTCATTTAATTTGTATATGCTTCTTACCGACCGATGACGGAATTTGCGGCTGTGCCGATTAGCCGATGAATTCGTTCTTGTTATTGTCGAACATAATTTTACGCGCCGCCCACGTCGTGCACCTTATTTCCGTTGTTTATGGAATTTGTGACGATTTTTGTACTTATACGTTACGTTTTAATAGATTTTGAAGGATGAAGATATTATGTATTCCCTCGCAACAGATAAAGCAAAAACTCTGTATTACTCTGCAGCCATCAGCTGATTTCATCAGCTACCCGGCTAGCCGCGTATAAGCTAGAAATCAAGATTGTGCTTGATTTGTATGATATTTAGCAGCCAATTTAAGTATGTGTTGCTATGTTTTCTTCGAAATGTTTGGCCTTAAAATGACAGGATTCACCATGTTCTGACGAAAATGAACAAGCTCCATGTATTTGGGTACGAAGCACGCCTAGTTTTCTAGGGCAGCGTGCAACGAGCTAGGCTCCCGCATGCAAACTGCATGCATATGAATTTTAAAACTCAATGGCCGGAATACGAGGATTTTTGGTGGATAGAAACCTACACTCTAGGGAACTCGCAAAGTAGGAGACCTTCTTCAGTTTTCCTTCATTTACGCAGCCTACATGCGTGAATATTTAGTTACCGTAAAGTTTACTGCTTCTGATCACCCCGATATCGTGTTGTGTTAGTTTTGGTCGGTGTTTTGCCCGAATTGCACAGAGCGTTTAATGATGATGTATACATACATACATACGAGCATACATACATACAAACATACATACATACACACACGCATATATATATATATATATATATATATATATATATATGTATATACTTTTATGACGACAGACATGCGAAGTTCGAATAACTCGCACGGTATATGACTGCTGACTGGCTCTTCTGTGCACCTGGCTCTTCATTTCCTGTCGGCACCTTAGACACTTTAAATCAGAGCATAAAACACGAGCATGCAAACCAACAATAAAGTTTTCACTGAGCAGCACTCACTGCCGTTTTGGCTTGGCAACAACAAACAATTCTTAAGCCGTGCAGAAGACATCATTAGCACCACGCACTGTGAATAACACAATCAACACAGCTAATCACGGCACTGCAGGCCAATCACCCAATGCTTGCGCCATTCATAAGTGTCATGTTCTCTGTCCAAGTGATTTATTTGTGATGCTGCTCCAAAGAGATAATTCAGTAGTTTGATTCATTTTTTCGTAGAAGTCATTCGGGGTCATGAGTGAGAAACGCATCCAGAATGTCGAGTTTCATTGTTCGGTGTGTAGATCGTAGAATTGTAGTGTTTTGTTAAAGCGCTCGGCGCGTGAGAAGAGTATTGTGGCCGGGCTGTACGTGATTCCTTGGTACCCCCTCCGTGGGGCGCTCTGTGAGGCGTCGGAACAAAAATGTTGTAGATGCACCATTGCGGCATACGGAACCTTGCAGCAACACCTGGCAGCGGTCAACAGACGGGTGGAAATGACCACGTATCGAAATTGGTACTTTCCAACGCTTTATGAAGTCCATGGATGTGCGTGGAAAATGTGTTCACTTGCCGGATGTTTCACTAGTGCAATTTTTATATTGGTAGTCGGGACGGATTACCGGAGGGCACAATGGGAAGGCGCGATGACGTAATCTCTTGCCCGTAATGCTGCAACTGCTGAGCCCGTTCAGTGAAGCGACTGGTCAGTCAACTAAATTGCATTGGTAAAACGCTCTGGTCAGCAGCTGAAGGGCATGACGTCCCATCTGGGGTGCAGCGGCTTTTAGTCTAGTGATAGCCCCCCAGGACCGTGCGGAGGCCCTTTAGAACGATGCATCATAACCGGTCCCCTCCTCGATGCGGCTGGTCCTCTCACTCAGACATCAGGCAAGGGATCTGCGCAGGGCCCTCGCTGATGCAAACAGACTACTGGCATAGGAAGTCACATCATTGGCATCGAGACACCAATTCGCCTTATCGGTCTCTGGTTGAAATGGTGCAGAGGATCCCCCTGTCCGGTTCCGGTGTCCCTGGCTGGCACAGGCCTCTCCACTGTCTCATTGTATATGAGAACCCCGTTTTGTTATTTCTCATGAATCCTTTCATTGTTAGTAGGGTCCAGACCAGGCCAGCACGATAGGCCCTTTGACATACAAGGGCCCATCATCGTCCCTATTTAGCAAATGTGCTCCTGGCCGACCTGGGGCTCTTTGCGGACACATGGTCTCCCGACCATGGCCACACTTCATGGTCACATGGACCATGAAGTGTGTGCCTCTGGAAAATAAAAGCTAAGATGCCCGGTAATAAAGGTTTTTTGGTGCTCCCTCGTGGAACAGGCAGATCGAAAATTTTGCAAGGGTGAAAGGCATAGATGTTGTGATGTCCATGGATTCTGGACGCTGTTTAAAACCAAGGCTTTGGGAAATTTGAAATGCCCACTTAAAGGGGCTCTTTAAAATAAAGGTTGTGGTGCCGCGAAATAAAAATTATAATGCTCCAAGCTGACCATTTTGGTGCTCCCTAGCCCAAGGGACCAATCTAGGTTTTCGTCAGGGTAAGAGGCCCAACACTGCTGTATCCCTGCAATGTAGTGCCCTTAGAAAATGAAGGGCTTGGGCCGGTTATGGTGTACCCGAATTTCAATGCCTATCGAAAATGATTATTTGAGGTCATTTGTGGTGCTCGTGAAATCTTGGGGCTTTTTGAAAATAAAGGTTATGTGGATACGAAATGAAGACTTTGCTGCCTCTTCACCATGATATTTTGTTGCCCCCTCACTCCGAGGGACATGGGGCATAGCCTTATCCCACCCAGCCCCTACCACTCTGGATCCGTCATTGGTCAAGGTCGGTTGACAAGACACACCTCATCACCTCATCGCCTCAAAGCGTAGACCGTTATTTCTTCCTAGTTGTCATTCGGCTCCTCGCGTAAGCCCCATTCATGCTACTTTGGTGTGGATTTGAATATATATATATATATATATATATATATATATATATATATATATATATATATATATCGTGTTGTGTTTATGACTACAAAACTCAATTCTATGTTCCGAAAAGTGTTGTTTGTACATGCTATGTAGCTGGCGCCTCGTTCGCACGAGACATGTGTACTGGGCCATTCTGCCTTTAAACTCTCCCCACGCAGGCTCTAAACGCATGTTTCCTTCAAGTCAACAGGCACCCACCAGCGGTTCAGGTACGCAAGCGAACAGGTACGCACGCTGTATTGCTACATATCGCCTGCTGCTAGACACATTCTGCATACTGCATTGCTCATCCCGTTTCAAGAGTATTTGGAATATGTACCGTTCAAAGTGTTCTCTGCTGCCCCTACCCCGAGCACACGGTTTTCCTACCTCCATTACCAAGGGCGCACCAAAACACTGAAATGAACTGTGCATATTAAAAACGACGGTTGTCACATCCATAATGTATATATAGAATTGAATAAGACACACGCCAATTTAATGCTCGTGTCACTACAAGGCTTGTTCTCGTCAACATAAATAAAGCTACAAAGTGCGGTTTTCTGTAAAATTCGACTTTTGGTCTGTTAGCAATATAAAAACTAGTGCAGATCGTGAAGTCGTGGTCAGAACAATATACTCCTGTTTTCGGCAAGCTCTATCTTTATAAGCTTGGAAACGCCGGGGGAGGGTCTCATCAACCCCCTCTCCCCCTATCAGTCCGAGTTATGCAAAACGGTGAATAAGGGCGATGGCTAAGACATACACCGAGCATAGGTACTTAAGAATACGTACAACGCACATACAGAAGGAATATTACCACCAGCCACATATTTCCTGAGCGTAACGTTACATGAATCCAAACTTTTAAGCTCCGATTTGTGGGTGCCAAAGCTCTCCGTTATGTCACTCTGGTCATAATTCGGCCAGATATTCCGGAGGCTACACAATCTTCACAAAAAACAGAAAATTGCAGGATATGCTGTCATTTTCACCGGAAGAGTCGCCCAAATAACTTGTCACCGTCAACCACGAAAACATATATGATGCATGTGGGCATTTGGTGTGGCAGTGTTTTTGAGACATAAGTATTTTTGAAGGTGTATTCACATTGTCCTGCCATGAGACTGTCGTTAGTGAATGGGGACACGCACTGAAGCTTATTTTCGATAACAAATCAGATCGACTTAACCTACAATAGCCTTTGTCTTGGCCGGTTCTGGACCACTACCTGGCGCGAAATCTGATGCATGACTTAACTGCATGTCCTGACTGAGCGGCCAGATGGGGTCCACGAGTTTACCAGAGAGAGCTTCGTGGACTGCTAGACGCTGCTACGGTATTGTCAGAATATTTATTTGGCAATGTTTTTGCTCCTCTCATTCAGTATGGTCTTTTTTGGATTTCACGGTTCCGAAAAGAGCTCCTCCCAAGGGGTTCCTGGACCCCTCGACCTTCTCCCACCGCCCACCTACCCCCCCCCCCCCCCCCCTTCAACAGCCAGACCCAATAAAGTTTTCAGCCAAGACTCGAGACCCCTATTCATTTCTCGATTGGGGCTGAAGAACTTTTCGTCCGTTTCGGATTGCCAGTCGGTTACTATTACTACACATTATACATTTATATACTGGTCCCCTCTCTGACGCCGAAGGCCCTTTGACCGGGATGGTTGACCCTGGATCAACGCGGGGCCACTCACCGACCCGAAAAGGTCCCAAGAGTAGCAGGCTAAATCAATGGCACAGGGATCCCAGTTCGACGCATTTGGACCCTAGAGAAAACGGCCAGAGGGACCCTGCCCGGTGCTGGTTCCTGATTGGCATGAGGCTCTTCCATTAAGGCGCCCGTCAAGAAGGAGGAAGAGGGGGGGGGGGGCTCCGGTCCAGCACGAGCGAGATCCCGAGATGTCCGACACGTCCGGATGTCCGGTCCGCCGTGAAGTGTACTGTGGCGAACCGAGTGAAACCGAGTCAGGGGCCTCGGGCTCTGGCGCGAAGATGGCGGCGTGCCCGACTGAGCTGGCAGCGCTTCGACCGCAGACGGGCTGCCCCATGAACAGGCCTCGCGCGCGTGTGGCGGGGTTTGGTTCTTGGGCGAGGGACGGGGCGCGCGCGAATGTGTTCCTTTTTGGCGGCCGGGCTGCCTCGTCCGGCCCGCCGCGGGCGTGGCTGCCGGCCGGACCGTCGTGCTGGGCAGCCTCTGGGCTGGCTTGTGTGTCCGAACTCTGTGTCCAACCGATTGCACATTATTACTCCCACATATATACAGTGATCGAGCGAAAGCATTGTCTGCAAATTTGGCGGGCGGCTGTTTGTTTGTCGGGGCGGGCTGTACTACCGATTGGGGCTTTACGTCTCACCGGCTGCTATGGCTATTTCGGGGTGGAACGCCTCTATTTCGCATTTATCAAGCATTAGGTACGTGGGATGCGGTAGTGGTGTGGCCAGGACTCCGTCCCAGGGTAGAAAAGTCCAGAGATGAACACCCTAACCACTAACCACCATACCACCATCGCCCCTCTGCGACGTGAACTGCGCCCGTCTCGATTAACTCCAGCCTGATGTTGCTGGACCCCAAATTCTATACTTACGAGGTTCTGAAGCGTAAAAGGAAGAAGCGTGTCACGATTAATGAAGTGGATGGCGAAAACAAGCTAACCATTCTCGCAATTTATTCAGCTTATCTATCGCAAACCAGCTCAGTGACATACACTTTGCTCCGCTGTTCAGATGGTGAATCAACAGCGCTTTCAAGTGCGGCGTGTGCGTAATGTTTTGCACGGCGCTTGGCAGGCAGTTGAATACATTCACAGTCAACGTGTGCTTTTTTACGTCCGTATTTACTTGCAACCAGGAGTGTGATTCCCTATTCAGTTGCAGGGTTTCACCCCCCTTCGTAACTTGGGTTGTAGCCTGCAGATTTGTGAGAAAGTGAACCAAATTCTGAAATAAATTAAGCCGTTGGCATATTATCACGGTACTCTTCATTGTATTTTCATCGCTCAGTCAACCAATTTGTTTTGGTGAACCACGCCCGTTTAAAACGTACTTAATCGAAGAGACGAGTAGGCTGGGTCATTGAGCGTGCCTCACCAGGGAGTAGTATCCGGATTCAGCTGATGAGACAGCCCCCACCCCCTCTCTTTGAGAGTAAAGGCATGCAGAATTCAGAATAAGTCCCGTTTGCAGGAGCGTGTGAAAGAATTTCGACTGGAGGACGGCGGGGAATCAGTCAAATAAAATCGCTAACAATATAGGTTAGCGGGCGAGGAGCTGGACATCTATATGCTCGCCTACCTGGAGCAGACGTCAAATCAGTCAGCTTTATACATCATTCATCAATTCCTTCAAAAAATGAGAAACATCACCAACACGTACAGTAAACAACGAAACCAAATATCCGCGGAAAATCTTATCCATGGCCCACAATACCAAACAGCAGGGAACCCGACAAGCGCTTTCCACGATTACCGTGCAGCTACTGCCGAATAACCAGGCTATTTCCGATGCCACGAGCCAGGGATCAAAGTTTTGAATTCTTTAATACGCCTGCTGCCAAGGGCGTCCTGACGCGGCAAAGTTTGTGCGCTCAAACAAAACGTTGTCCATATCCGTTCACAGTGGTTTAACTAGGCAGCACTGTACCGCATGACGTCACTCGTCGGCTGAGGAGGGCGAAATCGGCTCTGGTAGCCCTCTATCGGGCAATATCCAAAGCAATAGGGGGGGGGGGGTTGCGAGGAAGTGGGCCAGTATCCCAAGCCGTGGATCTCACGCACGCTGGACGTTATGAACACTGGACTTTACGAGCACTGGACTTTATGAAACTGGGCTTTATGAACGCTGGGCTTAATGATTCCCCTCTGTTCAGGGGTTTTGGACGTTTTCTGGACCTTATGAACGCTGGATGCTGCGATTCAGGACTTTTTGACCACTGGGCTTTATGAACTCTGGACACGCATCCCAGGGTTTTGATGGCTCAGGCTATATGAATGCCCGGCTCTCAGATGCCACCTTAATATCGACATCAGTCTCATTCATCGGCTGTGCGGCGCTACCACGTCCTTTGCCCTAAAATGTGACCTTAAGGTTTAACCTTGATTCACCTATTTTTGGGGTGCCTAGGCTGGAATAGACACTTGGTTTTTAGTTGACACTTACTTGTATAGATCGCAACCATACGATGGCAGTATCGCGCTTTGCCCTTTAATGTGACCATGGAGGTTGACCTTGATCCACACGTTTCTGAAAGCCCAGGCTGTAATGGATACCTGGCTCTCACATGACGCCTTCTTTGTCAACATCAGTGTCATACAACGGCAGCGCGACGTTACACCATGATTTAACCTTGTTTGTGAGCTTGAAAGTTGACAAGCGGTTCTTGGAAGGCGTTTTTGATACCATACAAGGCTGAAATGTATTCATGGCTTTCAAGTGGGGCCTTTTTTGCAGAAAGCTTCCATATCGCATTGTGACTACTTGAGTTCGTTCTTTGGCCTCTGGAAGTGAAATCGTTTGAGATAAAACAAAACTGACGGCGTTTTCGCAACCAGCGGATTGTAACTGACCGGGAGACACGGTCTAAGCAGAACCCAGCTTGACACTGAAGTCGAATAGGAACATGTCTTAAACTGAACGGACGTTTTTGCCCAATGTAATCAGCCGTCTGTCCGTACTCGCTCTCGGAGCAGGCAGTCAACGGTATGGAGATGGAGAACGAACTCCAGCCATCGATTTATGTGTCTCCCTCCCCCCCCCCCCCTAAACACACATACACACACTGCGACGTACTAAGTGCGCTAAACGGCGAGATGGAGGATGGACTACTGCACTGATATCCCGAAGCAAAACATCCAACACCTCCCAACCACACCGTTGTCTGTACAGTACACCACAACGAGCACGTAAGACGCAGAAGGTACAAGTTTGAGGGAGCGACCACGCGCGGGAAATTTTTGGGCAGTTTTCGCAGCATTTGAAACGCCTCGGGACTTGGCCTAATCGAACACAACAGGCAACAGCTTATTACAACACATTTACCGTTCACGATTTCAGAAAGCGCATCTGGCGCCGACTCAGTGACCGAATGAAAGAATGACAACTCGATGACAAGATATGGGGTTGAGTTAAGGTCTCCCATTACACCAGGAGGTGCTGGTTAACAAGAGGTCAACTCATCACAGGACCTTTCAACTCATAACGCGGTAAAACCAGGAGCTGAAGGCATTTCTTGCTTACATCTATTTCTTCCTTTAATGAAATAGAGAACGAAATACGTCATCACGCAACGGTGTTTGGAATGTGATGTAGAAGTATGACGAGCATCACGAATTCAGTAACCAAGGAAGGGGAATCATGCGACACCGGTGACGCGAAAAATGATCTTCGGCCATTGCGTGTTACTTTGATCGGAACATATGCGGCTGCTGCTATCTCTGACTGAGGCGCCAAGGAAAATGGTCATCGTGTAGACCATGAACTTGTGCACATGAATTAATTTATCCAGACCAGTATACGCAAGCAGACGAAACATCCTGGTCGACAATAAAGCAGGTGCTTGCAAGCACATGTAAGCCTTCTGGCAACAGAGTGGGTCCTTCATGGAGAGAGTCCAAGACCAATGTGAAGGGCCCCGGAGCGATCAAGGGTGCTCCAGCCGGTTCACACATACGGTCCTTCAACAGCGAAGGCCCTCCGATACATGTGCCTCGGGTGGTTAGCATGTATGGCCCCTAGCCACGGTGCAGGCCCCCCAAACAACTGGAGAAACAGGATCAAGGTGGAGGGCCACTGAACAACCAGTAGTACCCCGGCAGGTTAGCATATGAAACATCCAGTAATAGCATGCATGGTCTTTCAAGTAAGTGGAAAGAATCCATGGACGGCCTCTGATCAATCCAGAGGCCCCAAGGAACGAAACGAAACGAAACTGGCTCCCCAACTACAACCCTCTCAGCCAGCAAGGAACCACTTTTGTATGCTGATGGGCCCTTCCTTTTCGCTTGTGGATGTTCTGGGTCACCTGAACGTACAAAGGCGTCCAATTTTTTGCGTTTTGTGCTAAAGGCCCGCGTTCGTTCTTACGGTTAGGGCCCCTTCGTAGCTTTTGTGGCCCTTGGGGGTCCCAAGGGTGAATGTAACCGTGCCATCCCTCTCTGGACCCACCATTGCTCCTCGACACCTGGCGACGACCTCTCGACCACCTGGCGACGACTCCTCAACACCTGGCGACGACCTTTTGATCACCTGGCGCTGACCTCTGGACCATCTGACAGCAACTTCTCGACATCTGTCGACGACTCCTCGACCCCCGATGACGACTACCCGACAATTGAAGACGACTTTTCGACACCTGTCGGCGACTCCTCGATACATGACGACGACTACTCGACACCTATCGACGACTTCTCGACATCTGGCGACGACTCTAGTACACATGACGGTGACTCCTCGACACTTGACGAGACTCCTCGAGCCTTACAACAGCTCCTCGATCCCGTGACAATAATTTCTTGACAGCTTGTGACGACTGCTCGACAGGCTACGTTAACGTCGGAACAGAGCACGACAAACGGTCATCACATTTTTCCAAATAGCTTGGCGCAGAGCACCGCTGAACACCACCAGCACGAACGGCTTCACCTCCGTCACCAGGAACAAGACGGCCAGCACGGCCGCGTCTTTGCTGTCCATCTCAATGCTGGTCATGAACGGCAGGGGCTTGCCGCTGGTGGAGACCATGACGGCAATGCGGGAGGCCACACTCACCACCAGCGCGGCCATGTGCGAGCATGACGACATCCACGTGATGACGTCAACGCGCGAGAACAGCGGCTGGGCGATCGGGGTGACGCGCTGCCGAGGGGCGGCCGGGGCCTCCGAGCGCGCCGGGCCGGCGACAGAGAACACTGCCAAGCTGGCTTGCGTGCCGCTGAGCTGTTTACAGGTCGTGCTGGTATGCTGCTGGCTGTTCTGTACTGTCCGGCTAGGACAATGGGTCGGACTTGCTCTCTGCTGATTATCCAGAGCTGTGTTGGTCTGACCGCCCTGCTTCGTGTTGGTGTGCTGCGGACTGCTTTGATCCGCGCTGGCCTCCTTCTGGCTGTTGTGAGTCGCCTCGGATCTGCTACGCTCCAGGCGCCGGACTGCCGCGTTGTCGCTGACGTCACCTTGATCCTTATTGATGAGGCTCAGAACGCTTAGTTGCTGCAGTTTCCCAGATCTTTTATAAGATCTATTTGTTTTCGGGGTCTGATGACCAACCCGATGTCCCAACATCGCAGCTCCATGGTCATCTGGTGTAGTCGAATGACCGCTTGGCCCGGCTCCCGTGCCTTGCAGTCCCGTCACACGGGCGTCCGGCTTAGTTCCTCCGTGTTTCGGTCCGATCCCACTACCGTTCGGTCCGGTCCCCCCACCGTTTGGTCCGTCCCGGCGCTGGTCGGCGCCCAGCGTGCCGGGCTGCGTCACGGGCCCTCCGACTCTGTCTCCCTCCGGGGCGGAGCCGCTGACGCCGTCGCAGGAGACTGCGCGGTAAAGCCGTCGGCACCGCACGAGGATCCACCTAGCGTTCACCGCTCGCCAAGCGGCGGCGCCAAGCCCGGCCCGCGGCGCTGGCGGCCGGTGGTGCTGGTGCCTGCGCAGACGTCTCTGAGACTTGAGGACTTTAAACAATACGGCGCCGTAGCAGAAGCCGCAGCTGACCGTAACCAGCGCCTCCAGCGCCGTCAGGGCCAACAACACGGGGGAAGAGTGTATAATGGTGACGCAGAGAACGGCTCGGCCAGCGGCGTCCGCCGCCGCCAGCGGACGGCACTCGAATATCCCGAGCAATGCCAGCGGGATGGCCAGCGCGGTGGCCAGCAGAGGTGGCACGGCGCCGGCGACCAGCAGCGCGCCACGTCCCTGCGACACGTGCACGTCCAGCACGACCTTCAACAGGCGCAGCACTGCCACGGCCATGTAGCACGCCAGCGAGCTCAGCTGATGCCAGAGCAGCGAGATAGCGTGCATCCAGCACAGCCAGCGCCGGCCGCTGAGTGCGTCACCGACCAGCGGCACCATGAACAGCAGCAGCGCTATGTTGGAGACGGTCAGCGCTGCCAGCGCCGCGTTGATAGCCGTGTGGAAGCGCTCCTGGAGTGCGATCGTCACCGCCAGCAGGCTGTTGAGCGCCAGGCCCGTAGCGATGAGCGCCACCGCGACGGCCGCGTTCACCATGTACAGCACGCTGCCCCGCTCGTCGGGCCGCTCGCACGTGAGGTCGCCGCCAGATACGTGGCACGTCAGGTTGGCCACCGCCGCCGCCAGACACGTGTCCGAGTCGGACGCGTTCGCCATGGCCGACGACCGACCGGCGGGGATTGGCGCCCAACGACGACGACGCCGGTAAGAGACAGAGTTTGGCAGTCAGGAGCTGCGCAGGCGCGGCCACAGCCAGTGGGAGCCGTCGTAGATGGTGCGTTTGGGGGCGGGTCTTATTAGACATCAGTTTTTTTTTTTTAGGACGGGGGGAAGTGTTGGGCACTGTGTGATTGCTTTTCGGCGTAGTTCCGGGCCTCCTCGGCCTCCGTCCCAGCGTCGTGGTCGGTGCAACATCGCCGCTGCCCAGCCTGCGCTGCCGTCTGGCCTGATACAGCTTCGTCTCGCGTCTTCGAGATTTTCGCTTCTTTCTTACGACCTACAAGGCTTAGTTCATCGTACTCCAGACTCTATTCCAGCCTCTTCTTCCCTTGTTTATTTGTCCTCTCGCTGGGGTATGTTTTTGCGGTGTTAACGACCGACGCTCCGGCCCAAAGATCGTGCTATATGACCGCACTTTTGGGCCGGAGTTTTTTCGCTGTCCTATCTGGATTTACATTCCAACCCACACCCGGCCTTCGGCCGGCGCTGACCACATCACACACCAGTTCGATACCTCCTCTGGCCGCACCTCACCGCCATGTTGCCTGGCCCGCCCGACCCTTTCGAGCCGCCCATTAGCCGTGGGCCATTCGCCCCTCCCCCCCCCCCCCCTTTACTTGTGGTTCGCGCTCATCAAGCACGAAGACGGCAAATCTCTCAACACGATTGATGTTGATGTTATGATGACTCAACACACATTCTCTCAACACGAAATCATGGCTCAGCGGGTCCTGGGAGTTTTACGGCTCCATTCTCCCCGGCCGGAGCTGTGGCCCAACCCCACGCTCCGGCAACGTTTCCAAAGCAGGGTGGTCCTGGCCCACCTCCCAAGCGGGTACCAAAGGTGCCCGTACGTCCGTGGGTACCTGCGCCTCAACAGTGCGGGCACTGCCAAAAATTTGAGCACAGTGCCTGCGCGTGCCGCGTCCGCCGCCCGGTGCGCGGCGTTTTCCCTGCCCGGCACAGCACTCGAGAGCGCGGTGACGAAAAGCCCCGCTTGTGCTCTAGCGGCCCCACTGGAGCCCAATCCTACAACGGTAATTAGATTAAGGGTCAATTCCTGACACCTGGCGCTCTAGCACTCTAGTAGATAGATTATCTCCATACTTGAGCCTAGGAAGCATTCGTCCGACTCTTTGAACAATCGCCCTTTCTTTCTACTTAGCCGGGCATCAAGACTATTTGCACCAATGGACAACGGTCGCAGCGGAGTGCTCTTGGAATTTCATGACCTCCTCTCCCCATTCTAAAATGGCATTCGTCCTGGCCGCTCCACGGTGGACAGCCTTGTTCAGATTGTCGACTCCGTACAACTCGGTTTCCACAATAAAATGGTTGCTGTTGTACGATTCCTGGACCTGAAAGTCACATTTGACAAAGCAAACAAAACAGGCCTTGTCTTTAAACTGTAAAAGATGGAGTCCGCGGCTGATTCACTTGATTTATGAAAACTTCCTCACAGACCGGACATTGCAGTCAGCTGTGGGAAATGTCGATCGCCGCATAAAGCGCAAAATCATGAACTTCCTCAGGGCAGTGTGATCTCGCCAACCT
Organism: Pollicipes pollicipes; assembly: GCF_011947565.3. Taxonomy (NCBI): domain Eukaryota; kingdom Metazoa; phylum Arthropoda; class Thecostraca; order Pollicipedomorpha; family Pollicipedidae; genus Pollicipes; species Pollicipes pollicipes. The sequence continues at coordinate 32,604,784 of NW_023596448.1, forward strand.
TTTTTCACAATATAATGATCGACGATGCATTCCAAAATATTCATAACGCATCTCTTCGCCTTCAATTCTCCCCTTGTGCCGACGACATGCCCGTGTGGTTTGCACATTCCAGCGTCGGTCGAGCTAACCACCTCATTCAACTTGCACTAAATCACATTCAAGAATGGTGTGATCGGCGGGGCCTCCAGATTTCTCCACCTGAATCAGTAGCGCTCATTTTGATCGGGAACCCTGTTCACCTCGCTCCGAAGAACCCTTCGAAAGTTTGGGGTGAAGTCATCCTATTGGTAACTACATTCATATATTGCGACATCACTCTGAATCCCCGGCTCACCTTTGTCCCTAGCTTTCAGGACCTTAAGGGGCTTTACGCACGTCGTGTCAATATCCTAAAATGTCTTGCCGGGCGGGAGTGAGGTGCCGACAGGCGCACACTCCTGCACCTGTACATAGGCCTGACCCGACCAATCTTGGATGCCTTCATCTTAAATGGTATATCTTGCACAAAAAAATCGAGTCGCTCGAGGCCCTCCAGAACGCAGCGAGAGGAGCCACCACGGGCTTCCTCCACGCCTACCCATCCTCAGCCTGCTGACGGACGCAAACGATAACCCCTTTCCTACGGTGGTATGCGTCCGTGTCCAGGATGAAGGACGCTGGGTTGCCTTCAAATGGAGGCAAAGTCGCCACTGATGCCGAGGTCAGCACGTCCTTCAGCCTGATGAATGTTGCTTCAGCCTCGGGCGACCAGTGAAATGGCGCATGTTTTTGTATCTGTCGTGTCAGTGGTGCAGTAGCCTTGGTAAAGTTGACCATGTGGCGGCGAAAGTAACCAGCCAATCCCAGAAGGCTAAGCAGCTCCTTTTTGGATCTGGGCACTGGCCAGTCCATCACTCTCTGCACCTTTTCTGGGTCGGGGTCGATTCCGTCTCTTGAGACTCGGGAACCCAGGTTTGTTTGTTTGTTTGTTATTTGTTTGTTTGTTTGTTATTTGTTTGTTTGTTTGTTACCACTGGTCGGAACAGCTGGCATTTTGCCGGGTTTAGAGAAAGGCCTGCGCTGCTGAGGCGCTTGAGCACTTCTGGAGTCGCCGCAGGACCTGACTGACCGAGTCGCCGTGGACAACGATACCGTTGAAGTATGCCAGACAAGTCATCGGCGCCAGTCCGTCCAGCACGACGCTGAGGAGCCGGGCGAACGAGCTCGACGTCGACGAACGAGCTCGAGGCGAACGAGCTCGACACCCTGGCCAGACCGCAGCTGCAGCGCCGCCAGGCACACAGCGACCTCCGACTTCCTGGGCGACCTCCATCTAATGATGCCCAGACTCCAGGTCCAGGAGGCAGAGCATGGAGGAACCAGCCAGATGCTCAAGGGCTTCATCAACTCTGGCCACCGGATGGGCCGGGACCTGGGTGATGCTGTTCATCCTGCGCATGTCGGCACAGATACGCAGTCCGGCCGCACCATGTTTGCGAATCACTCGACTGGCCCGGGCACCATTACTCGCCTCCAGGATACCTTTCCCACCAGGTTACCTATTTGAGCTTTAACCTCGCCTCTGACGTGGGACGGGATGCGTCTCGGCGCCTGCCTGAGAGGCTGATGGTCGCCCGCTGGAATGCCGTGCTGGGCTGAATGCTGAGCTGGGCCCACCAGCGTGGTGGGCCCCACTCGCCCGTCAAACAGATGTTGGTAAGGTGTCAGCAATTTTGCTGTCCGTGTCCTTTCCGGCTCCGTCAGCTCCGCTGGGCTTTCGATCGGCGGCATTTCGGAGCATTGCTTCTCTGATGCGGCGTCGCATACCTCTGTCCGATCACTATCTCTGTGTACATATCAAAAGTCGGGTCGAACGATCTCATTCTGTGTTTTCTCTTCACCGTTACAGATCGTTGTAACGTATTTCTCAAAACTACCGGGAGGGGCTGACCAGGCTGAGCCCGCATTACAGCAGGTACGCTCAGCAGGCCCGTATCTCCGTCACCTCCGACCAACGCTGGACCCACAGAAGACTCGTCATCGTCATTACATTCAATGACGCATTCCGCCCCGGCGGCACAGACCTGTCCCGCCGTCCTACCACGCGGCACACCGACGGGCCCTGCCGGCGGCTGCGGCTCCCACTCTGCGTTTGCCTGGACGGGTCGGCTCTGGTTACTCGCTGATGACCCGTTGTGCTTGACCCACGAGAGGTGCTGGCCCAACCGGGGTTGTTTTCGCGGAGTCCGGGTCTGAGTCAGCTGATGGGCCGGCGCCGACAGCGCCGGCGACGGAAACACGAGACGGCGGAACGCGACATCAGTCAAACAGCGGTACCGTTGGGAAAGTGCCGCCTCAAAACGCGGTCAGTGTCCCGGATGTGGTTGCTGAAGAACTCTCCTCAGTGGCCATAGGACTCGGGCAGGGCAGTTACAACGGAGGCGGTTGGAGGCGAATCCCAGAAGCCTGACTGGTGTTTTTTTATGCTGATTCGGCTGTAATTGCTACAGGGCCTGCAGTGGCATTGAGCAATTAGCTTAAGATTGTGCCTGGTATGAGAGAGATAGAAGAGGACCTGCACTGCGGGGGACACCCGGGGCGGCATTCGCCGCCTCGTGCCGGATTCCCCCTGGCGCGTTTCCCGAGCTCGTCGTTTGACGGTAGGCCTGTTGGAGGTGGTTCGGTCTGTTGCAGCCGTGACAGACCCCGTTTCGGTGCCGACAGTCGGCTCGTAGGTGACCGGTAGCATCACACGTGTAACAAAGGCGATTGGCGGCGTGGGGAGAATACCGGCGACCGTTGCTCCGGGGACGGCGCGACTCGTTTTGCTACATCTGCAGCTGAGAGATACGGCGTAAGATCTGCTGCCGGATGTTCTCAGAGGCGGTCGCTTGAACGTTCTTGTTGGTTGCAGCGACCGGCTACAAAGGCAGAGCTTCAGCAGACGGCAGGTGGTCCACCTTAATTACGGCCGCGTCATAATTGACGATTCCAACGAGTGCATGACAGAACCTAGCTGGAAGGACAAGGAGCAGATAGTTGAGTGGTAGGTCTTTGCTGGGACCCTGTTGTCCGGGCAGCGCCTTCTGCAAGTTGTGCGATAAGCTGACCAGGATTCAACCGAAACTGGTGGCGGAGGTCCACCCTCATTTGAGACAGTTGAATATGCTGAGCGACCGGGTTGAGACGCACAAAGAAGTTTCTGAGAGTTGTTTCGGCGGATTCGGGAGTTTCTCGCTGCTCCTTTGACAGTGAGCTGAATGCCAGCTTGGCAGCGCCGTCCAAACACGGAGGAATAACTGATAAGACCTGTGCGTCTGTCCATGCTGGGGCTTGCAACACCACGAAAGACTTGATGTCAGCGATGAACGCGGACACCGTTTGGCCCACACCACTGGATCGGGGAAATGGGATTTGGATGCTGGAGGATACCATGGTGGGTGGAAACGAGACAATACAAGATTCGTTCGTATCCGAGCTCATACAAGTACCTAGCACCTAGCTAAAATAAAACCGTAGCATTAGCAAAATGATCACAAAATTTGTTATCACCGAGCTTAGAACACGACAGCTGTACGATTAATTCATAAGCGACAAGTGCAAGACATAACAATCACGACTGGTTGGGGCCGTTCCGTGCGCAGCAGGAGAGGGGGGGGGGGGAGGGGGATCTTGGGAGCTGCAGTCGGACCTTGGGCATAGGTTTGTTCCCTTGCTAACTCTGCGGCGACTGTAGCCAATGTAAAAAATCCGCCGACGTTCTTTTTCTTCTCCAATTTCACGTCACCAAATATCAAGAACCGTCTGGTAAAAAATAAGGAACGGCACGGAAAATGCGGCACGACAAAGCAGACAACGGGGCCGTTTGGTTATCATAAAACACTTTGAGTTCATTCCTGGCGCAGTGCTGCGCCATAATTGTAAAGAGGCGACAAATTTTACGTCAGATAAAAACGCTACCTTTCCCCGACGTTTTTGTCCAGTAAGGTATAACGCTCGCGTATTCCGAGTGAGAGGTGAGCTATTTGAGATGAGAAATGAAACCAATAGTGCTTCAAAATTGCCCAACCATGTTTTTATGCAATCTCCTGCACCCCATGTCTCTTAAGTTTTGTTGTGGGGAGAGCAGTAGTAAGACACCGCCTTGTTTTATTTTGTTTGTTTAGTACGACACCGCCATTTGGTTTGGATGACATCATGGAACATTCCAGTTGTAAGATAAAACTCTGTGCTTGTTGTAAAATCGATTCCAAATCAAAAGCCAATAGCTTGAGCCCCTTGACCAATAAAGATGAGCCAGTATTGGCATTCACTGCAAACAAAAGCACCTTGAACTTTGTAGGTTATGGTTATATTGCACAACATGCTTGATATAAACAATGTGTGACCTTACATCATGCAGATAACCACACTTTTCACGACAGGAAGCTGGCTACCATATTCCCTAGAGTTGTGATGCAATGACACAACTAGATCCATTTTCATGATTGAATAGGAAAATTATAGCTGTTGTGAATATTGTGCAAAGCTTAAAGTGATTACACTGTTAACAACATTCACAGTTTACAGCAGTGTGTTCAAAAAGCAAGAATAGGTGTAATGTTTTCACTGTCAGGCAGTGCTGAAACCATTAAGCTGATTCAATCTACAGTATTGTTCACACAAGTAATGCCACATGTGATAACAAGAAAATATAACACGTTATGAAATGGAATTGAAAACCCGCTGACCTTGCGCAAGCGTGTCAGAACTTGCTTGTCTGCGTCATATGCCGGTTTTGGAACCCTACCGTATTTTACCTTAAGTTCTTTCCAAAATTGTCCCAACAGGGGGTTGAAGGCGTGGGTGTAGGAACAGGAAGGGCCAGGGGGCCATGCCCCCCCCACTTTTCAAGGGGGGGGGCAGCAATGTTAGCTGACCCCTGCCTCACTTTTCACATTAAGGTTGCGTTTAGCTTACTTTTGCAGCACATTACACATACATCCTGATTTTCCTAGCCCACCAGCCATCTTCCTCAAGCAGTGAGCTAGAATTGCTTTTGAACTAGGGTGGGAGTGAAAAATTCCATCGCAAAAAGACCGTGCAGGAGTGAAAAAATCAGTTCACAAAAGATGGAATCTATGAGCTCGTGACTGATGCTTCAGCAAACGAAGACATCTATGTCAAGTTGGCATGGACGTAATGTCATGAACCTGACAACACTTTTTTGTTTTTGACATCTTAAACTGTTAAAGTGAAACATAATACATTAAAGCATAGTAATTTCATGGCAGTGCACTGAGCATAAACAATTCTTAACACCAATAATTTCATGCTGTACATTGCACTTCCCTTCCACAGCACTTTAACACAAAACAAAGCAAAGGAATTTAATAACAAAATAACAGAAAATTCAACAAACATAAAACGCTCAAGCAAAAAAACCTTGGATTCCTAAGCGATGTACTACCATGTACGGTAGCCGTCCTATATTTTAGTGGCGGTGTCCCTTTCATATCGTTGGCTTTCGGTGGCGCATAACGCTTGTATATTGCCGCATGACACGGGGGTCTGAAATATAGACGAAGAGCTCGAGCAGAGTATATGGCGTTTAAGACCAATTACTGATAAATAAGACTCGGACACGATACCACATCGTATACCTCAGCCAATCATCAAGTCAAACACAATAGACATACCTCTGGCTTTTAAGATAGGGTCAGGGGGAACAAATAATTTTCACTGTTTCTTACAAAATACCAATGCTTATTCCATGAAAGTAGCGTAACTACGCCTAACGTAAAGAGGCCCTACTTCATCTCATCCTCTCTATCCTGTTTCTATCACAGCAGCAGTTGTGCGTTACTGATTCTTGAACAATTCTTATTGCCACTTGCCATGCGCATAACCAACTTAACCTAACTTAGAGTATCCCATATGCTGCACATCATCTTAAATCACCTATCTGTTGACAGCAGCACTTGTGATAAAAACATGATATAGGTAATTTTTGGCTGGTTTCAACTTACCTTTTTATTCAGTTTATTTGTGTGTGCTTGTTAACATCAGACAAAGTTGACAACACACAAATCAAAATGTTTGAAATCACTTTGAACGACTTATTTTGATTGCCATGGTCAACCTATGTCAGGGGCAATAAAAGGTATGCTCCACAAAACAATCTCTCTTCTCCAAAAGTAACGTAACCTTTAGATGACCATACCAGTATAGCTGCTTGCCTTTTCACCTGCAGTAAAGGCATCTATTTAGGCTTGTGTATTCATATTTAATGACAAAATTTGACATGGTGGCTGCACATTTTAAATGGGATGGTCTGACTGTTTGTGACATACCAATATTGAACTCATATCATAATTGCTATGCAGCTTAGAGCATCCTCGTGTTAAAAATATATTGCATATATACAGTACAGTCATTTGCCAGCCACCAAACCATGACAACTCTAGAAAACATCTGGTTAAAGCAGCCATGAGGGACCCACTTCAATAAATTTGGGGCAAACAATCGAGAATATGGAACAAAATAAGCCCATTGCATGCCTTGTGGCATCATGATTTGTCTTACGACAAAGCTCGACTGATTGAAACAGAAAATGGCTAACTCTGGTTACCAATCATGTGTTAAAAGTAGGTAGGGTTTACTTGGTTCACAATTACTTGGTTCACTTGGTAATTACTTGGTTCACAGGAGGCTTATTGGTTTTTTCCTGCTCCCCCAAGACCAAAAGTCAATACCTTTTGCATGGTCTGCTGGCAGACAGAGTTATCTCACTCATCACTCAAATATAAATATAAATTATGCCCACCAACCCACGAGATTAAAATTCGAAACAAGTAAGAGGTGTGCATGATTAACAACTCCTGAGGGCAGAATTTCGCCACCAAACCCTTCCGTATTAGCTGCGTCAGGTCTGTCCCAAGGCTCTGTATGGCAGCATAAGGATGACCTTGTCAGGTAGCCTGGTGACTTAGACACTCGAAAGGCTTAGATTTATCATTATTGGGCGCCGCCATTAACCAACATTACGATTAACGAGGGTTTAACTGGGCAAAAATGGCGGTAAAGATAAGTTCCGTGCTTCAGATTGTCTCCTTCATTCCCTGTGAATTGTTCACTCTTGGGTGCATATTAAACACGTTTGGGCGGCTGGCGAATTAATCCAAGTTATGTATGAAATACGTACAAGTTTGCAGCTGGAGAATCTTGCAGAGACATTGGTCAACATTTTAAGCAACAGATGGTACCTCTAAAGGCAATCCAAAAGAAGGGAAGAATAAAGTGGTATCACACTCGTATGATACCAAGAAAAATAAGAGTAGTTAAATAAATACAAGGACTGATACTTTTCTGGCAAAATTTTGTAATCAGCTGATTTGACTTAAAGCTGTTAAAATAAATGCTCAAATTGCGACATTCATATTGTAACTTTAATTTGGAAGGCATTTCTTGAATATCACACAACTTGCATTACTAACCGACTTAAGTGTTTAAAGGTAATTATTTCAGAAGCATCATCACTTTCGTCCACCGGTGGACCACGGCGAATAATTAGCCACTAGGTTGACGCTCCGCAGACTTTGGAGGCTGCAACGTGTGGTGTCGAGGTTTTTGTTGTTAAGATTTGCGAGCGCGTGTGTTATAAAATTACGTCACATAAATTACATTACTAACCGATTCTGACCAAATGCTTATCATTTCCAGACAAACATGGCTTGGCCATGTTAATACACGTTGTTGACCACTCGATCTACATTCCAATTTTCATCTTCAAATTTATATCAAACATATCGATCTACAATCGACCTTCGCGATGTCCTTCATGTCTGTGGAACCCAGATAAACATCCTGACAAAGCCCTCTAAATTCTATCGGTTTATAAAGAGCCCACTGAACCATTGCAAATTACGGGCACCGGTGATTTATTCCATGCTGTCGCTCAACGCCAGATTTCTGCAGTTTATTGACTTTAAGACACAAACAGAATTGATGTCGCGGTAGCATCAGGCTTCTGTTCTGTTTGCAAGATAAAAATGGCACTAGGTCACCATAAGAAGGGCTTATGTTTACCCTGTGTTTCCCCTTAGCAAGGCTCTGGCTACGCCCCTGCCTACACATAAAGGCAGATCAAGTCGTCTACGTTGAATGATGGGCAATTGAATGTCCGTTGTGCCAATTCATGCCTAAGACAGGCAGCTTCCCGCAGGCTTTTTCTGGGGAGGTGTGGTGTAAGGGAAGATAATTCAGGAAATATACTATTTTAGGTGTCCAAAACGTTTTACACACCAATAAGTAGCAATGCTGACCCAGAAATATGCAACAAAGCAGCCATACGATCAGTTCGCAATAAGTCATGCGTAAGACAGCCGAGCCTGGGCAGTGGCTGCCGACGGCGGACGGGAGCAGGGCTCAGATAAGGAATATATGACAGAAGGGCGTTCATTCTGTGCCTTGGTTTTAAACGGAGAATCTCCAGTTTTATGGCTTTTGTCACAATGCTTTCGGCAGTTTCAAGCTTCCGAATTTGCTTCCGCCTAACACTCATATCACTGTGAATCATATCACACATCACCGGCGAATCATATCACATATCACCGGTGACGCAATTTGGCGGTGAAACTAGTCAAGTAATGATAAAATCACTCCCTTACCTGTTCCGGACGCTTTTTATCATTTTCAACGACATTCATAGCATTTTACTTGTCAAATTCACATCTAAATCCAATTTTTGGACGGTATGAACTCGTTTGGAAAAACTTTCGACGGCGTGATTTCACGACGGCTGTTCCCACGCGTCAGGCGTCCGCCACACGGTGTTGGCCCGCCGACGCCGCTCGGTTGGGTGGAGACTGCAACCGCAGTCATCTGTGATCTTGCTTCTAAGACTGCGAGCACGCAGGCTCAAAGTATTTTATGAATTTTTTTATTTGCTAGTTTTATCAATATCTTGTGTGATCTTATTAATATCTGATTAATATCTTGTTTTATTAATATTAATATCTTTTATTAATATCTATCATATGTGATCTTGCTTCTACGACTGCGAGCACGCAGGCTCAAGGTTTTTATGAAATGTGTTTCACATGTTGCACCGCATCAAGGAAGGACGCAGGGGTAGAACTTTCTTGAGTGAGTTGGGGAGAGAGGTTGAGCCAGTTAGGTTGACCTGACCTGCTCTGAAATGCTGATATTTCCCTGGACTTCGACCCCTTTGATTTGAGTCCACGATATCAAAATTAAACTTAAAAAACAAATATTTGGCCAGTTCCAAAACTTTTTTGACGCTGAACAATGGCTTCTCATCTGAAACCAATCTGACATTGATTATGATAAGATATTAAAATCATGGTATAGACTGTGATGCGTTAAGGACCTTCTGCACCAGCAGTTCAGATATTAGCTACATTTTATTGGCCCAGTGTTTCCTTTTTAGCTCATGTGTACTGCAGGCAGGGGTTTAGAAGAGCATGGAAGGGGCTTAAAGGGAGTATTCCACATTTGTATGGGGTTTTGAACTGAAATGGCTATTTTGAGCATCATTCGGTGCATTACGAAGTCTTACCTTTTTAAATGGAATGCTTCGCATTTGAGGGTATTTAAGAAAGCGTTCGAGATGACGAAATAGGCGCACTTATAACGATATGCATACTTTTAAGAGGAAAGACTGCTGTAGGCGGTCTTTAATAATCAAGTAGTCCCCGTATCACCAGTCTTATAAACACAGATATATTATCAACTAAGTAGTATGCTACTTCATATGTATATTGTGCACATGTGCTATATGAGTTGATACTCGAAGCCATGCCTTTCTCAATAAACCGTCTCTCTCTGTCTGTCTGTCTGCCTGTCTGTCTGTCCGGCTCTGTCCCTCTGTGCCTGTCTCTCTCTCTCTCTCTCTCTGTTCTGTCTCCCTTCTCTCTTCTCCTCCTCTTCTCTCTCTCTCTTCT
>NW_023596448.1:32614806-32636025 GCF_011947565.3 Pollicipes pollicipes
TGCCTTTCTCAATAAACCGTCTCTCTCTGTCTGTCTGTCTGCCTGTCTGTCTGTCCAGCTCTGTCCCTCTGTGCGTCTGTCTCTCTCTCTCTTCTCCTCTCCTCTCTCTCTCTCTCTCTCTATCTCTCTATCTCTCTCTCTCTCTCTCTCCTCTCTCTCATCTATCTCTCCTCTCTCTCTCTCTCTCTCTCTCTCTCTCTCTCTCTCTCTCTCTCTCTCTCTCTCTCTCTCTCTCTCTTCTTCTCCCTCTCTCTCTCTCTCTCTCTACTCTCTCTCTCTATCTTCTCCCTCTCTCTCTCTCTCTCTCTCTCGTTTCTCTCTCTCTCTCTCTCTCTCTCTCTCTCTCTCTCTCTCTCTCTCTCTCTCTCTCTCTCTCTCTCTCTCTCTCTCTCTTCTCTCTCTCTCTCTCCCTCTCTCTCTCTCTCTTCCCTCTCTCTCTCTCCCTCTCTGTAGGCGACACAATTTCTTTTTTTAGTGAATATGCTCTTCAATACATCATTGCTCGTTACGTTATTGTACCTTGTACAGCGATGGCTGAGACCCAATCCATGGTCGTTTTATTTGGAAGTTGTGTTCACAAACGCCAGATACGAACGACTCGACAATTATATTTGTCTTTGACTTATTCGTCGCATAGAAAATGGAATAGCAGGATTTGATTGACAGGATGATAACAGGATTTGAGTGATATTATGGTATCATGGTTGCCTGGATGACCTTGAAATAGTCTTCCCGAAATAGTTTGTTATCCTTGCGAGCGTGCAGCTCAGAAATTAAAGAGGTCTAGGTGCTGTACGGCAGGACTGTGCACTGCACCAAAGCGTTCCCAATACGGCTATTTCAGTTCAAAATCCTCCACAAATGTGAAGCAATCCCTTTAAGCCCAAACTGCTCTCTTTATCCATACGCCCCGCAGAGATGTACAAACTGTCTTGTGTGGATTATTTCAAGGACGTCTGTCATTGAATATTGAGAAAGCTGTATAAGCTTCAAACACCAATCACGTTATATGCTACGCAATCTAAGACATTGGACATGGTTACTTTTTACGGAATGGACGCTAATAATCGAATAACTTAACAAGAACACCACGACCGAGCATCTAATTACAAGAAATCTGCGTCAACTTATGGATAAATGTGCAAGAGCACCACAGAAAGGCCCAAAACACCAGCACATAACGGTCCTTAGCTCAGCGGGTCCTGCCATTACCGCTACTACCGTCTTTTTGAAAGTTGGGACACAACATGTGAGTGCTAGGGTGCAATCTCGCACGGCTAGTTTAGTAGCGCCTCAACGTCATACAAACGTTTCATGACGCAATCGGACAATGACGCATTGGCACTCACTAAATTGAGACATTGTGCCATCTAGATCAGTCTTTTTCACTTAAGAATATACCAATATTTATAACTGAACTGATTTCATCACATCTCATGCTTACTTCAACACCTTCTAATGTGGAACACTTTCTGAACACCCGCACAGATGAGGGATAATTTAACCCCTCAAAGGTTTTTCGGGCCTGAATTTCCGAACGGCGCAACGTTATGTAAACACAAAACCCGAAGCTTGTGTTGTATGATTGTAGCCACCATGACCTGCGAAAGGTAAAATAAAGTTACTGACCTTAAATGAGTATCTCACGTTTTACATAGAACAGACGTCTAAGTTCTCGGACACTCTGGACACCAACCTGGAGTTTGACGTTGTTTGACCTTATTTGTCCCGACGGTCATAACCTAGGAACGTCAAACTTTGACCCAAGTGAGTTCACGCACAGGCTAACACACCCTGTGAATTTAGGTGTCTCTAGCTTTGTTAGTTTCTGAGATCTCAGTAGGGATCAAGTTAACCCCCCACCCGAGCGAAGGGCATCCAACCGGCCACCCGGGCGCGTGTTTAAGTCAGCATTGTGGAGGGAGGGGGCAGGCACTTCAAAAGCATAGAAAGTGACACCCCTGGATGGACGTTTTCATTTGTGTTGGCCTTGCTTCTCATTATGAACCTCATTGTGATCCCCCTTTGTAATAACTTAGAAACCTCGTGCCTTTCTGCGGGCAAGAATCCCAGTGGGTGATCCAGAGGGTCGCATTGTGCTTCCCGGTCAGGGGCTGAAGGGTCGTCTCGTCCCCATGCGGGGTGCCCACCGGCTGCCTTTTTGGCGATACAGGGGCATCCCTTTATGCACGTTGGTCGCCTGCCTGACATTGGAGCCCCCTGACCCGAAATTTAGACCCGGATCGACGCAGGAGTCCTCATTGACACGAAACATTTCCCTTATCGACCCGTGTCCAATAATTAGCACAGAAACTCCAGTTCAGCATGATGGGCCCCAGGGCTGAAATGGGATGGAGAGCTCCCCGTTCTGTAATGGAATCCCTGGTTGGCACATGACCTTCCACCGTCTCATTATGAACTCCCATCATAAATGCTCATATTTACTTTCATTGTCAGAGGTCCCCAACCAACGCAAGAGGCCCCCTAGCATTCTGAATCCAGTCTCCGTGCCCATTCAACGGATGCTAACCTGGCCGACTTGGGGTCCCTTGCAGACACAGGATCCTGTCTTAGGCAATGTGGGCCCCGACCGACACATAGGCCTCATTGTTTCGGGGGTCCCAACCAATGGAAATCGCGGGTCCCAGCCTTGTCCTTGCTTGGGAAATAGGCTCCCAGGGTTTAGACTGGCATGAGGTCGCCTGTTCGTTGTCGGTCTCTGACCAAAACAGAGACCCGTTCGTTATCTTTGGGTGTCTCCAAACGGTGCGAGAGGCTCTCCGACTGACATTTGAGGGCCCAGTTCTGCAGACCGTGGTCTTTGATGTGACCTACAACCGGCCCTTCGTGCCTGGCAATCAAGCAATCGATCGAATGCCCCTCTCCGGGCCCCTCGAGCACTGCCCCAGGCCGATTCTGGGCTCCTCGCCATGCATGACCTTCACTGTGCAATGTGGTTCCCAGACCAGGTCTCACGGGCCTCGACCGATCTAGATCTCGGGCACTGGTCTTGCCGTTGCTTGGGAAATGCACCTGAATTTCAGACCTGACGCTGGAGTAATCTGGTAGGGAACCCGTCACGTGTCACGGTTATTAAGTCTGTACCGCAGGGGTGTAGTTTCGCGAAATAGGCTAAGGGGTCTGAGCGGGGAATCTTTCACCTGAAGCACACAAAACAGTTTATTTCCCGAATTTCAGTCACTTTCTTTTCAACGTCATGGAGGAGACTTATACGCGATGGGATAAAAACTATAGCACTGCTTTAATGCACTTCCTCGCCGTACCTTGGCGGAGAATGTTGTCGTTGGGTAACATTACCGTTTTGTTTGGCGTCGGTCATCAAAATCATGTTCCGGAAATCGACGCGGAGGCCATGTTATGTGGCTTCGGACGTTAAACGTGCACGGCTTTAGGAGTGAAAAGAGTAAGCTGATGTGCGCGACCATTAAAGGCTGCCATGGAAGCTCCCGGGTCGGGACGGTACTGCCGGCTGCAGGCTGCAACGCAGCGCTCGCGTTGTGCACGTTTCACACGGCTGGTGCTTTTTTAGAGGTCGCTGAAGGACGGCTGCCGCCATCGGTTCAGTCAGCTGTTGTCGATCGTCAAGTTTGTGTCAATGTTGCATCAAACATTCACGTCTGGATGGAGGACGGCACATTTCGACCGTTCTTTCGAACGCTGCCTGGTAAAAATTTGCTAACGTTTTTGGGTGGAAACATTTCACCGGTCTGTTTTCAATATCCGATAAGGCATCGGATGGTATCGAGACAGAATAACGCAACTTGCTGCAGTTGTGGATCTTTGAACATCACTGAGTAACCCCAAAGCACGCAGACAACCGCACAAAACTTCATGAAAGTTAACAAGACACATTAATTGTGTAAGTTAAGCATGCATCACGCGAGAAAAAAGAAAACCAAAAGTACCCTTGAAAACACGGTACGATCGCCAAGTTCCTCAGCGTGACTAGCTTAGTCACCCGTGCTCAACTGAACATGACATCGTAGTTTTCATTTTCTTTGCTTCTTTTACCTATGAGACAGCTAGAAAAAACGCTCTTTGAAGTTGATATAATGCTGATTTTCCATTTGAAATGTCTTGCTTGCACCTTGCCTCTGGATGGCGTTCACAACATGAGATCTCGTGAGCCGATCCCCGCGCGGCCGGCTTTATCGGGCGTCTGCTGCTTTGTCACAGGCTTAACACAGCTGAGCGACACGCGCAATTTTCCAAGGGGGCAGCAACGAGCAACGCCCGACAGTACGTCGTTGCGGGCTGCACTGGGTGTGCAACCAGGACCCGGTGTGTAACGGCTACGTGTTGCAACGGGTACTTGGAATATACCCGTTGCAACGCGTATTCTGGAATTATTTGTAATTATCCGCTGTTGGTATGTGCTCTTTGCTATCACCTTGTTAACTTTTGTTTGTTCCAGCTTTGCCCGCATGTTACCTGGCAACGTCATTCTGTTGCCCGTCTGTTACCTGGCAACGCCCTTCGTAGCTAACGACTTCTTCTGGTTACAGCTAGAACATCCTTTTATCACAACATCCACCTTGGCACGTGAGCCATTCAGCGTGCTCAGCTTGTTAGTCCGTGTACTCAATGTGAGCCGCTTATGTTCATCTAAGCTGAGTGTAAGAACAAGTTGCGTCAGCTTGTTAGCCCTTGTGCGTTTGACCTTGAAGTGCGCTTGTGCACTTGTGTGTGCGCTTGACACAAGTGCGCTTGACCCTGAAGCGTTATTATTATGCCAGACACCGCCCCAGCTCTTTCGCTCCAATCGCACTGGTGTATTACATGCACTAGATTATTCTATGAACACCCATCTCCCGGGCCAACAGCAGAGGCTCATTGCCATTGAGCCGTCCAGTCAGAGGCGAAAAACTTCTAATTTACCGAATATGATCAGCGACAAAAACTGGCACTTTGATGACGAAATTGCGAACATGAAAGCAAAGTTTAACCGACCATTCCATATTGCAACCGATTACCCCAGCGAGACGAAATTCAATGCTTAGTATTGGACTGCACTCGCTAACGCTTGCAGCGTGAGCACGTGTAGAGCACTTGTCGAAACCTTTAACGTTTCGCTAATGAGCAAGTTGTGCCATAAAATGATTCCAAACGGAGTAGCTTTCATCAGGATAGTTTTTTTGACAGAAACACTACAAATTATAATATACCAGTGCTGACGTCACAGGTAAGTGGTGGCACAGTGATTTTCCAATGCCCCTCCGATCATTGCTTTTCACAGATCTCCCAGCCAAGATTCACTTCACATTCTAAAAAAGAGAAAAGAAGCAAATAGCTAGTCTTATTACTTTTCGTCAGAATCGTGGCTGGCCGCGGTATCTTGCGATGAACGTGATCGGTTTGCTACGCAGCGTTTTCAAGCGCCGTGCCATTTGAGACGGCTGGGCTGGATTGCTTGCCACGCGGTATTGCGTCGGGCTTGGTGCAAGGCTGAGGGATGCTGTCTGTTGTGTTCACGTGAGAAGCTGGCTGGATAGAAGAACGTCGCTAATCGTCAGTTTCATAAGGTAGCAGCGTGGTAGCCTTGCTGATCTGGGAGGATTGTGAATAACCTAGCTGTAGCTTCAGCAGTAAACGGAGGTCGTTGGGGCGACACATGTCACATATTCATCCGGGGCTTCCTGCTGCTGAGAGGAGTAGCGGCTTTAAGGTAAGGGGCCGAGCATTGCTGGTGTAGGCCTCTCGCATTGTCCGTTGCATCTCAGACTTAGCGCACTGATCGGTGGACGTGTGTGAGATAAAACGCCTTTAGCTGTCATCATATTACATATAAAGCAATATAAAGGTACAAGAGGTGTTCCCAAACGTCGTTCACATCTGTTGATACCAATATATCAAATGGATTTTCCTCTAAATAATTGGGATCATGTTAGGCAGTGCAAGTTCTGCAACGGCAATGAATATGCGGAGATACTGAAGATCGTCAACACTTTCAGCTGATTGCACGATGGCGTCACGAAACCAAAAGTGAAATCGTCTCACGTGCTTTTGGGGCCACGCTATTGTTGAATGTAGTAAGGCTGCAGGGATGTAGTTTTGTAAAGTGCGCAGGGGTGAGGGAGAGAAGGGGACGGGGGGGGGGGGAGGTGGATGCAGGAAGAAAAATTGCGTAAAGTGGCGGCTTTGAGGCTTGTTGGAGGAAGATCCCAGTGCGTTAAATAGGTAGCACTAGTATCGAATGCGGCTTTCTTGGAATATCAAAGAAAAACTGCTCTCGCCTCACGAATATCATCATTGGTGCGGTGCGACAGACCTGGAAGTTTATCATTAATCCGTGTGCCAAGGAAAAAATTTGTCTCAGCTGATTCCGAAAGATTCACCCCCTCGATGACACACCCTAATGCACATCCCACTTGTTATCAGAATACCGCGGCAGAAGCGATGGCTCAGGCTGCTCCGCGTATTTATAGCAATACATGACAAGAAAGCTAGGGTTAAGGCAGAAACAAGCTTTAAACGCTTCAACAACCTCAATTAAGGACACGGCAGAAACAAGCTAAAGACGCTTCAACGACCTCTCAACAGCTTTGCTTAGACCTTAAAGCAATGAAAAAGGGCAAACCACTAGGGTCAAAAGGCTTCACCTCCGACCTTTTCAAGCATTTCTAGGGGTATTTAGAAACATTTTCTATCGTGCTTTCAGACAAAGTACAGCAAGCACTCCGCTAAGTTCGCATCTTGAAGGCATGATCACTCCTATCCCCAAAGCAGGTAAACCGTCAGACGAACTGAAGGGTTGGAGACCAATATCTTTACCAAACATCGACTTTAAAATCATATTTGCGGTTATCGCAAACAGGCTCAGGGGTGTTAGAACGCCCTTATTTATCCCACCCAGTCGGCATATATGAAAGGACATTTAATTGCAGAGAACAACAGATTAGTATGCGACTTTGTTGATTCAATGAATAACTGAAGTCTGGTTTGGTAGTAGCAGCTGATTTCAAGGCCGCAGTTGAAACGGTATCTTGGAGCTTCCTTTCTAAAGCCCTGGATCAGTATGACTTTGGAGAATGCCTCAAACATTTAATACATATGGGATATCTACCACATACTTCGCTCGTATATTAAGGGATGAGTTCCTCGGCGAAAACAATGAATGCTTATGCAGCACTGCATAAGGCAACGAGATCCAGCGTCTGGCTGTCTCTTTAATCTCGTCGTGGAACCCCTAGCACACGACAGTACAATCACAGCAGCTGTCCGGCATTAAAAAAACATGGTTAAGAATTTCGGGTGCCGCAGTTCGCTGACGATTTAATAATATTACTCAAGGCAGATAATGTGTTGATAAACGGAACGACAAATTAGATAACAAACTTTTCCTCCGTTTCCGATCCAAACTTAACCATTTACAAGCAAAATGCCTTCAAATCGGGATCGGCACTGAAACTCCACAGACGAATGCAGGGGAAATCGCGTTTGCTGAAGAATTAAAAGTGCTCGGCGTTACTTTCAGAAAGAACAATGTGGACATAACCAAAAAAGCTTGAATTGAAAATACTGCTGAAAGAACATGAATATTGCAATAGGAAAAATGACACTTAACTTTTGTGTGTTTAACTTTTAACACTTAACTGTTATCAAGTCCTTGCCAGTTTCAAAACTAGTGCACATATGTACAGCTTTGCCTATAGTATATATAATAACTATAAAAAATAGTATATATAACAAATATATAGCAAATATAATAACAGTAGTACTGTTATTCAAATTCATGTGGGGATGTCTACAAGACCGTGTTAAAATAACTAAAATGACACAACATGCCTGCTCGACGGTCTAAATATGGTAGATATCAACTGCTTCACGAAAAGCTTAAAATATCGTGGATTCGAAGGTTTCTTTGCTCTTAGCACGATTGTTCAAAGCTAATCAGGGTGAAAATTGTCTCTGTTGAAGACCAGGTAACCTACGGCCCAACGAAATTGAAATATGGCTTGAAGGTATTTCAAAATCCGTTTTGGAAGAATGTAAAAAGTGTGTCTTGTAAAAAGCGTGGTCCGCTGTAAAAAAAACTAAGAAATTGAGAAGGATAATTATCAGGCAACTTTGGTTTCACTTCTGCTATTTCTTTCCATAAAAGCACGTTACCGAAATATCAACGCTTCTATATCCCCATCCTCCTGCTTTCCTCCTCCGAGTAGGGCTGCTACTACCGTCTAATGTATATGAAGACTGCTCTAGCCAACACAGTTTGACCACTCAGAAAATATGAACCTCCATGGGCATCGTTTGAACACGTCATGGAACATCTTTATAACGTCAGAGCTTCCGACGAACAGGCCCTGTCAGAACAGCCACTGTAACGGACAGGCTGATCGGATTGTGGTACAACAATTTGCCGAGGACACCTGTTTTGCTGGAGCGTGTTTGCGGAACCGAACATCGTCATGTGCTCGTGTTAAGGCCTTTCAACGTGATTCATGTTAGACATCCGCCCTTTTACCCTCTTTTTTGCCTAATCATACATACCCGCGACAACCCGCTTGTTGGAACACGCTGCATGCGCCAGCCACCAGCGACCGAAGAGCCCCCTAGTGGGACCAGCACCTAGCGCACACCCCGCAGAGGCACTGCGCGGGCTTAGTACGGGTGGCTGGGCCCCCAAGCGCATGTGGTCCTGCCCCACGGTTAGCCACTCTCGCTCGTCGCATAGCCCTGAAAGATCAGTGCTAGCCGAAAGGGCTCTACTCGAAATAGCCGAATCGTGTTCGAAACTTGCACTTAACGTAAAATAAACTCGCTGAAAGCCGACGGATGAGCGTTAATGCCTCGAATTATCCGAACAGATGAGAGAGACAGACGATTCAAGCATCATATTTGCCTTGACTTTGATCACTACACGGCCACTGAGCTGCCGGTACTCACGTGACGTGTCGATGGCGTCATGCTTGCCTGAATGACCTTGAAAATGTCTGCACGAAAAAACCTGCACAAGCTCAGAGACAAGAGGATTATGCCCACTTCCAAGAGGATGACCGCGAACCGCACAGAAAGCTCTTCAATGTTATTATCTCAGTTCAACCCCCCTGCAATGTGGAACAATCCTTTCAATGACACTGCTCCGACCTATGCACCCAGCCCCCGCCGTGCCATGTCATTGGGGCTTTACGACGCACTCACCTGCTGAGGCTATATGGCGTCGCCTGCCTCTCACCCTGGCAGGAAGGGCGGGCACCGCGGGGAATCGAACCTTGTACCTCTGGTTTCCCAGACGCGCAGTGGTCAACGCAGACGCGCCGACCACTACACTACCGGCACCCTACCAACCCCGCCGTCTCCACGCGCGGAACAGCCCGGAGCATTGAGTTTATTGACAACATGCCTACAGTACTGCTTGGCTTGCTATGTACGTGAAATATTTCGTTGCGGCGCGCGTTCAGTAAAACCACAAGCCGTCCATACATTTCTGCGGTAGCACAACGTAGCAAATTTGAGGTGAAAATTGTAAACGCAGCTTTGAAGAGCGAGTCAACGTCACACCAGGCAGACCTGTTATCAACTGCCCACTGATCCCTCAAGCCGTCCTGGTGGGCGTGGCCGCCCCGTGGGCGCAACCTGGGTCAGGTTGCGCCCACGGGTCATTTCAACCTGGGTCATTCTGTTTGCGCAATCGCACTGCATTAAAACCATCCCGCGTATCTTCCTCATGTATATACACACCAGCCGCTCCGTTATCTACAAAATTCCCACGTCCACTGGCGCGCACCGGGCAGCGGCGTGCGAGACGTCGGCATCCTCTGACTACGGCGGCCGGGTCCTAGGCCTGCTGCTTCATGCCGGTGCCCACCGGCCCGTGCCTCCTCTCCCAGAGCATGCGGTGCTTCTGCTTCATGTAGCAGTCCTTGACCGAGGCGTACGCGCTCAGGTCGCCGTCTGCCGAGGTCACCAGAGACGGGGTCACGGCTCAAGGTCGCGACCTCTGGCGGGCGCGGCCACAGCGCTAGCCGTGCCGTCGCTCCGCCGCGCACGCGAGCGCCGAGGCCTCCGCGTGGCAAGACCTCACGGCGACCTCAACAGGGAGACGTGAACAAGCAGCACTGTGCCCCCCCCCCCCGCCCCGGTGAGTACACTTGCAGTCCACCCCCGGGTCGCGGCGTCCGATCAAGAACATCGCTTATGCCTCCGCCGTTGATAAAACGCCCCGCACATCGGAACATCTCCTCATGCATCCTTCGTTCAACGTAAGGTTCAGTACTTTGCGCTGGAGACAGACGATAGTAATGAAAGCGCCGGATAGCAGTGAGTGTCTTGGGACGCATGACGAGCGCCATGCTGTTTCTACAGCGCGCGACGGAGCTAGGGCGATAAATGGAACGCATCCGACGATTTATGGTCACATGCTGGAATGCCATACGCATTGGCGCGCCTTGCAGAACTTTGAAACGCGAGCGACCGCCAGCCGCAGCTGTGATCAGCCGCACAAGTGACGTTCACAGCGCGGGCCTGGCTCCCCTCCAGACCGCAGGCGGAACGGTCGGCTCAGCCCACCCGATCTCACCGTCAGCGGGCGTGTCCGCGGCGACAGAACACGACTGTTGCCACGGCAACCCGGCTGCGCCCACTGAACACGCAGACAGTGGAAAAAGCCCGACATCCGCATCACCCGCAAATGTAAGGTTTCCGGCAATTGGCTGCTGTGCTGGAAAGCTGGTCTGATCATTCTGCTAACTGTGTGAATGAGAGGATCATTCTGCCAACTGTGTGAATGAGAGTCAGCACGGCACGGCCTGCAGTGACGGCTAGTGACGTCACACGTCACGGCAGCCGCGTCGCGGCGCGTTCCGCCGGATGTTCGCCGGCTCACGCCACTCACACTTGATGAAGAAGTTGGTCTCGGCCTCCTGGGAGATCCTCTCCAAGTCGACGCACTTCCTGGGCGCGTCGACGCCCTCGTAGAAGGCGCAGTCACGCCACCGCTGGCGCAGGATGTTCACAATCTCGCGGTCCACCTGCCTGCGCACGCCGGCCACGGCCGCCGGGTCACGTGGTACCCGGGCAGGGGTCGCTGCGGGACCGCTGGCGCGTGGGTCTGTCGCTGAGCGGCCTGGTTTCTCGCGCCAAGAGCATGGTGAGGTGCCCACAAGCAGGCCGGGAACAGCGCAACATGCGTGTTCGAGGTGGGCGATCAAGCGGTCCATTGCCTTCATCATTTTGTGATCAGCTAAGGGCATTTTCACTGATAACTCATGCTAGATCTGAACACAAAAAACAATAAAAAAACTTGTAACTGTGTTTGTTAGCATGGTCAAGTGAACTAAAGCATGGCATATCAACATAAATGTCTTGTCTTACCACACTGTGCACACTTAAGTGGCCTGGCTGTAACCCATTTACCAGCTCCATCACCAACCAAGGTTTGCAAACCTGTCACGCTTCCACTGCTCATTCGCTTCAAAGAAGCACATCATGTCGTCCGTGTAGCACTCATCAATGGTCGGCACCCGGTTGAACTTTTGATGGTACCAGGGGTACTCCTTCCGGTTTGGCACCACTACACGCTCTGGGGCAGATGAGGAGTAGCATCAATACAAAATGAGAAAGCTCTGCGAGAAGAGCTACCAAAATGTGCTACCTGGCATTCACTGACTATCATATTATAATCCAGACACAGATGTGGGGTCAAAAGCTCTGACATGGACAGTAGATGCCAATGGATTATGTCTTGTCAAGGCATCCATGGCAGGCAGATTGCAACTATGATATGTGATGTGTGAAATTGAATGGCTTCAGACCTGGTCTAGGCCCTGGTATGCAGATGAAAAGTCAAACAAGGGCAAGTGATAAAAACTGGGGGAGAGCAGCTGTCCCTTACTCTGGGATCCCTCTTTATCAGTCATATAAGTCATGGATTCAACCAGGTAAAAAAAAAACAGTGCTGCTCTACAACCTTGGGTGGTGTACCAAGCTATTGTAGTCTCACTTAATACCAATGACTTCAGTTATTAGCAGCATCAGCAACATATGGCTTACTTATATGGCAAGGCATGGTATTAATACATAAAGGGAATAAAAAGAATGCTATGGAATGCTACATGCTGGTAAAATAAGTACAAGTACTGGAGCACACCTAAGCTGTTTGATATGCATTTTATGCTAGCTCTGATTTTCATCTTAAAATTTCATGGATCAGGTGGAAAAGAACACTGACATCCAGCACAAGTCACAAGAGTAGCCAACGCTGCGCTGAAAACTGCATTATCTTAATGCATTTAACAATGCAATACATATCTCCCAACTTATCAGCCTGCTCGCTCCCCATTAGGAAGAAAACTGGCAAACAACCTTGTCAACATGTGAAACTAGCTAACAGTGATGTTGCAACAACTGAGAAAAGTAAAGCACGCGAAAACAGATACCTCTCACCGCATTTTCTGCGCACGCTACCGCGGAGGCTAGATGGGCATAAGCAGATATCACATACCTCTGAACCACGTAACCGGCTTGTCAACAGTATTGAACACAGCGGAGCAAAACTTTCTAAACACGTTGTCGTCGTGTGGATCTGGCATTTTTGCTAACAGTGCTTTCCCTCACGACACAACACAGCAACCCCAACCCCGAAAACGAAGCCGAAGAATGTGCGAACAACTTCCGCGAGAAAGGAAGAAGCTGCTTATTTGTGGCAGGGTCTAAAAAACTGGCATATGACTCAGACACGCAAGCTTTCCGAAACGGCTCGTCCGATCACCTTGAGACCTTTACCAATCAATTTCGTGTAATGAGGTAAGTCATGAGGAGGCAATGTTAAGACATAATCTGAGGTCAAACACCTCAAAAACGCGAAGAGAGAATTTTACATGCAAATGCAGACAACTGGGTCTCAGAGCCCTCTCTACCGATCATTGTGAAACCTTCACCATTGGATGCCTCATGCCTGATTCTCTGTTGCAATTTCAAATTTGGGGACCCTTGGTCAGGTCAAAGGTCATAAAATTTCACAAAGTCCAAAATTCTTGCTTACCGGCACTAAGATATCAGTTGTCTGCATTTACATCTAAAATTTTCCCTTCGCGTTTTAGAGGTGTTTGACCTCAGGTCAGGTCTCGATATTGCCTCCTCATGGCTCACCTCATTGCACATAATCGATTGGTGAAGGTTTCAAGGCGATTGGACTGGCCGTTTCGGAATACTTGCGTGTCTGCGTCGTGTGCCGGTTTTTAAGACCCTTGCGCGAAATCGCGGCTGCGCTGAGGTGAGTCGCGTGGATTATTTTTGTCTGATGATGGTGGAAAACCTTTACCATTTTAGAATCTCACTTTCTATCTGATTGCGAACAGTTCATAGGACGTCACAAGGTCGGTCAGTTGTTGATCGGTGGGTCGGGTATAGGGAAACGGTTTGGAAACGTGCCTGGAGAAACTTCTGCACTTAATTTATGGAAAGTTTTATATTTACCCGATGAGTATGATATTCATCTGTCCTGAACTACACGGCCTTTGGGAAGATATTACTTCACGGGTGGTGCGGGGGATGGAATAAATACTGGGGCTTTGTCCACCATGGGACCTCCTTCACGCCGTCTACCACCAGGTGGCGGGCGGCCGCCTGCTCGGCCATGCGCCACAGCCAAAGAGCATTGGGCCGTCCGAGGCACTACCCTGAAGACGATATCTTACCCAAGGCTCTGCAGTCCTGGATATATCAAAATCACACTCATCCGGTAGGAAATACTCTTTTGTAAATCAAGTGCAACAGTTCCGCCAGGCAGGCCTCCAAACCGTTTCCCCATCCCGACTCAACGACCACCGACCGACCGACCTCAGCGCGTCCTAGGAACAACTTGAAATCAAATGGAAATTGATATCCCAAAATGGTGAAGGTTTTCTTTTCCCATCGAACGAAAATAAATTATCGAGGTTCACCTCCATGCAATCTCATTTCCGCTGCTCAGCTTGGGGTTGCTGGACTGCGATGCTTGGTATCTGAGCGTACCTTTTAGCCAAAATCGGCACTAAACGCCTTTCTCTTAGTAAGAACTCGTACTAAATATTTTTGAGGACGTGTCGGACCGCTGCAAAGGGAAGGTACCAACCGGCTGACCAAACCTGTTGACAGTCCCACGCTCCGAGCCCATGCCACTGATTTTCTTAAGACCTTCATTCGCTGTCACTTGGTCGATAACCCAACCTTTGCAGAACATGTTGACAATGGGTCAGATCAAAGGTCACTAAAATGCAAAGAACGAAAAAGGGGTTACAGACAACCCTGGGCTCCTAGCCGAAAGTACCGATCACCATAAAACTTACACCGATCGATTTGCCATAGTCCACGTCCCAACCTTTCTGGAGTCTGGTTACCTTCACCGAAGGTGGAGGTCGCCAGATTTGGCCCTCACCAAAAAGGTCAAAGATCACCAAAACCACCAAATCAGCCCAAACCACCAAAATTGGCTGTAGACAAACCCATTGTTCCGTACAAATCTGCCTTTACACGGTTTCCCTCTTTTGTGAAATGTCGGCTTTGCTGTCCTGACTCTAAGCTTCTGTTTTATCTCCATTTCTCGGTCCCCTGTCGCGTTTCCCCTTCAGATTTATGTTTTGTTTAGTTTACCGTCCCTGCGACCCCGGCCCTACGGCCAGTCCGGAAACTGCGCCACATGTGTCGTGTTCTGTGCGGGGCCGCGCCGCCCGATAACCGGGCAGTCGTCTCGCGAGCGCCGCCAGGGAGAGGAAGCGTATGTCCTCTTCCTGGCCCGATACCCAAACCTCAAAATACAGCATCAGCCGACGGATGCGTGTTGACGAACGATCGAACGATACCGAACACCCATGCTTTGAGTCTATGGCACCGATCACCACGAAACCTGCATCAATCAGTGTGACATAGTCGATGCCTTTTCCTTTCCAGTGCATGGTTATGTCAGAAGTCATTTAAAACGGCCAACATCACCAAAATTGGCTGCAGACAGCCCTGTTCGAGTCTGTCTCCGCGAAGGCGCACACGAGTCGGCGGTCGGAACTAGACTGTATTTCCGTACTCCGCGAGACGCTTTGCCACCTACCGTTCGGTCTAAATACTACTCGCGCGCTATACTCGATACTCGCACAAGCCCCCATATTCTTTTTTGTATTTTTTGGTGATTTTTGACTTGATCCAAGGGTACCATGTTTTAGTAAAGTTTAGGTTATCGACCAAGCGGTATCAAATGGTGAAAGTTGTATTATGTCAATCAGTGCCACAGGCTCAGAGCATGGGTGATTCGATGGCTTTGGCAATTTTTGATGATTTTTGACTTGGCTCAGCGTCACCATGTTCTGGAAAGGATAAATATCGACTCTACGCACATCGATTGGTAAAACTTCGATGGTGATCGGTGCAATGGGCGCCGAGCCTGAGGCTGTCTGTAACCCTATTTTCCGGCTTTGTAGTGACCTTTGACCTGACCCAAGATTACCATGTTCTGGAGAGCGTAGGCTATCGACCAAGCAGCATTGAAAGGTGAAGGTTTTATGTCAGTCGGAGCCACAGGCTCGGAGCATGTGGCTGTCAACAGCTTTCGTCGGCCGTTTAGTCCCTCCTATTCCAAAGTGCACAAGATGGCAAGACGTCCTTGACCGCCGAGTGGTGATCAAGCTTCTCGTTATAAAGTGGATGCGTCTGTTGCCCCACTTTCTTAATGCGGTCTTTATAGACGCCGACTTGCATGACAGCTGAGGAAGGGACAGTAGCGTTGCGCCTCTGTCCCAACGTTCTTCTCAGGCAGGCTTCCGTCTTTGCGTCTGGGGAGCCCGACTGTTTGTTGTACGCCTGATATCTAGAGCCCCCCATAAGCCCGACGCCAGAGTTGCTTACCGCTTGTGCGAGCTGTGGATGGGTCAGCCAATCCCCAGGCCTTTAACCCAAATGTCAGGGTGGTTCCTTTTAACTTATTCCACTTGCCCCTTCAATGGTGACTTGTATAAGCCCCGACGGGTCGATGTCCACCTCGAGCTCACGCGTTTTCCTCAGACCGATTGTTCAATCATCACACACACACTGATCTTTTGATTATTTATTAACAGGTGTGGCTGGCGACACAGACACCCACCAATGCAATATGCATGTATATACACACACACACACACATTAACACTCACGCACACGAACAATGAGCACATTTCCGCCCACTTCTGTACGTGAGACGGGCTCGCTACACGACGCCGCCGGCTGGCTCGGTCAGAGCCGCTGCGCGGCACCCAGTATCCCGCCCTTACCATCGCAGGAACCATCGTTACCCCGCTCAGAGCGCGCGGCTGACCCGACACGGCGGCCACGGACGATGACGGTACCAACACAGACGCGATCTGCCGGCGCCGGCAGTTCGCTATCACAGCTAGAGCGCAGCTCGCCCGGCCGGCGCCGCTCACTTGCGCGAGCGCTTCTTCTTTTTGTCCTTGCGCTTCTTCTCGTCGCGCTTCTTATGGCTGCGCTTCTTCTTGCGCTTCTCAAGCTCGCTGTCCGAGCTGTCCGACGAGTCGCGACGGCGCTTTTTCTTGCGCTTCTTGCGCCTCGCCTGATCGCTCGAGTCGGAGTCCTCGCTGGACTCCGAGTCCGAGTCGTCCGAGCTCTCAGCCGGCTTCTTGGCCCGCTTCTTGGCCTTCTCGGCGGCCGGCTTAGCATCCGACGGGGCGTCCTTCTTCGCCGCCTCATCGCCTTCTTCTTCGGGCGCATCGTAGTCTGGCTCAAAGTGCTGCTCGTCGATGAAAGACTTCGGCCGCTCAAGGGCCGGTCTGCCCGACTCCGCCTGCTCGCCAGCAGCCGGCGTCGTCCCATCCGTCGCGGCCGCCGGCGACTTGGCTTTCTTTTTTGATCGCGGCTTGACCTCTTCCTCCTCTTCGGAACTGGAGCTCTCGGAGACGGAGCGGCGCTTCTTGTGCTTCCGCCGGTGGCCCTCCGTCTGGCTGTCACGCCGCTTTCTCTCGCGCGACTTCTCCTTGCGCCGACGCCGCTCCAGCGCCGCCTTCTCGCGCTCGCGCTCCAGCTCGCGCCGCAGCCGCATCTCGCGCTCGTCCCGCTCGCGGCGCTCGCGCTCGTCGCGCTCCCTGCGCTCGCGCTCTCGGCGCTCGTCGGGTCGGCCGAGCGGGCGCCGCTCGCGCCACTGGCGCTCGCCGCTGCGCGAGCGCGGCCGCTCCACGGCGCTACGCAGGCCCGGCGGCCGGCGCTCTGCCTCGTCGCGGCGCACGGTGATCTGCAGGCTGGGCTCGGGCGGCCGCTCGGGGCTCGGCGGCTCGATGTAGACGCGGCGTCGGTTGCCGCGCACCGCC
This sequence comes from Pollicipes pollicipes, assembly GCF_011947565.3. NCBI lineage: Eukaryota > Metazoa > Arthropoda > Thecostraca > Pollicipedomorpha > Pollicipedidae > Pollicipes > Pollicipes pollicipes. The sequence continues at coordinate 32,632,092 of NW_023596448.1, forward strand.
TGCTCGGCGCGCTTCAGCGTCTCCTTGTTGACGACGGTGCGCCGCTCGGCCGACCGCGGCGCGCGCTCAGCCGGCGCGCGTCGCTGCGACGGCGAGTCGTCCTGCTCCCAGCGCGACGGCGCCGGCGGCTCGGCCGCCAGCCGCTCCGGCCCGGCCGGCGACGCGGCGGCGGCCGGCAGCGGCGCCGCCGGCGAGCCCGGCCGCGGCGGGCTGCCACCGGCCGGCGGCGGCGAGGGCTTCACGGCCGGCGGCGAGGCCGTCCGCTGGGCCGGTGGCGAGGCCGACTTCGACGGCGCAGTGGACGCGGCAGCAGCGGCGGGCGCCGTCTCCCGCTCTTGCGAGCCGGCGGCGTCCCGCTGCGACGCCGTCTCCTTCTCCTCCGGCGCCGGCGACTTGTGCTCGGACGGCGTCTCCGACGCCTCCTGCGAATCCTTGCCACGTTTCTTTTTCGTCTTCTCCTTTTTCTTCTTCTTGTCCTCTACCTCGTCCTTCTCCTTCTTGTGTTTCTTTTTTGGCTTCTCCTTCTTCTCGTGTTTCTTCTTGCCATCCTTGGCGTCGCGCAGCGCCTGATGTTTTTCCCGAGAGTGCTTTTCCTCCTGGCCGCGGCTGGGGCGTTCCTCATGGCTGCGACTGGAGCGATCACGCTCATCCAGGCCGCGACTGGAGCGATCGCGTTCCTCGTGGCCACGACTGGAGCGATCGCGCTCCTCGCGGCCGCGACTGGAGCGATCGCGTTCCTCGCGCCCGCGCCCCGAGTGGTCGCGCTCCTCGCGACCCGAGCGCGCCCTCTCCTCCATTCTGTGCGCCGACCTCTCCCTCTCCTCCAGGCCCCGGCTGAGCCGCTGCTCCGCGCTGCGCGCCGGCCGCTCGCGCTCCTCCATGGCACGCTCGGCCATCTCGCGCTCGAGCCGCTGCTCCTCGCGCCGCTGCGCCTCGCGCCGCTGCCGGTCCTCCTCGCGGTAGCGCTGCAGCAGGGAGGGCTCGCGGGGCGCGCCGTGCCGCTCGCCGGCGGCCGGCTCGAAGCGGCGCCGAGTGGCCAGCTGCGGCGGCGGCGCCGCCGACTCGGGCTCGTACCGGCCTCGGTAGCCGGGCGGCGGCTTGGCGCCGGCCTGGCCGCGGAACTGCTGCCGGACATAGAATAAACGGTAAGGTACGGCGACGGCGGCGACGACGGCGGCAAGCTTCAGTGGTTGTTGCGTTAATTAGAAGGAGAGACCATATTGTGGTCATTCTGCAATGGTGCAAGAAAATTATGCGCCAGATTACAGTCTGCGACAGTCCTTCAGTCCTGTCCTGATTAGACAGTCCTTCAAAACACATGCAACACAGATTTCAAGGATTTACGCCTTGTCCTTGAACACCTTCATGGAGCTACAGCCAGTGACTGTTGACGGCAGCGGCCACTCACCTCATCATACTCAGCCGGGTAGCGGCCGTTGACGCGGCGCGGCTCCTCGGCGCGGTACACGCTGAAGTGCTGCGGGTACGCCGGCTGCTGTGGCGGGTACTTCTGGTACTCAGCGCCGTACTCGGGACCGTACCTGGCGGGCGAGACGGCGGCGTCACGGGAAGCCCACCCGGGCTCAGACGACGTGCAACACAAGGACAAATGCTGCCCTCACTGAGCACAGGAGCTCGGTGTGCACTTCCACGGCGCAATATCGCGTCCGGAATCACTGTCTGCGGGCCACGCGCGGAGTGCATAAGCCGCTGAGAGGAGTCACCACATCCAGCCACATCACACGTCACACGTCACATCAGCCGCTCTGCGCCGGCCCTCCAGCTCGCGCCGCCCGCCCACTCACCGTCCGAAGGCCTCCTGCCAGCCGGCCGGCGGCGCCGAGTCGTAGCCCATGAGCGGGCGCAGCGGCGGCGCCGGCTGCTGCTGCGGCTGCTGGCCGTAGCGGCCGCGCGCGCCGGCCGTCGCGAACGCGCCGCGGCCGCCCTTGTAGAAGCCGGCCGGCTGGGCGCCGGACGGCGCGAAGAAGTCAGCGCCGGGCGGCGGGCGTGGCGCGAACTCACGCGGCGTCGGGTAGTCGCGGCCGTACTCGCGCGGCGGCGCCGGCGCGCCCGGCGGGCCGTAGTAGTCGCCGCCGCCCCTGTACCGACTGTGGGAAGGGCGCCTGGTCAGCTGGCCCGCTCGGGAGGCCGCGAGACTTTTGTGACGGAGGTGCGTTTTGCGGCTGTGGCACGTGTGAAGAAGACGGAGAAGGTCGGGATCGTTTAGCGCCGAGAACACGAACAGATCCGGTCGGTGTCATAATTAAGGAACAAACTGACGACAACCATGTTGTAATTAAATAAATCCAAGTCGATCGGCAAGCCGTTGTCATTATCACCCATGCTGGTCACGACAAACACGCACATAGCGGTGCTGTAGGAAGCAATCGGTAACTGACTTCCAGGAGCACAGTATTGAGCACTATGAGCGCTAGCATCACCTGCTGAGAAGAGAGCAGAGACATAAACCCACGAGGCGACAGCGAGGCCGCCACGCCGGCGGACGTACCTGTACGGGCTGGCGGGGTCAGCGTCCCGGCCGTACGGGGGGCTGGGCTCACGGCGACGCGGGTCCGGACCGCCGCGGCCGCCGCCGTAGCCGTCGGGCGGACTGGCCGGCCGGCGCAGGCCCGGCGGCGACAGGCGCGGCCCCTTGCGCGGCGACGGAGAGCGCGAGAACGAGATCGACCGCCTGCGGGCGACGGCGGCTCGGGTCAGTCGGGTGCCGGGGACGGCCGCCGGGCGTCGCCGCAACGGGGGTGTTACACGTGCCAGCACATGACAAGCTTACGGAGCGAGCGTTGGGAGCAGCCTCACATCATTGCGACAGACCGCCAAGGCACAGCAGAGCACGCGCCTACCCATCAGGCTGAATGCTTTCTCCGTCTTGTCTATACGTGGCCATTGAAAGAAGACCAAGTGAGCCCACTCCTTCCTCGCTCCAACAACCGGGGTCCCCGGGACAGCATGATTGTATAGCCATGACGTCTGCCTGTCGGCCGGTCGGTCCGTCCCAGCGTCTGCCCGCCCCCGTTCCCCGGGGGACTCCGTCTGCGGGCCGCCCCCTCCCGGCGGCGGGACGCACCTGCGGCGCGGCGGCGGTAGCGGGCTGGCGCGGCGCGCCGGCGGCGAGCGCGTCAGACGGCGCGCCGGCGGCGGCGAGCGGCTGTAGCGGCGCGGCGGCGGCGAGCGGCTGAGCGAGCGGCGGCGCAGCGGCGGCGACCTGCGGCGCACCGGCACGCGTCACGCGGACCGTCACGTCACGTCGGCGGCTGCACGCCAGCACCGAGCACACGAGAGCGGCCGGCGCAAACCTAGCTCAAAGGGGCAGCCGTCTGGCGTTCGGCGCACTACCTGTGTCAGGCAATCAGTGACCTACTTGTCGCCGCCACCAAAGTGGCCGCGCTCGGCGAAGAGCGACGAAGAGCTGGCACCTCGCTTACATCGCGGCGCTACACTGGCGACAACACACGAGCGGGCCCCGCTGCGTTCCGCCCAGCACGGCAACCCAGCGCACGCCAACCGAACTGCACCGCCCACCGCCCCCCCCCCCCCCCCCTGCGCGGTGAGCACCTCCCGCGACCTAAACGCCAGCCCAGCCGCCGCCACCCTGCTCCGGCGGCGCTGCCGTACCTGGACGGGCGCCTCTTGACGGGGCCACGCGACGGCGAGCGCGAGCGCGAGCGGGAGTCGCCGCGCAGCGCCGGCGAGCGCGAGAAAGAGCGGCCGCGCGGCGAGAACGAGCGCCGCTTGGCGCGGCCGTCGCGCAGGTCCTTCTGCAGCATCAGCCGGTTGAACTCGGCCAGCGGGTCGTCCACTGGGCCGCTGTCGACGGGAGCACGTGGTCAGACCGGCGGTTATCGGGTCAGCACGCGGGGCACGAGGTCAGACTGCGGGCAAGGGGTCAGTCTGGCCGGTGTTGGGTCACACTTGG
>NW_023596448.1:32637025-32689627 GCF_011947565.3 Pollicipes pollicipes
TGCCTTTCTCAATAAACCGTCTCTCTCTGTCTGTCTGTCTGCCTGTCTGTCGGTCCAGCTCTGTCCTCTGTGTCTGGTCTTCTCGCCCTCTCTCTCTCTGTCTCTCTCTCTCGTCTCCTGTCTTCTCTCTGTCTCTCGTCTCTCTCTCGGCTCTCTCTCACGTCTCCTCTCTCTCTACCCCTCTTCTCTCTCTCATCTCCTCTCTCTCCGTCTCTCTCTCTCCTCTCTTCTCTCTCTCTCTCTCTCTCTCTCTCTCCAGCATCTCTCATCGCTCTCCCTCATCTCTCTCTCTCTCTCCCTCTCTCTCCTCTCCTCTCTCTCTCTCCTCTCTCTCTCTCTCTCTCCTCTCTCTTCTCTTTCCCTCTCTCTCTCTCTCCCTCTCCGTAGGCGACACAATTTCTTTTTTTAGTGAATATGCTCTTCAATACGTCATTGCTCGTTACGTTATTGTACCTTGTACAGCGATGACTGAGACCCAATCCACGGTCGTTTTATTTGGAAATTGTGTTCACAAACGCCAGATACGAACGACTCGACAGTTATATTTGTCTTTGACTTATTCGTCGCATAGAAAATGGAATAGCAGGATTTGATTGACAGGATGATAACAGGATTTGAGTGATATTATGGTATCATGGTTGCCTGGATGACCTTGAAATAGTCTTCCCGAAATAGTTTGTTATCCTTGCGAGCGTGTAGCTCAGAAATTAAAGAGGTCTAGGTGCTGTACGGCAGGACTGTGCACTGCACCAAAGCGTCCCCAATACGGCTATTTCAGTTCAAAATCCTCCACAAATGTGAAGCAATCCCTTTAAGCCCAAACTGCTCTCTTTATCCATACGCCCCGCAGAGATGTACAAACTGTCTTGTGTGGATTATTTCAAGGACGTCTGTCATTGAACATTGAGAAAGCTGTATAAGTTTCAAACACCAATCACGTTATATACTACGCAATCTAAGACATTGGACATGGTTGTTGGCTTTTTACGGAATGGACGCTAATAATGGAATAACTTAACAATAGCACCACAACCGAACATCTAATTACAAGAAGTCTTCGTCAACTTATGGATAAATGTGCAAGAGCACCACAGAAAGGCCCAAAACACCAGCACATAACGGTCCTTAGCTCAGCGGGTCCTGCCATTACCGCTACTACCGTCTTTTTGAAAGTTGGGACACAACATGTGAGTGCTAGGGTGCAATCTCGCACGGCTAGTTCAGTAGCGCCTCAACGTCATACAAACGTTTCATGACGCAATCAGACAATGACGCATCGACACTCACTAAATTGAGACATTGTGTCATCTAGATCAGTCTTTTTCACTTAAGAATATACCAATATTTATAACTGAACTGATTTCATCACATCTCATGCTTACTTCAACACCTTCTAATGTGGAACACTTTCTGAACACCCGCACAGATGAGGGATAATTTAACCCCTCAAAGGTTTTTCGGGCCTGATTTCCGAACGGCGCAACGTTATGTAAACACAAAACCCGAAGCTGTGTTGTATGATTGTAGCCACCATGACCTGCGAAAGGTAAAATAAAGTTACTGACCTTAAATGAGTATCTCACGTTTTACATAGAACAGATGTCTAAGTTCTCGGACACTCTGGACACCAACCTGGAGTTTGACGTTGTTTGACCTTATTTGTCCCGACGGTCATAACCTAGGAACGTCAAACTTTGACCCAAGTGAGTTCACGCACAGGCTAACACACCCTGTGAATTTGGTGTCTCTAGCTTTGTTAGTTTCTGAGATCTCAGTAGGGTCAAGTTAACCCCCACCCGAGCGAAGGGCATCCAACCGGCCACCCGGGCGCGTGTTTAAGTCAGCATTGTGGAGGGAGGGGGCAGGCACTTCAAAAGCATAGAAAGTGACACCCCTGGATGGACGTTTTCATTTGTGTTGGCCTTGCTTCTCATTATGAACCTCATTGTGATCCCCCTTTGTAAAACTTAGAAAACCTCGTGCCTTTCTGCGGGCAAGAATCCCAGTGGGTTGATCAAGAGGGTCGCATTCTGCTTCCCGGTCAGGAGCTGAAGGGTCGTTCCGTCCCAACCCGGCCTGCCCACCGGCTGCCTTCTTGGCGATATGCGGGCATCACTGTATGTACATTGGTCGCCTGCCTGACACTGAAGGTCCGTAACCAGAAACTTAGACCCGGATCGACGCAGGGGTCCTCATTGACACATAACATATCCCTTATCGACCCAGGTGTTCGATAATTGGCACAGAGACTCCAACTCAGCATGACGGGCCCCGGGCTGAAATGGGATGGACAGCTCCCCGTTCTGTAATGGAATCCCTGGTTGGCACATGACCTTCCACCGTCTCATTATGAACTCCCATCATAAATGTTCATATTTACTTTCATTGTCAGAGGTCCCCAACCAACGCAAGAGGCCCCCTAGCATTCTGAATCCAGTCTCCGTGCCCATTCAACGGATGCTAACCTGGCCGACTTGGGGTCCCTTGCAGACACAGGATCCTGTCTTAGGCAATGTGGGCCCCGACCGACACATAGGCCTCATTGTTTCGGGGGTCCCAACCAATGGAAATCGCGGGTCCCAGCCTTGTCCCTGCTTGGGAAATAGGCTCCCAGGGTTTAGACTGGCATGAGGTCGCCTGTTCGTTGTCGGTCTCTGACCAAAACAGAGACCCGTTCGTTATCTTTGGGTGTCTCCAAACGGTGCGAGAGGCTCTCCGACTGACGTTTGAGGGCCCAGTTCTGCAGACCGTGGTCTTTGATGTGACCTACAACCGGTCCTTCGTGACTGGCAATCAAGCAATCGATCGAATGCCCCTCTCCGGGCCCCTCGAGCACTGCCCCAGGCCGATTCTGGGCTCCTCGCCATGCATGGCCTTCATTGTGCACTGTGGTCCGCAGATCGACACAGGGGCCCCTTCATTGCCTCACGGGCCGCGACCGATGTAGATCTCGGGCCCCGGCCTTGTCGTTGCTTGGGAAATACACCTGAATTTCAGACCTGACGCTGGAATAATCTGAGGGAGCCTGTCACGTGTCACGGTTATTAAGTCTGCACCGCAGGGGTGTAGTTTCGCGAAATAGGCTAAGGGATCTGAGCGGGGAGTCCCCGGCCTGAAACACACAAAACAGTTTATTTCACGAATTGCGGTCACTTTCTTTTCAACGTCATGGAGGAGACTTATACGCGATGGGATAGAAACTATAGCACTGCTTTCATACGTTTCCTCGCCGTACCCCGGCGGAGAATGTTGTCGTTGGGTATCATTACCGTTTTGTTTGGCGTCGGTCATCAAAATCATGTTCCGGAAATCGACGCGGAGGCCATGTTATGTGACTTCGGACGTTAAACGTGCACGGCTTTAGGAGTGAAAAGAGTAAGTTGATGTGCGCGACCATTAAAGGCTCCCATGGAAGCTCCCGGGTCGGGACGGTACTGCCGGCTGCAGGCTGCAACGCAGCGCTCGCGTTGTGCACGTTTCACACGGCTGGTGCTTTTTTAGAGGTCGCTGAAGGACGGCTGCCACCATCGGTTCAGTCAGCTGTTGTCGATCGTCAAGTTTGTGTCAATGTTGCATCAAACATTCACGTCTGGATGGAGGACGGCACATTTCGACCGTTCTTTCGAACGCTGCCTGGTAAAAATTTGCTAACGTTTTTGGGTGGAAACATTTCACCGATCTGTTTTCAATATCCGATAAGGCATCGGATGGTATCGAGACAGAATAACGCAACTTGCTGCAGTTGTGGATCTTTGAACATCACTGAGTAATCCCAAAGCACGCAGACAACCGCACAAAACTTCATGAAAGTTAACAAGACACATTAATTGTGTAAGTTAAGCATGCATCACGCGAGAAAAAAGAAAACCAAAAGTACCCTTGAAAACACGGTACGATCGCCAAGTTCCTCAGCGTGACTAGCTTAGTCACCCGTGCTCAACTGAACATGACATCGTAGTTTTCATTTTCTTTGCTTCTTTTACCTATGAGACAGCTAGAAAAAACGCTCTTTGAAGTTGATATAATGCTGATTTTCCATTTGAAATGTCTTGCTTGCACCTTGCCTCTGGATGGCGTTCACAACATGAGATCTCGTGAGCCGATCCCCGCGCGGCCGGCTTTATCGGGCGTCTGCTGCTTTGTCACAGGCTTAACACAGCTGAGCGACACGCGCAATTTTCCAAGGGGGCAGCAACGAGCAACGCCCGACAGTACGTCGCTGAGGCCTGCACTGGGTGTGCAACCAGGACCCGATGTGTAACGGCTACGTGCTGCAACGGGTACTTGGAATATACCGGATGCAACACGCATTCTAGAGTTATTTGGAATTATCCGCTGTTGGTATGTGCCCTCTTTGCTATCACCTTTTTGACTTTTGTTTGTTCCAGCTTTGCCTTCATGTTACCTGGCAACGTCATTCTGTTGCCCGTCTGTTACCTGGCAACGCCCTTCGTAGCTAACGACTTCTTCTGGTTACAGCTAGAACATCCTTTTATCACAACATCCACCTTGGCACGTGAGCCATTCAGCGTGCTCAGCTTGTTAGTCCGTGTACTCAATGTGAGCCGCTTATGTTCATCTAAGCTGAGTGTAAGAACAAGTTGCGTCAGCTTGTTAGCCCTTGTGCGTTTGACCTTGAAGTGCGCTTGTGCACTTGTGTGTGCGCTTGACACAAGTGCGCTTGACCCTGAAGCGTTATTATTATGCCAGACACCGCCCCAGCTCTTTCGCTCCAATCGCACTGGTGTATTACATGCACTAGATTATTCTATGAACACCCATCTCCCGGGCCAACAGCAGAGGCTCATTGCCATTGAGCCGTCCAGTCAGAGGCGAAAAACTTCTAATTTACCGAATATGATCAGCGACAAAAACTGGCACTTTGATGACGAAATTGCGAACATGAAAGCAAAGTTTAACCGACCATTCCATATTGCAACCGATTACCCCAGCGAGACGAAATTCAATGCTTAGTATTGGACTGCACTCGCTAACGCTTGCAGCGTGAGCACGTGTAGAGCACTTGTCGAAACCTTTAACGTTTCGCTAATGAGCAAGTTGTGCCATAAAATGATTCCAAACGGAGTAGCTTTAATCAGAATAGTTTTTTTGACAGAAACACTACAAATTATAATATACCAGTGCTGACGTCACAGGTAAGTGGTGGCACAGTGATTTTCCAATGCCCCTCCGATCATCGCTTTTCACAGATCTCCCAGCCAAGATTCACTTCACATTCTAAAAAAGAGAAAAGAAGCAAATAGCTAGTCTTATTACTTTTCGTCAGAATCGTGGCTGGCCGCGGTATCTTGCGATGAACGTGATCGGTTTGCTACGCAGCGTTTTCAAGCGCCGTGCCATTTGAGACGGCTGGGCTCGATTGCTTGCCACGCGGTATTGCGTCGGGTTTGGTGCAAGGCTGAGGGATGCTGTCTGTTGTGTTCACGTGAGAAGCTGGCTGGATAGAAGAACGTCGCCAATCGTCAGTTTCATAAGGTAGCAGCGTGGTAGCCTTGCTGATCTGGGAGGATTGTGAATAACTTAGCTGTAGCTTCAGCAGTAAACGGAGGTCGTTGGGGCGACACATGCCACATATTCATCCGGGGCTTCCTGCTGCTGAGAGGAGTAGCGGCTTTAAGGTAAGGGGCCGAGCATTGCTGGTGTAGGCCTCTCGCATTGTCCGTTGCATCTCAGACTTAGCGCACTGATCGGTGGACGTGTGTGAGATAAAACGCCTTTAGCTGTCATCATATTACATATAAATCAATATAAAGGTACGAGAGGTGTTCACAAACGTCGTTCACATCTGTTGATACCAACATATTTCATGGATTTTCCTCTAAATAATTGGGATCATGTTAGGCAGTGCAAGTTCTGCAACGGCAATGAATATGCGGAGATACTGAAGATCGTCAACACTTTCAGCCGATTGCACGATGGCGTCACGAAACCAAAAGTGAAATCGTCTCACGTGCTTTTAGGGCCACGCTATTGTTGATTGTAGTAAGGCTGCAGGGATGTAGTTTTGTAAAGTGCGCAGGGGTGAGGGAGAGAAGGGGACGGAGGGGGGGGGGGAGGCGGATGCAGGAAGAAAAATTGCGTAAAGTGGCGGCTTTGTGGCTTGTTGGAGGAAGATCCCAGTGCGTTAAATAGGTAGCACTAGTATCGAATGCGGCTTTCTTGGAATATCAAAGAAAAACTGCTCTCGCCTCACGAATATCATCATTGGTGCGGTGCGACAGACCTGGAAGTTTATCATTAATCCGTGTGCCAAGGAAAAAATTTGTCTCAGCTGATTCCAAAAGATTCACCCCCTCGATGACACACCCTAATGCACATCCCACTTGTTATCAGAATACCGCGGCAGAAGCGATGGCTCAGGCTACTCCGCGTATTTATAGCAATACATGACAAGAAAGCTAGGGTTAAGGCAGAAACAAGCTTTAAACGCTTCAACAACCTCAATTAAGGACACGGCAGAAACAAGCTAAAGACGCTTCAACGACCTCTCAACAGCTTTGCCTAGACCTTAAAGCAATGAAAAAGGGCAAACCACTAGGGTCAAAAGGCTTCACCTCCGACCTTTTTAAGCATTTCTAGGGGTATTTAGAAACATTTTCTATCGTGCTTTCAGACAAAGTACAGCAAGCACTCCGCTAAGTTCGCATCTTGAAGGCATGATCACTCCTATCCCCAAAGCAGGTAAACCGTCAGACGAACTGAAGGGTTGGAGACCAATATCTTTACCAAACATCGACTTTAAAATCATATTTGCGGTTATCGCAAACAGGCTCAGGGGTGTTAGAACGTCCTTATTTATCCCACCCAGTCGGCATATATGAAAGGACATTTAATTGCAGAGAACAACAGATTAGTATGCGACTTTGTTGATTCAATGAAGAACTGAACAGTCTGGTTTGGTAGTAGCAGCTGATTTCAAGGCCGCAGTTGAAACGGTATCTTGGAGCTTCCTTTCTAAAGCCCTGGATCAGTATAACTTTGGAGAATGCCTTAAACATTTAATACATATGGGATATCTACCACATACTTCGCTCGTATATTAAGGGATGAGTTCCTCGGCGAAAACAAGGAATGCTTATGCAGCACTGCATAAGGCAACGAGATCCAGTGTCTGGCTGTCTCTTTAATCTCGTCGTGGAACCCCTAGCACACCACAGTACAATCACAGCAGCTGTCCGGCATTAAAAAAACATGGTTAAAAATTTCGGGTGCCGCAGTTCGCTGACGATTTAATAATATTACGCAAGGCAGATAATGTGTTGATAAACGGAACGACAAATTAGATAACAAACTTTTCCTCCGTTTCCGATCCAAACTTAACCATTTACAAGCAAAATGCCTTCAAATCGGGATCGGCACTGAAACTCCACAGACGAATGCAGGGGAAATCGCGTTTGCTGAAGAATTAAAAGTGCTCGGCGTTACTTTCAGAAAGAACAATGTGGACATAACCAAAAAAGCTTGAATTGAAAATACTGCTGAAAGAACATGAATATTGCAATAGGAAAAATGACACTTAACTTTTGTGTGTTTAACTTTTAACACTTAACTGTTATCAAGTCCTTGCCAGTTTCAAAACTAGTGCACATATGTACAGCTTTGTCTATAGTATATATAATAACTATAAAAATAGTATATATAACAAATATATAGCAAATATAATAACAGTAGTACTGTTATTCAAATTCATGTGGGGATGTCTACAAGACCGTGTTAAAATAACTAAAATGACACAACATGCCTGCTCGACGGTCTAAATATGGTAGATATCAACTGCTTCACGAAAAGCTTAAAATATCGTGGATTCGAAGGTTTCTTTGCTCTTAGCACGATTGTTCAAAGCTAATCAGGGTGAAAATTGTCTCTGTTGAAGACCAGGTAACCTATGGCCCAACGAAATTGAAATATGGCTTGAAGGTATTTCAAAATCCGTTTTGGAAGAATGTAAAAAGTGTGTCTTGTAAAAAGCGTGGTCCGCTGTAAAAAAACTAAGAAATTGAGAAGGATAATTATCAGGCAACTTTGGTTTCACTTCTGCTATTTCTTTCCATAAAAGCACGTTACCGAAATATCAACGCTTCTATATCCCCATCCTCCTGCTTTCCTCCTCCGAGTAGGGCTGCTACTACCGTCTAATGTATATGAAGACTGCTCTAGCCAACACAGTTTGACCACTCAGAAAATATGAACCTCCATGGGCATCGTTTGAACACGTCACGGAACATCTTTATAACGTCAGAGCTTCCGACGAACAGGCCCTGTCAGAACAGCCACTGTAACGGACAGGCTGATCGGATTGTGGTACAACAATTCGCCGAGGACACCTGTTTTGCTGGAGCGTGTTTGCGGAACCGAGCATCGTGATGTGCTCGTGTTAAGGCCTTTCAACGTGATTCATGTTAGACATCCGCCCTTTTACCCTCTTTTTTGCCTAATCATACATACCCGCGACAACCCGCTTATTGGAACACGCTGCATGCGCCAGCCACCAGCGACCGAAGAGCCCCCTAGTGGGACCAGCACCTAGCGCACACCCCGCAGAGGCACTGCGCGGGCTTAGTACGGGTGGCTGGGCCCCCAAGCGCATGTGGTCCTGCCCCACGGTTAGCCACTCTCGCTCGTCGCATAGCCCCGAAAGATCAGTGCTAGTCGAAAGGGCTCTACTCGAAATAGCCGAATCGCGTTCGAAACTTGCACTTAACGTAAAATAAACTCGCTGAAAGCCGACGGATGAGCGTTAATGCCTCCAATTATCCGAACAGATGAGAGAGACAGATGATTCAAGCATCATATTTGCCTTGACTTTGATCACTCCACGGCCACTGAGCTGCCCGTATTCACGTGACGTGTCGATGGCGTCATGCTTGCCTGAGTGATCTTGAAAATGTCTGCACGAAAAAACCTGCACAAGCTCAGAGACAAGAGGATTATACCCACTTCCAAGAGGATGACCGCGAACCGCACAGAAAGCTCTTCAATGTTATTATCTCAGTTCAAACCCCCCTGCAATGTGGAACAATCCTTTCAATGACACTGCTCCGACCTATGCACCCAGCCCCCGCCGTGTCATGTCATTGGGGGTTTACGACGCACTCACCTGCTGAGGCTATACGGCGTCGCCTGCCTCTCACCCTGGCAGGAAGGGCGGGCACCGCGGGGAATCGAACCTTGTACCTCTGGTTTCCCAGACGCGCAGTGGTCAACGCAGACGCGCCGACCACTACACTACCGGCACCCTACCAACCCCGCCGTCTCCACGCGCGGAACAGCCCGGAGCATTGAGTTTACTGACAACATGCCTACAGTACTGCTTGGCTTGCTATGTACGTGAAATATTTCGTTGCGGCGCGCGTTCAGTAAAACCAAAAGCCGTCCGTACATTTCTGCGGTAGCACGACGTAGCAAATTTGAGGTGAAAATTGTAAACGCAGCTTTGAAGAGCGAGTCAACGTCACACCAGGCAGACCTGTTATCAACTGCCCACTGATCCCTCAAGCCGTCCTGGTGGGCGTGGCCGCCCCGTGGGCGCACTTTCAACCTGGGTCAGGTTGCGCCCACGGGTCATTTCAACCTGGGTCATTCTGTTCGCGCAATCGCACCGCATTAAAACCATCCCGCGTATCTTCCTCATGTATATACACACCAGCCGCTCCGTTATCTACAAAATTCCCACGTCCACTGGCGCGCACCGGGCAGCGGCGTGCGAGACGTCGGCATCCTCTGACTACGGCGGCCGGGTCCTAGGCCTGCTGCTTCATGCCGGTGCCCACCGGCCCGTGCCTCCTCTCCCAGAGCATGCGGTGCTTCTGCTTCATGTAGCAGTCCTTGACCGAGGCGTACGCGCTCAGGTCGCCGTCTGCCGAGGTCACCAGAGACGGGGTCACGGCTCAAGGTCGCGACCTCTGGCGGGCGCGGCCACAGCGCTAGCCGTGCCGTCGCTCCGCCGCGCACGCGAGCGCCGAGGCCTCCGCGTGGCAAGACCTCACGGCGACCTCAACAGGGAGACGTGAACAAGCAGCACTGTGCCCCCCCCCCCCGCCCCGGTGAGTACACTTGCAGTCCACCCCCGGGTCGCGGCGTCCGATCAAGAACATCGCTTATGCCTCCGCCGTTGATAAAACGCCCCGCACATCGGAACATCTCCTCATGCATCCTTCGTTCAACGTAAGGTTCAGTACTTTGCGCTGGAGACAGACGATAGTAATGAAAGCGCCGGATAGCAGTGAGTGTCTTGGGACGCATGACGAGCGCCATGCTGCTTTCTACAGCGCGCGACGGAGCTAGGGCGATAAATGGAACGCATCCGACGATTTATGGTCACATGCTGGAATGCCATACGCATTGGCGCGCCTTGCAGAACTTTGAAACGCGAGCGACCGCCAGCCGCAGCTGTGATCAGCCGCACAAGTGACGTTCACAGCGCGGGCCTGGCTCCCCTCCAGACCGCAGGCGGAACGGTCGGCTCAGCCCACCCGATCTCACCGTCAGCGGGCGTGTTCGCGGCGACAGAACACGACCGTTGCCACGGCAACCCGGCTGCGCCCACTGAACACGCAGACAGTGGAAAAAGCCCGACATCCGCATCACCCGCAAATGTAAGGTTTCCGGCAACTGGCTGCTGTGCTGGAAAGCTGGTCTGATCATTCTGCTAACTGTGTGAATGAGAGGATCATTCTGCCAACTGTGTGAATGAGAGTCAGCACGGCACGGCCTGCAGTGACGGCTAGTGACGTCACACGTCACGGCAGCCGCGTCGCGGCGCGTTCCGCCGGATGTTCGCCGGCTCACGCCACTCACACTTGATGAAGAAGTTGGTCTCGGCCTCCTGGGAGATCCTCTCCAAGTCGACGCACTTCCTGGGCGCGTCGACGCCCTCGTAGAAGGCGCAGTCACGCCACCGCTGGCGCAGGATGTTCACAATCTCGCGGTCCACCTGCCTGCGCACGCCGGCCACGGCCGCCGGGTCACGTGGTACCCGGGCAGGGGTCGCTGCGGGACCGCTGGCGCGTGGGTCTGTCGCTGAGCGGCCTGGTTTCTCGCGCCAAGAGCATGGTGAGGTGCCCACAAGCAGGCCGGGGACAGCGCAACATGCGTGTTCGAGGTGGGCGATCAAGCGGTCCATTGCCTTCATCATTTTGTGATCAGCTAAGGGCATTTTCACTGATAACTCATGCTAGTTCTGAACACAAAAGACAATAAAAAACTTGTAACTGTGTTTGTTAGCATGGTCAAGTGAACTAAAGCATGGCATATCAACATAAATGTCTTGTCTTACCACACTGTGCACACTTAAGTGGCCTGGCTGTAACCCATTTACCAGCTCCATCACCAACCAAGGTTTGCAAACCTGTCACGCTTCCACTGCTCATTCGCTTCAAAGAAGCACATCATGTCGTCCGTGTAGCACTCATCAATGGTCGGCACCCGGTTGAACTTTTGATGGTACCAGGGGTACTCCTTCCGGTTTGGCACCACTACACGCTCTGGGGCAGATGAGGAGTAGCATCAATACAAAATGAGAAAGCTCTGTGACAAGAGCTACCAAAATGTGCTACCTGGCATTCACTGACCATCATATTATAATCCAGACACAGATGTGGGGTCAAAAGCTCTGACATGGACAGTAGATGCTAATGGATTATGTCTTGTCAAGGCATCCATGGCAGGCAGATTGCAACTATGATATGTGATGTGTGAAATTGAATGGCTTCAGACCTGGTCTAGGCCCTGGTATGCAGATGAAAAGTCAAACAAGGGCAAGTGATAAAAACTGGGGGAGAGCAGCTGTCCCTTACTCTGGGATCCCTCTTTATCAGTCATATAAGTCATGGATTCAACCAGGTAAAAAAAAAAACAGTGCTGCTCTACAACCTTGGGTGGTGTACCAAGCTATTGTAGTCTCACTTAATACCAATGACTTCAGTTATTAGCAGCATCAGCAACATATGACTTACTTATATGGCAAGGCATGGTATTAATACATAAAGGGAATAAAAAGAATGCTATGGAATGCTACATGCTGGTAAAATCAGTGCAAGTACTGGAGCACACCTAAGTTGTTTGATATGCATTTTATGCTAGCTCTGATTTTCATCTTAAAATTTCATAGATCAGGTGGAAAAGAACACTGACATCCAGCACAGGTCACAAGAGTAGCCAACGCTGCGCTGAAAACTGCATTGTCTTGATGCATTTAACAATGCAATACATATCTCCAAACTTATCAGCCTGCTCGCTCCCCATTAGGAAGAAAACTGGCAAACAACCTTGTCAACATGTGAAGCTAGCTAACAGTGATGTTGCAACAACTGAGAAAAGTAAAGCACGCGAAAACAGATACCTCTCACCGCATTTTCTGCGCACGCTACCGCGGAGGCTAGATGGGCATAAGCAGACATCACATACCTCTGAACCACGTAACCGGCTTGTCAACAGTATTGAACACAGCGGAGCAAAACTTTCTAAACACGTTGTCGTCGTGTGGATCTGGCATTTTTGCTAACAGTGCTTTCCCTCACGACACAACACAGCAACCCCAACCCCGAAAACGAAGCCGAAGAATGTGCGAACAACTTCCGCGAGAAAGGAAGAAGCTGCTTATTTGTGGCAGGGTCTAAAAAACTGGCATATGACTCAGACACGCAAGCTTTCCGAAACGGCTCGTCCGATCACCTTGAGACCTTTACCAATCAATTTCGTGTAATGAGGTAAGTCATGAGGAGGCAATGTTAAGACATAATCTGAGGTCAAACACCTCAAAAACGCGAAGAGAGAATTTTACATGCAAATGCAGACAACTGGGTCTCAGAGCCCTCTCTACCGATCATTGTGAAACCTTCACCATTGGATGCCTCATGCCTGATTCTCTGTTGCAATTTCAAATTTGGGGACCCTTGGTCAGGTCAAAGGTCATAAAATTTCACAAAGTCCAAAATTCTTGCTTACCGGCACTAAGATATCAGTTGTCTGCATTTACATCTAAAATTTTCCCTTCGCGTTTTAGAGGTGTTTGACCTCAGGTCAGGTCTCGATATTGCCTCCTCATGGCTCACCTCATTGCACATAATCGATTGGTGAAGGCTTCAAGGCGATTGGACTGGCCGTTTCGGAATACTTGCGTGTCTGCGTCGTGTGCCGGTTTTTAAGACCCTTGCGCGAAATCGCGGCTGCGCTGAGGTGAGCCGCGTGGATTATTTTTGTCTGATGATGGTGGAAAACCTTTACCATTTTAGAATCTCACTTTCTATCTGATTGCGAACAGTTCATAGGACGTCACAAGGTCGGTCAGTTGCTGATCGGTGGGTCGGGTATAGGGAAACGGTTTGGAAACGTGCCTGGAGAAACTTCTGCACTTAATTTATGGAAAGTTTTATATTTACCCGATGAGTATGATATTCATCTGTCCTCAACTACACGGCCTTTGGGAAGATATTACTTCACGGGTGGTGCGAGGGATGGAATAAATACTGGGGCTTAGTGCACCATGGGACCTCCTTCACGCCGTCTACCACCAGGTGGCGGGCGGCCGCCTGCTCGGCCATGCGCCACAGCCAAAGAGCATTGGGCCGTCCGAGGCACTACCCTGAAGACGATATCTTACCCAAGGCTCTGTAGTCCAGGATATATCAAAATCACACTCATCCGGTAGGAAATACTCTTTTGTAAATCAAGTGCAACAGTTCCGCCAGGCAGGCCTCCAAACCGTTTCCCCATCCCGACTCAACGACCACCGACCGACCGACCTCAGCGCGTCCTAGGAACAACTTGAAATCAAATGGAAATTGATATCCCAAAATGGTGAAGGTTTTCTTTTCCCATCGAACGAAAATAAATTATCGAGGTTCACCTCCATGCAATCTCATTTCCGCTGCTCAGCTTGGGGTTGCTGGACTGCGATACTTGGTATCTGAGCGTACCTTTTAGCCAAAATCGGCACTAAACGCCTTTCTCTTAGTAAGAACTCGTACTAAATATTTTTGAGGACGTGTCGGACCGCTGCAAAGGGAAGGTACCAACCGGCTGACCAAACCTGTTGACAGTCCCACGCTCCGAGCCCATGCCACTGATTTTCTTAAGACCTTCATTCGCTGTCACTTGGTCGATAACCCAACCTTTGCAGAACATGTTGACAATGGGTCAGATCAAAGGTCACTAAAATGCAAAGAACGAAAAAGGGGTTACAGACAACCCTGGGCTCCTAGCCGAAAGTACCGATCACCATAAAACTTACACCGATCGATTTGCCATAGTCCACGTCCCAACCTTTCTGGAGTCTGGTTACCTTCACCGAAGGTGGAGGTCGCCAGATTTGGCCCTCACCAAAAAGGTCAAAGATCACCAAAACCACCAAATCAGCCCAAACCACCAAAATTGGCTGTAGACAAACCCATTGTTCCGTACAAATCTGCCTTTACACGGTTTCCCTCTTTTGTGAAATGTCGGCTTTGCTGTCCTGACTCTAAGCTTCTGTTTTATCTCCATTTCTCGGTCCACTGTCGCGTTTCCCCTTCAGATTTATGTTTTGTTTAGTTTACCGTCCCTGCGACCCCGGCCCTACGGCCAGTCCGGAAACTGCGCCACATGTGTCGTGTTCTGCGCGGGGCTGCGCCGCCCGATAACCGGGCAGTCGTCTCGCGAGCGCCGCCAGGAGAGGAAGCGTATGTCCTCTTCCTGGCCCGATACCTAAACCTCAAATACAGCATCAGCCGACGGATGCGTGTTGACGAACGATTCGAACGATACCGAACACCCATGCTTTGAGTTCTATGGCACCGATCACACAAAACTGCATCAATCAGTGTGACATAGTCGGTGCCTTTTCCTTTCCAGTGCATGGTTTATGTCAGAAGTCATTTTAAAACGGCCAACATCACCAAAATTGGCTGCGACAGCCCTGTTCGAGTCTGTCTCCGCGAAGGCGCACACGAGTCGGCGTTCGGAACTAGACTGTATTTCCGTACTCCGCGAGACGCTTGCCACCTACCGTTCGGTCATAAATACTACTCGCGCGCTATACTCGATACTCGCACAAGCCCCCATATTCTTTTTTGTATTTTTTGGTGATTTTTTGCTTGATCCAAGGGTACCATGTTTTAGTAAAGTTTAGGTTATCGACCAAGCGGTATCAAATGGTGAAAGTTTGTATTATGTCAATCAGTGCCACAGGCCCAGAGCATGGGTGATTCGATGGCTTTGGCAATTTTTGATGATTTTTGACTTGGCTCAGCGTCACCATGTTCTGGAAAGGATAAATATCGACTCTACCGCACATCGATTGGTAAAACCTTCGATGGTGATCGGTGCAATGGGCGCCGAGCCTGAGGCTGTCTGTAAACCCCTATTTTTCCGGCTTTGTAGTGACCTTTGACCTGACCCAAGATTACCATGTTCTGGAGAGCGTAGGCTATCGAACAAGCAAGAATTGAAAGGTAAAGGTTTTATGTCAGTCGGAGCCACAGGCTCGGGCATGTGGCTGTCAACAGCTTTCGTCGGCCGCTTAGTCCCTCCTATTCCAAAGTGCACCAAGTGGCAAGACGTCTGACCGCCGAGTGGTGATCAAGCTTCTCGCTATAAAGTGGATGCGTCTGTTGCCCCACTTTCTTAATGCGGTCTTTATAGGACGCCGACTTTGCATGACAGCTGAGGAAGGGACAGTAGCGTTGCGCCTCTGTCCCAACGTTCTTCTCAGGCAGGCTTCCGGTCTTTGCGTCTGGGGAGCCCGCTGTTTGTTGTACGCCTGATATCTAGAGCCCCCCATAAGCCCGACGCCAGAGTTGCTTACCGCTTGTGCGAGCTGTGGATGGGTCAGCCAATCCCCAGGCCTTTAACCCAAATGTCAGGGTGTTTCCTTTTAACTTATTCCACTTGCCCCTTCAATGGTGACTTGTATAAGCCCCGACGGGTCGATGTCCACCTCGAGCTCGCGCGTTTTCCTCAGACCGATTGTTCCAATCATCACACACACACTGATCTTTTGATTATTTATTAACAGGTGTGGCTGGCGACACAGACACCCACCAATGCAATATGCATGTATATACACCCCACACACCACACACATTAACACTCACGCACACGAACAATGAGCACCATTTCCGCCCACTTCTGTACGTGAGACGGGCTTCGCTACACGACGCCGCCGGGCTGGCTCAGTCAGAGCCGCTGCGCGGCACCCAGTATCCCGCCCTTACCATCGCAGGAACCATCGTTACCCCGCTCAGAGCGCGCGGCTGACCCGACACGGCGAGCCACGGACGATGACGTACCAACACAGACGCGATCTGCCGGCGCCGGCAGTTCGCTATCACAGCTCGAAGCCGCAGCTCGCCCGGCCGGCGCCGCTCACTTGCGCGAGCGCTTCTTCTTTTTGTCCTTGCGCTTCTTCTCGTCGCG
This sequence comes from Pollicipes pollicipes, assembly GCF_011947565.3. Taxonomy (NCBI): domain Eukaryota; kingdom Metazoa; phylum Arthropoda; class Thecostraca; order Pollicipedomorpha; family Pollicipedidae; genus Pollicipes; species Pollicipes pollicipes. Next base: position 32,653,439 of record NW_023596448.1, read on the forward strand.
CTTCTTATGGCTGCGCTTCTTCTTGCGCTTCTCAAGCTCGCTGTCCGAGCTGTCCGACGAGTCGCGACGGCGCTTTTCTTGCGCTTCTTGCGCCTCGCCTGATCGCTCGAGTCGGAGTCCTCGCTGGACTCGAGTCCGAGTCGTCCGAGCTCTCGACGGCTTCTTGGCCGCTTCTTGGCTTCTCGGCGGCCGGCTTAGCATCCGACGGGGCGTCCTTCTTCGCCGCCTCATCGCCTTCTTCTTCGGGCGCATGTAGTCTGGCTCCAAAGTGCTGCTCGTCGATGAAAGACTTCGGCCGCTCAAGGGCCGGCCTGCCCGACTCCGCCTGCTCGCCAGCAGCCGGCGTCGTCCCATCCGTCGCGGCCCGCCGGCGACTTGGCTTTCTGTTTTTGATCGCGGCTGACCTCTTCCTCCTCTTCGGAACTGGAGCTCTCGGAGACGGAGCGGCGCTTCTTGTGCTTCCGCCGGTGGCCCCTCCGTCTGGCTGTCACGCCGCTTTCTCTCGCGCGACTTCTCCTTGCGCCGACGCCGCTCCAGCGCCGCCTTCTCGCGCTCGCGCTCCAGCTCGCGCCGCAGCCGCATCTCGCGCTCGTCCCGCTCGCGGCGCTCGCGCTCGTCGCGCTCCCTGCGCTCGCGCTCTCGGCGCTCGTCGGGTCGGCCGAGCGGGCGCCGCTCGCGCCACTGGCGCTCGCCGCTGCGCGAGCGCGGCCGCTCCACGGCGCTACGCAGGCCCGGCGGCCGGCGCTCTGCCTCGTCGCGGCGCACGGTGATCTGCAGGCTGGGCTCGGGCGGCCGCTCGGGGCTCGGCGGCTCGATGTAGACGCGGCGTCGGTTGCCGCGCACCGCCTGCTCGGCGCGCTTCAGCGTCTCCTTGTTGACGACGGTGCGCCGCTCGGCCGACCGCGGCGCGCGCTCAGCCGGCGCGCGTCGCTGACGGCGAGTCGTCCTGTCCCAGCGCGACGGCGCCGGCGGCTCGGCCGCCAGCCGCTGGCGGCCGGCGGCGAGCGGGGCGGCCGGCAGCGGCGCCGCGGCGAGCCCGGCCGCGGCGGGCTGCCACCGGCCGGGGCGGCGAGGGCTTCCGGCGGCGAGGCCGTCGGCTGGGCCGGTGGCGAGGCCGACTTCGACGGCGCAGTGGACGCGGCAGCAGCGGCGGGCGCGTCTCCCGCTCTTGCGAGCCGGCGGCGTCCCGCTGCGACGCCGTCTCCTTCTCCTCCGGCGCCGGCGACTTGTGCTCGGACGGCGTCTCCGACGCCTCCTGCGAATCCTTGCCACGTTTCTTTTCGTCTTCTCCTTTTTCTTCTTCTTGTCCTCTACCTCGTCCTTCTCCTTCTTGTGTTTCTTTTTTGGCTTCTCTTCTTCTCGTGTTTCTTCTTGCCATCCTTGGCGTCGCGCAGCGCCTGGTGTTTTTCCCGAGAGTGCTTTTCCTCCTGGCCGCGGCTGGGGCGTTCCTCATGGCTGCGACTGGAGCGATCACGCTCATCCAGGCCGCGACTGGAGCGATCGCGTTCCTCGTGGCCACGACTGGAGCGATCGCGCTCCTCGCGGCCGCGACTGGAGCGATCGCGTTCCTCGCGCCCGCCCGAGTGGTCGCGTCCTCGCGACCCGAGCGCGCCTCTCCTCCATTCTGTGCGCCGACCTCTCCCTCTCCTCCAGGCCCGGCTGAGCCGCTGCTCCGCGCTGCGCGCCGGCCGCTCGCGCTCCTCCATGGCACGCTCGGCCATCTCGCGCTCGAGCCGCTGCTCCTCGCGCCGCTGCGCCTCGCGCCGCTGCCGGTCCTCCTCGCGGTAGCGCTGCAGCAGGGAGGGCTCGCGGGGCGCGCCGTGCCGCTCGCCGGCGGCCGGCTCGAAGCGGCGCCGAGTGGCCAGCTGCGGCGGCGGCGCCGCCGACTCGGGCTCGTACCGGCCTCGGTAGCCGGGCGGCGGCTTGGCGCCGGCCTGGCCGCGGAACTGCTGCCGGACATAGAATAAACGGTAAGGTACGGCGACGGCGGCGACGACGGCGGCAAGCTTCAGTGGTTGTTGCGTTAATTAGAAGGAGAGACTATATTGTGGTCATTCTGCAATGGTGCAAGAAAATTATGCGCCAGATTACAGTCTGCGACAGTCCTTCAGTCCTGTCCTGATTAGACAGTCCTTCAAAACACACGCAACACAGATTTCAAGGATTTACGCCTTGTCCTTGAACACCTTCATGGAGCTACAGCCAGTGACTGTTGACGGCAGCGGCCACTCACCTCATCATACTCAGCCGGGTAGCGGCCGTTGACGCGGCGCGGCTCCTCGGCGCGGTACACGCTGAAGTGCTGCGGGTACGCCGGCTGCTGTGGCGGGTACTTCTGGTACTCAGCGCCGTACTCGGGACCGTACCTGGCGGGCGAGACGGCGGCGTCACGGGAAGCCCACCCGGGCTCAGACGACGTGCAACACAAGGACAAATGCCGCCGTCACCGAGCACAGGAGCTCGGTGTGCACTTCCACGGCGCAATATCGCGTCCAGAATCACTGTCTGCGGGCCACGCGCGCAGTGCATAAGCCGCTGAGAGGAGTCACCACATCCAGCCACATCACACGTCACACGTCACATCAGCCGCTCTGCGCCGGCCCTCCAGCTCGCGCCGCCCGCCCACTCACCGTCCGAAGGCCTCCTGCCAGCCGGCCGGCGGCGCCGAGTCGTAGCCCATGAGGGGCGCAGCGGCGGCGCGGCTGCTGCTGCGGCTGCTGGCCGTAGGGCCGCGCGCGGGCCGTCGCGAACGCGCCGCGGCCGCCCTTGTAGAAGCCGGCGGCTGGGCTGGGCGCCGGCGCGAAGAAGTCAGCGCCGGGCGGCGGGCGTGGCGCGAACTCACGCGGCGTCGGGTAGTCGCGGCCGTACTCGCGCGGCGGCGCCGGCGCGCCCGGCGGGCCGTAGTAGTCGCCGCCGCCCCTGTACCGACTGTGGGAAGGGCGCCTGGTCAGCTGGCCCGCTCGGGAGGCGCGAGACTTTTGGACGGAGGTGCGTTTTGCGGCTGTGGCACGTGTGAAGAAGACGGAGAAGGTCGGGATCGTTTAGCGCCGAGAACACGAACAGATCCGGTCGGTGTCATAATTAAGGAACAAACTGACGACAACCATGTTGTAATTAAATAAACCAAGTCGATCGGCAAGCCGTTGTCATTATCACCCATGCTGGTCACGACAAACACGCACATAGCGGTGCTGTAGGAAGCAATCGGTAACTGACTTCCAGGAGCACAGCATTGAGCACTAGCACCTGCAGAGAAGAAAGCAGAGAATAAAACATGAGAGAAAGAGGGCACGCCGGCGGGCGCGTACCTGTACGGGCTGGCGGGGTCAGCGTCCCGGCGTACGGGGGGGCTGGGGCTCACGGCGACGCGGGGTCCGGACCGCCGCGGCCGCCGCCGTAGCCGTCGGGCGGACTGGCCGGCCGGCGCAGGCCCGGCGGCGACAGGCGCGGCCCCTTGCGCGGCGACGGAGAGCGCGAGAACGAGATCGACCGCCTGCGGGCGACGGCGGCTCGGGTCAGTCGGGTGCCGGGGACGGCCGCCGGGCGTCGCCGCAACGAGGGTGTTACGCGTGCCAGCACATGACAAGCTTACGGAGCGAGCGTTGGGAGCAGCCTCACATCATTGCGACAGACCGCCAAGGCACAGCAGAGCACGCGCCTACCCATCAGGCTGAATGCTTTCTCCGTCTTGTCTATACGTGGCCATTGAAAGAAGACCAAGTGAGCCCACTCCTTCCTCGCTCCAACAACCGGGGTCCCCGGGACAGCATGATTGTATAGCCATGACGTCTGCCCGTCGGCCGGTCGGTCCGTCCCAGCGTCTGCCCGCCCCCGTTCCCCGGGGGACTCCGTCTGCGGGCCGCCCCCTCCCGGCGGCGGGACGCACCTGCGGCGCGGCGGCGGTAGCGGGCTGGCGCGGCGCGCCGGCGGCGAGCGCGTCAGACGGCGCGCCGGCGGCGGCGAGCGGCTGTAGCGGCGCGGCGGCGGCGAGCGGCTGAGCGAGCGGCGGCGCAGCGGCGGCGACCTGCGGCGCACCGGCACGCGTCACGCGGACCGTCACGTCACGTCGGCGGCTGCACGCCAGCACCGAGCACACGAGAGCGGCCGGCGCAAACCTAGCTCAAAGGGGCAGCCGTCTGGCGTTCGGCGCACTACCTGTGTCAGGCAATCAGTGACCTACTTGTCGCCGCCACCAAAGTGGCCGCGCTCGGCGAAGAGCGACGAAGAGCTGGCACCTCGCTTACATCGCGGCGCTACACTGGCGACAACACACGAGCGGGCCCCGCTGCGTTCCGCCCAGCACGGCAACCCAGCGCACGCCAACCGAACTGCACCGCCCACCGCCCCCCCCCCCCCCCCCCCTGCGCGGTGAGCACCTCCCGCGACCAAACGCCAGCCCAGCCGCCGCCACCCTGCTCCGGCGGCGCTGCCGTACCTGGACGGGCGCCTCTTGACGGGGCCACGCGACGGCGAGCGCGAGCGCGAGCGGGAGTCGCCGCGCAGCGCCGGCGAGCGCGAGAAAGAGCGGCCGCGCGGCGAGAACGAGCGCCGCTTGGCGCGGCCGTCGCGCAGGTCCTTCTGCAGCATCAGCCGGTTGAACTCGGCCAGCGGGTCGTCCACTGGGCCGCTGTCGACGGGAGCACGTGGTCAGACCGGCGGTTATCGGGTCAGCACGCGGGGCACGAGGTCAGACTGCGGGCAAGGGGTCAGTCTGGCCGGTGTTGGGTCACACTTGGGCGCGGACGTCAGGTCACTGGCAGAGGATCCGACTATGGGGCAAGGGGTCAGGGCACGGAACACGCCGTCACTGCAGCGGGTGGGGCAGACCATGGAGCGTGTGGTCAACGGTGCAGACACGGCGTCACACCGCGTGGGACACGGTGGCGAGAACAAGCACAGCTGGAAAGTGACAACGAAAAGTGATGCGACAGTGCTGCCGGAATAACCATTCTTCCACGATACAGTGAAAACTAGCGATAACCTCGACATATGAAATGAAATAACAAACGACATAAAAAATGAAAAATGTTTTGAAAGCACGCCACATCTGTCATGCCACACCGCCACGCGCGGCTCCTCGGCTACACCGCGGGGCTATGCCGAGGGTCACTGGACCCGCATTCGAACAGGAGACGCAGCTGTCGTCGGAGCCGCTCGACGGCCCTGCGCGCGGTGACCCGCGCCGGGCGCGCGGAGCTCCAGCCCAGCAGCACTCACCTGGGCAGGATGGCCGCCAAGCTGTTGGCCAGGCTACTCCCCGCGCCGCTGAAACCCAAGCGGAGCGGCCTCAGAACAAGCGCCGTGCCGGAGACGCGTCACGCCGCGCCCCAAGCCACGCCCCGTGCACGGCCGACCACGACGCCCCAAGCCAGTACAAGCCCAAGCGTACAGTCAAGCGTACCCCTCGATGTGCGGCCGCCACGCAGCAGCCGCTCCGCCCCAGCGCAAACGCCGCGCCCCAGCACACGAGCTCATGCGGCCGCCGGCCTTACGAGCCCCTGGCGGCAGTCGGCCGAGGGCTGACGAGCGCGCGCGCGCGAGAAGCACTGACCTGCCGTAGGGCGCCGGGCCTCCGTAGCCGGGCGGTGGGACGCTGAGGTTGGCCGGCGGCGGCAGGCGGCGCTCGGCGGAGCGGGGCGACGGCGGGCTGCGGCGTCCCGGTGAACCTGCGGCACAAGAGGCACCGGTCCAGAGGCATGCCGCGCGCCGCGAGCGAACGCGCCGCGGCGGCGCCGACTGTCAAGCCCCAGCATCGCACTTCAATGGTGTGGGAGCGTGGCTGGCGACGAAGCGTCGGGCGAGCGAATTCAACTGACACGATGACATCCAGAGATGTCTGCTCGACCCCGGCCAGCTCCACTTGCTTGGCTAGGAGGTGTTGTTAAGCGATCCGAACTGCGTGTGATGCGTCACATCACCGCAGCGGACCGACCAGGCTGGAGGGCCACCCTCGCCCCTCGCAGCCCGCCCGGCCGGGCTGGGGGTCACCTCCGCCCGGCTGGAGGCCACCCCCGCCCCTCGCAGTCCGCCTCACCTGGGGAGTCGCCGCTCTGACGGTCAAACGCGCCGCGCCGCGCCGCCCGCCTGAAGCAGATGCGGACCTCCCGCTGCGGCCGCTGCCGTGCCCGACCACGCGACCAAGACCCAGTTGTCTATATAACGCTGTCGTGATGCCCAGGACATGTTACTATATAACGCTGTCGTGATGCCCAGGACATGTTACTATATAACGCTGTCGTGATGCCCAAGACATGTTAACGTACGACTCAAAAATTAAATGAACATAAATACAAAAAGAAAATTCACGTGCCGAAGGCATGCCACTATAACTTAAGAAGTCCTCCTTCGTCTTGTGACGAGTGACCAGGCAAGCAACGCATTCACGAGAAAAAACTAGTATTTCTTCGGTGTATTTTTTTATTGACAAACCCATTTGGTTCGTAAGTCAACGTATGTGGTGTGTAATTAGCTATGTCTGACTCGAGGACCAGCTCATTAGCAAACTTTCATGGCTTGAGTCGGGGTGCCGGATAGCCCACAGAAACACACACTTTGACCGCGGCAGAACTGGGGGGAGAACGCTGGGGAGGGGGTTCGACCGCGGAAGGGTTTGACCGCGGCAGAACTGGGGTGAGAACGCTGGCGAGGGAGTTTGACCGCGGCAGGGTTTGACCGCGGCAGAACTGGGGCCGTCAGCGTGGAGGACGCGCCGGCTGGCGGAGATAACCGGCCATTCAAAAAATGGCCTGTTATGGCTTGAATTGGGGCGCTGGATGGCGCCCAGATGGCATATTTTGGCATATTTTACTTTGACCGCGGAGGAACTGGGGTCATCAGCGTGGAGGACGCATCGACTGGCGGCAATAACCGGCCAGCCGGCTAACAGGGCCGGATTCGTCTCAGGTCATCGCGAAGTTCCGAGATGCACCATGTGCGAAAATGCATGCCATCATCCTGCGGTGTGGAAGGGTACGAGGTGGATTCGAGGGAAAGGAAGATGAAGATGCCAAGCTAAACCAGCCATCGACCCGGACTAACTGGGAAGACCAGCGAGTGGCTGATTAACTGAACATGCGTGCCGCCCACGCCCTTTCTCCTGCAAGACTGGCCTTGTTCACCCCAAGCCTTAATACGACCGGATTCGGAGCGAGCATTTCGTGACTCCGAGACGCAGGGCAGGCGTCAGATTTGGTTCGAATGTCTACCACTGCGCATAGAAAACTACCGCGCACGCCAAATCAGCAGTAACCCTAAATTGGACTGGAACAGCAAAACATATCTAAGCCTTAGGCGCAGACAGGTCGAAAACAGCATGAATAACAAGTTAACTTGTTACCTAGGTAAGCCCAGCACAATCACATAATCCCCGTCTTCTCATTGCCTAAATTACAGTTGGCCCTGATGTTTTGTTGCATGCGCCGATTTCAGCTCTCACACCTACGGAATGAATTATTTACTAAGAGTTGAACACTACACTAAGACTCGGACAACCGCGCACGTATTGCAGAACTGGCAGTCTCATTCTTAACCGAATGTGACACGGATTAGCCTGACTTGGTGCAAAACGAGTGAGCACTTATTCGAATTCATGATTCAGGCCACGCATACTTTTTGTGACGTGCTGTTTCTTAACATTTACCTCACACGAATCGTCTGTTTATCTCGGAGTTGCCGGTTGACATGCCAGTAAAATATGCTATCGACCCGTAATAAATTGCCGTACTGATATGCACTTAGATTGGGGAAACTTGACGCTTAAGTGGGATGGCAAACACCACGGGCACTCATTCAGCATGGCTGACGGATTGGGCCAGCTTAGCCCATGCCCTGAAGGCGGCGGGGGGGGGGGAGGGGGTCGATGTGACCCCTCTAAGGTTTTTGAAGGTACCTTCTTGGCAGGCTGTGCAATCGTGCTAAAAATTTTCCGTAGCCTATGGGGCATCCATTGTCTATTTCAACAGCAAAAAAAAAACGTGGTCCTAGCTTTACAGTTTCGAGGCACCGGCGGCTTTTTAAGAACTCTGCACGGCGATCTCCGACCGGCGCGGGCGGCGGACCGACAATGCTACATTAATGGAGTCATGTATCGCAAATACATGCTCAAAAACAAAACAATACAATATTGTACTCAGAATTAAGCAAGGAACATGCCTTGTTGGATTTAAAGAAGCACGATGCATGGTCTTGGATGTGTGACGTTGTTAAGCTAAAACGCGATTATCTGAAAAGAAATTTTCGTTTGACTCGGCATAAGGTCAATTTTTTACCTAACAGCATACGAAGTAGTACCAATCGCGAGATCTCGTTGAGGCCAATCAACTGGTGTTTTGATAAAGTATGAAATACAATAGGATAATAACCATTTAAACGGAATGCAAATTGCATCCTCTCCACGATTGTGTATGTCTTGGTCGTTTAATAACATGTGTCTTGAAACGAACTTTCGGCCACGAAGCTTGATTACATAATAGAAATATAAACACTAATAACACCCGCACGCGCAATGACTGTGTCAATGGACCGCAGTTGTGGTAGTTTCCGGTGCTGTGAAAAGGTGAGCCACATCGGAGATGGCACGCATTGACTAGGCTTTCCGCTCGGGAAAACGCGAGAGGCTATTGCGTGCACAGATTGAGTGAATACAGGCTACAGGAATACAGGTTACGAGGCGAGACGGGTGATGATCGTAATAATAAGATTGTTTTTTTATGAACCAAGCCCGCTGCTACGGCCGTTGCTACGGCAGTAGCGCGCAGGATTTTCGCAAGTACGTTTTAGAATCACTTCAGGAAAGCCACGGGTCACGTACATTACCGCAGCGCTCATCCAAGATATCGGCAAATGTACGAACATTTGGCACGAACGGTGGCCGCCAGACCAGGTTTTCTGCAACTTCTAGAATGCATTAAAACTCTCGAGCCGGTGGGCACTTAGAGAGCAACATTTGGAAGCTGAATATTGATTAGTTTCCACTTAGCAAACAGGCCGTGTGGCTATTACAGATGTGTGCCTTACATTTACTTCGAGCCCTTTGTCTTACTTTAATTCATGACCTGATAGCTTGTTGGTGTTTCAATTTCACAATTAAGGCCTGTGATGAAAGTTGCTCAATGCACAGCTGACAACATGGCTAACGCATGTATTAATATTGACCGAACATTTCTACTTCAATTCGAATGCTTGTCATTCTCCTTGGAAAATCATCCTTCTGGGAGGCCGTTTTGAAAATGTTTAACAAATCTGCAATGCAAGATCCTCTGGAAGAAGACACAAACAATCCAGCATCCCTGGACTTATAAATCTACAAACAGACCTGCAACCGAAAAAAATGATGTATCCTTGAGCATTCCTCACAGGCCTTTGGCTTAAGTGAAGTTTTTACCCTGTGAATTTCAGGCATGACCCAAATCGGGCAGCACTCGATCATGACTCATCACTCACTCAAAAGTGATACGCTGTCGTACATAATACACCACAAATGCTTTATTTGGGCCACCAACTGCAGTGTCGCCACTACGAGGGCATATTTAGGTTATGGTTTCCGGTCCATTGACTTGGAACAACATTGGAAGCGCTGACGAAGATTTACTCGTGAAATATTGCCGGAACAAATGAATGGCTGCCTGTGCCCAAAAAATTCCAAGACCGCAATCACCACCCAACTCAAAAACAATTATGCGTCCTACAACTCCCCCCAAAACCTAACGATTCCTCACCAAATTTATGATAAGGATCCAAACCTCTAAAAAGGGTATCCATAATCTTCAGACGCATCCGGGAGCTCAGGAGACCACTCTACAAATGCCATAATGAGTCCAAGTTCCTGAAAACACCCGAGTCTTTGCCACAAGATCCACAAAACGTGATCCATTCCTGGTATTGACACGGTGTCTGGCTTCAGTCGGACGGTTGGGAAGACGAGCACAGACAATTTCTAATCCGCAACGACAAGCCGGCGGATGTCCTGTTTAGAAATGATAAAATGCAGCCGGCGTGACGCTGTTACTTATCACCCCACCTGTCCCGTGACGTGATGTGACCATATAATTTGTGAGATTGTACTGGATGCGACTCTGAGCCAAATACATCCGCCGGAAACTTAAACCTTAACAGCCGACTGGCGCAAATTACCACAGACCGCGTGCAGAAAGTCTTTGGAACATTCTAGAAGCTTGTAGTGAGCCGTGCTCCCCGTGGGCACCGCAAGCGCAGTTATTAACGCGTCTGCGTCAACCACTGCACATCTGGGAAACCGGGGGGCACGGGGTTCGACTCCTCGCGGTGCCCCGCTTCCCGTCAGAGAGGCAGGCGAAGCCATGTGGCCCCAGCAGCAATGCGTCGTAAAATTCCAGCGACGATCAGGCTCCCGTCGACAACAGCCGGCCGATTTCAGGCTGGTTGGTGTCTTTTTCCCAGCCCGCAGTGAACCCACCTCCATGTGCGGCGGGCACGAACGGCACGCTGCGCAACTTGGACCGCCCCGGTGCGAAAGTACACTTGCAATGACCGGTAATGACATTCAAAGGCACGGCCCCCATTAGGCGATGGTGAACATTCACGGATCGAAGAGGGCGGGGCTACCACACGGTCATTCGACATCGCTGCAAAACATCAAGATACTTTATTGTATGCATACGAAAAAAGGCAAGAGCTCACACGCGACCAGATAGGTATCTGTTTGTAGGAAGAACAAGATTCAAAGCGTGAGACGAGCGGTGACTAGCGTTATGAAATATGCAATTGATTACTTTACGAGTACTGCCGTTGAACATCAATAAATACCACAAAAACATTCATCAAACTTACAGCGCAAGTGGGACCAACCATAGCAAAACCATGCGAGCCACCTGAATACATCACAGCATACAGTTCAACAGAGCGTACAACACACGATACCTGCACCATGCTCAACACGTTAAACACGCGTCAAACACGATTTTTTAATACACCAGGTTCCGTGCGAAAGGTTCCGCGCGCCTCAAGCCAAACACGACGCAGTCGGTACAGTCTAGGACCACATCGCACATCGCCGAGAGCACCGATCAATAGCTCTAGACACGCAGACGCAGTTACACAACGCACAACGCATATGTGCTCCGGGAAAGGGCCACATTCCATCTGCTTTTATTGGTCAAAGCGCGATCGGGGGGCGATGCAAATGGAGCACATATGACCTCGGTATGTTGCTATGGCTGTCCGCCCAAGCACATCGCTATCAAAGCACTCTTACTGACGAGCACTGGGTATGCCCTTAACTTGAATACCTTCCCTAGCACTGAATGCCTCAATTGCGGATCTCCCCAGCGCACAGTGCTGCGAACTTTTGCCCTCCCCCTCCCCCACTCTCCCACTGCAGAACAGCCCGGTCATGCAAACTAGAAACGGAGGCACGCGCCTTCAGCGGAACGCGCCGGAGTGACCCGACTGCACTGCAACAGCGACAACGGACCGGTGTGGCGGAGACCAGCGGTGCCGGCCGGTCCAGCGGGCCGGCACTGCGTGCACACCGCGCCGGGCGGGCGGCGTGCGGCGCCGCCCTGCGCTGCCGCGTCGCGTCACACTACGCAGACCGAACGTTACGCGTCCGGGTCTGCACGGATCTCGCACGGTACTGGCTCAGGGGCACGGCCGTTTGTGCCTGTGTGAGGGGGGGGGGGAGGAGAGGGGGAGGAGGACCAGCTACGCCGAGCGGCGCGCCAGCGTCTCGCAGATACCCGTATCTCGCGGCGGCCGACGGCACTTACACCGACCGCCCATCTGTCAGCTGATAATTTGTACGGGGTAGTCGAGAAAAAAATCGCAAAACTGTCCGGAACGAGAAGCTTCGTGGCATCGCGATGATGGGATATCTACGTGTATCGTTGTGGAGGGGTAGCGATTACCACGTTGCCAAAACACACTCGAGCTTTTGCTGAAGCGCGATAACGTCTGTTTAATATTTTGTAAAAATCGTTTTGCTGCGCCTACGTCGTGCAAAGATCTTATAAAGCCCAAACAAACGTCACTCATACTAGAGGCACTATTCTCAATCGTTACTCGACAGAGACGGAGCTGATAAGAATCATCAAATCATTGCTAAAAAGTCCATCAGCCGTAGCATGTTGTTTTCATCGCTTAGATACACAAGGAGCTCCGCTCCCCGCCAATCACGCGCTATATATATGCCATCTGACTGCGTCTAAGGCAAGTAAGCCTCATGCTTGCCTATGCCCAAGGCCGATGAGTTCAGGGTTCTCATGCTGCGTTAGCGACCTTCAACACACCAGGACGCACGGGCTAAACGATATTTAAGCGTGAACATTGGCTGCATTGGCAGTACACAGCGTTCCAAGATGGGACTCTGAGTCACTCGTGACCTTAACCCCAGTTTGATAAAACCTTCGCCCTGATTGGGGAGGGGCCGATGCGACCCCCTAAGGCTTTATAACGATACCTCTCCGGCATGTCGTGTAATCGCGCCCAAATTTTAAAAGAGCCTAGGGGCATCCACTGCGCGCGTTTCGACACCGAAAACATGTCCCTAGCATTCATGATTTTGAGGAACACGGCGCGGCGACCTACGACCTGCACGACCTGCGCGTGTGGTGAGCAGCAGCCGATGACGCCGTGGAACGCGCGCGGCGGACGTTGATTTTTCAATTAACGGAGCCATACATCCAATATGTGGTCAAAACACGCATGGCGATGGCTGCAGTTGTTTTCGACGTCTGAGGTCACTTTGAGCCCTCAACGCCAGAACGCACAAACCTTTACACCATGGTACTCAGAATTGGACAACGAGCACGCCCGTTTTGTTTTGTTTTTTTGTTGCTTAAATGCAAAGCCTCGGGCATGTTAGCATGCCAAACTGGGAAAATACGATGTTCCCGACAACTTTAGTTTAAACCTGTCATTATGGGTAAATTACTGACCTAGCAAAATACGGCATGTTACCAATGGCGAGACCCGCTGAGATCAATCCAATAGCGTCCTGCTAGGCTACACTTTCTTAGTTTTGAAACAGCAGGGGGAGGGGGTCGCATAAACCCTTCCCGCTATCATCTGCGCTATGAATTCCGCGAACGAGAGCGAGGGGTCCAAATCGCGTAACCCAACTTACACTATTCCCGAAGCCGCGCACAGCCAACGTCTTAAACCACGTAACATCGAGCCTACGTCAGTTACTGAAGATGGTTTCAACCATCGTGGCCCGAGAAAATGATAATAGTGCCCTACGACAGTATCCCTCCCCCCAACGAGACAAAGCGAGAAAGCTGGTGGAAACTTGGGCCCCCTTTCTTTGAGAGGGGGCCCAAGTCTCCTTGGCATGTGGCATGTCTCCTTCAAACAAGGGGAAGAGCCTAATTTTTTGTATTCCAGGAACAGGTTTGGGCATGTCCGTTCAGCCCTCTAGACCTGTTTCGCGAGTGCAGACCTCACCAGCTACAGAATCATGTAATGCTAAAAAAGTTTGATTTTCGGGGAATTTGACCCTTGAGTTGGTGTAATGCGGTCAATTCATGATGACTTGGGCTTTGGGACACACCGACTACGTTGGTCATATGGCGCCCATGTAATGCGATTAACTAATGGCCAAACACATATCAGCTGTCATTCGCATGATCTCACTGATACAAGTCCACTGCATGTTTTCCGCCAGTTTTATCTTTCTTGATTGAGAAACGGCGGGGGCCACCCAGCCAATCCGTAACGGAAGTAGGGCCATCCCGGAACGGCGGGGGCTACCCCGTCAATCCGTAACGGAAGTGGGGCCACCCCGTAACGGCGGGGGCCACCCCGTCAATCCGTAACGGAAGACGGCAAGTCGGGGCGACGGTTAAGTAGTCGATATAAACAGTGCTTGCATCATAACGTCGTTTAACCAGTTCCCCTAGCACGTTAAGGCTGCTAACTAAACATAAGCACTCCTGTAATTCTGTCTAAAAACTAGGCAAATGTTTCTTCTAGTAAGCATTTCCAATGCTTTCCTGGTCCACTAGTCTGATTTCCGAACCGTTCGCCATCAACAGTGTGTTGTGATAAACGGACGTATTGCGCGTTGATAACGTGCTGGGGAGCACACATAGGTCAGGCGCGCGGCTGGACCAGCGATTGCATAGCAGAGGTAGGTACTCACAGTCCAATAACACTACGTTCTGAATTACCAACCATTCCTGCTGACGGCAATTATGGGTTTGAGTCGATTAGTTACTGGCGTCCAGCTCTTTAACTCATGCTAAGTAACGAGTCATATCATGTATGCCAGCATTTATATATATATATATATATATATATATATATATACACGTCTTATTTTCTTAAAAAGCCGGCGTCGGGCGTGCAGCCGACTCCACCGCTTGAACGCCTAGCTGGACACGGAGTCGTTATCGCCCCCGCGCGCGGCCAGTCGACTCAACCGACTCCAGCATCGGTCCGCCTCAGAACAAGCGCATCCGATTAAAATTATCGCAAGACTGAACGACTGGCGCAAGGGAATTGCCATGGCAACTGCCCCCGGCCACGCAAGTATTCAGGCGAATTTGATCACATACCAGCGCTTCTGATCACATACCGCCTTAACTTCAATGCTATTTCCAACCTTAGGCGCGAGCGCAAACCGCTCGCCCCGCTACCCCATCCCCAGGAAGACGGAAAGCGCCCAATGCTGATGATGCTGCTATTTGTGTTTACGGATGCTTCCCCCGCCCACCACCCCTGTGCTCCAAGGACCGGCCACCGCCCACTCCATTTACTTTATGACAAAAACGGCGAGTCCAGGCGGAAGTTCGGCGTTCAAAACATCAGTCGCGCCCTGAATGGACTTTGAACACCTGGACTGAGTCCAGACGCCTGCCGCAGCTGCAAGGAGAAAGGTACCTGCTCGTTCTCGATTTTATCTCTACAATATCAGCACTTTAGCTGATTACCACCTTTATTACGCCAAAACAAAGGGACGTTTACAAAAGGAAGCTTATAAACGCTCATTTAGGGAGTGAAATCTGCTACATTTTGGTCTTAATCAGAACCCTTTTCAACCAGGCCCTTCATTGTGCTCCCTATGACGACGTTCGGAATACGTCCTTTCGAAAACCATTCCCTCTTCGAGGATCAAAAACCCCTAGCTATGCGCTTGACGGCTTCCAGCTTGAAGAGTCTTAAGACCGCATCACCAGCGACGGCGACACATAAAAGGCGAGAGGGGCCATGATTACGCGACAGCAGCCTCGCGCGGCGGCCGCGGTAGCCGCGCGCTTCAGAACGATTCGTTGCAGTGCGACTCCACGAGCCGTACGACGGGAGGAGTTTGAATTTTTCGCTCCACAAGGTTTGTTCCACGCATCTTGTTGTGGTGAAACTAAGCGCTAGAAGCATTTCCGGTGTGATGGATCTGACTAGTCTCGTTCTCTTCTTACCATCCAAGGTGAACCCTTCAATAAAGTAAATATCACGTCGGGAGTAATCTCACTGAAGTCTGCGAATCGTGACAGCGCCTGATGTGACCAACTTTGTTGCAGCTTGCTCACCGGGCTTCCCAAAGAATTTCGCACGCATTCAATCAGCTGTTCCCTACATCATGTTCTCCTAACATGGACCGCCTGGTTTCAACCTCACCCAAACCATGCGTGCTATCTATCCCCTATCTCGACGGCACGACAGGACCGTGTTTTGGCGTCGAAAGTACACCTAATAAGCACTACGGGAAAAAGACGCATTTGTTTCCCGCGCAACTCTATTCACCATCTTAAACCTGTCAGCTCTTGCTTTCAAACCACCTGTGCCACCAGGCATACCAAATATATACATACCAAAGACATCACCCGTGCGCAGTCGGTCAGCGCGTCGCAACGGCCTCACTCCGACCCCGACCGGACGTCAGTTCAGCGGCGGCCAAACGCCAGTTTAGTGGTAACCAGAAGAACTGTTTACTTCAGTGGTGACAAAGTGCCAGGGGAGTTCCGGCTTACGGGAACCAGGTGTGGTGACCAGGTGTCAGGTGAGTTGCGGCGTACGGGAGTCAAGTGATAACTAGGTGTCAGGTGAGCTGCGGCTTACGGGAGTCAAGTGGTGATTGGGTGTCAGGCGGCTTGCGGCTCACGGGGGACAAGTGGTGGGGTGTCAGGTGAGTTGTGGCTTAAGGGAGTCAAGTGGTGACCAGGTGTCAGGTCAGCTGCGTCTTACAGGAGTCAAATGGTGCCAACGTGTCAGGTGAGTTACGGCTTACGAAAGTCAAGTCGTAACTAGGTGTCACTTGAGTAATTTTTTTAAAATAAATTTGGTCCGAATCCTTTGAATGGATGGATTTCTGGGATCAGCGCTCACGCTAAGCAGTGCTTGTCGTGTGAGCCCTGACCCCCACCATCCGATCGCGCAGTTCCAGGCAACGGCAGAATTTAGTTGCGAAAGCTTTACGTGCCGCAATGCTCGGTACGGTCCGTCCTGCCCTCTGACGTCAACTGACCTTTAGCGCGACCGCTGCCACCGACCATACCTGCCAAGGGCAAATAGCGAGCGCCCTAAAGCGACTCGAACCCATCCCGCCACGGATGGGTGGGTCGGAATGCAGACGCTCTAACCAACTGAGCCACCGGGACGGACAGATGGGGTTGTAATGCCTGGGGTTCGGGTAATGCGGCGTCGGCGTCCGCAGGGCGCGCACTACCAGTTCACTAGAAACTGAGTTCGAGACATTAAAATTACGTAAGATATGAAGTGCATTTGTGAGGAACATTATGCACATAGGTATGACAATAGCAATAGCATTCTCCATTGTAGAAAAACCGGGCGAATAGAAAGATAAACGTGTTGATATTTCGGCAACATGCCTTCATCGAAACATCTAATAGAGTTAATTCCCCCCGCCCATCCCATTCGATTTTGCTTTTTTAACAGCGAGCCACTGTTTTTACGGGTCACCAACATTAAGGGGATTAAACAAGGAACGATTGCTAGCCATTACTACAATAGTGCACATCTTAGAATTAGAATGCGCGAAAAATACGTGTACATGCAAGCGCATTCAAGCAAATAAGCATAACGCATCACGCTTCATTCAAACATGCAACCGATTTCACGCAAACGGGCAGTGCGCATCATGCATTAACTATACATGCAAACGATTTCAATCAAACAGGCACCGCGCATCGCGCGTCAGGCATCATTCACGCACGTTAACTATTTTGCATAAACACGCATCACACATCAAGGGGCACCACGTGCGCCCAATAGGCAGCGATAAGCCCTGTACTTTAAATCCTCGTCATAGTTTTTTATAACAATAGATTCTCTTATATTCTTGTATGGATGGTCCCGTGCCCTGTAAATGACATTTAGCTCCAAAAGGGGCAAACGATCGATACGCACCTGGATTTCAGCCACCAACTTTGAATTTACTTCTTATAATAGTTTCGATAGCATGTTGTCAAAAGGTCACGGCATCCATCTTTCCATCCTCCTGTTATTTTTTACGAGGAATAAAGCTATTAATACTGTCTTATCTGAGTTCGAGTGATAGACTTTCCAATTGGCGACTGCGTCTTTTGATTACTGACTGCGCGATGAGTGTTGGCTGAGCTCGAGTGACACCTGAGTCTCGGAGCGGCGACCGTGTCTGCTGAGTCCTGATACGAACCGATTACCAACTGCGCCCGAGTGACAGCTGAGCTCGAGTGACGCCCGGCGTTGCTTGCGGATAAAGTAAACGGCACCGGAGGCGGCGGCGGCGGCGGCGACAGCGGCGAGACGGCGGCGAGCGGGCGCACTCCCCGGGCCGGCGACCGCAAACACGTCACAGTCGTGCGTTTATTGGCTTTGTACCGGGCGGGCGGCGCCCACCCACGGCGCCAACCCACAGCTCGTATTGCACAGACATCGCGACGAGCGCGGATCAATACACATATAAACACACCCACACGATCAATACGATCATGATCGGCACCGGCGTCTGCGCCCTGAAACGTGACTAAGCTACGCTACACAGCCATAGAGTAACCACCCGCGGAGCACAGCTCATTGGAACGGCTGACTAGATCTAACTACTGATCCACAAGCCCGCCCTGGCACCGTGCATATATTGTCGTCAATATCCGTTGCTAAACGCACTATACGTATCAAAAGGTGGCGAATGCGACGTTCGGCTCCGGCATAAACCTTATCCAAGCTGCATCCGGCTCCGCACGAGCTTGCCAGCGTGGTGCCGGTGCCTACTCACGCGCTGGGTACTGACCGAGGCCGGGGCCGGGGCCGGGGCCGGCGCCGGCGCCGGGCGAGGCGGCCGCCGACGGCGAGGGCGACGGGGACGAGGCGCCGCTGTCGCCCACGATCCGAGACGGTGAGATAAGCGCCGAGCACGAGTCGGCCGCGCCGTCCGCGGACCCCTCTGTCGGGGCGACGCGCCATCAGGACACAGGGACGGGACGGGACGGGACGGGACGGGACGGGACGGGTCAGGTCAAGTCAGGTCAGTCAGGTCAGGTCAGGTCAGGTCAGGTCAGGTCAGGACAGGACAGGACACGGCCAATGGTCAGGACGCCGCGATGGCCGCGACGGCCCACGTGGACAGGAACGGACAAGACGCCGCCGGCCCCAGCCGCCTCGCCCCGTTGTCGACGCAGGCCGGCTCACCCTGCCAGCGCGCACCCGCCGGCAGAGGCGGAGGCGGCGGCGACGGCGACGGGCGGCGCACGGTGCCGCGGAGACGCCGGCGACACGGTTACCTGAGCGAGGAGGCGAGTGTTGCTGCGACGACGACGGTGGCGGCGGCGGCGGCGGCGGCGGCGGTGAGCGGGCGCCGCGGGGCTGGCCGCGCCGCGCTGCCGTCTGGCCGGGCGGCGGCGAGGGCGCGCGCGCCGGCGGCGATCCGGCCGGCGAAGCGGGCCGCTCGCGCTCCGGCCGGCCCGGCCGCGCCGCCGGCGACGGCGACGGTGAACGGGGCTGCGACCGCGCAGGGGACACCTGCCGACGACGAGGCCACCGTCAGCCAGACGCCCGGGCGCCAACTTGCACTAGCTGCCCTATCCACCAGCAGGTCATTTCTCATCCGCATGTATCGACGGCGAGTGCGCAAAAGTATCCGAGCTTCCACCTATCCGAGAGCAAAACTGGTAAGCCTCGGCATTCCTACTTTCACCATTCCGCCAAAGCGTTCGGTGAGCCCGTGCCACCAGCTGGGCCAGTGCCGGAGCGGCCGGAGCGGCCGGAGCGGCCGGTGCGGCCGGTGCGGCCGGTGTGGCCGGTGCGGCCGGTGCGGCCGGAGCGGCCGGTGCGACCCACCAGTCTGGCCACGGGCTGTCGACATGACCATCTCACCTGTGCCGGCTCCTGAGGCGGCGTCGGGACGCTGGGCGCTGGCGGGGCCGCCTCCTGCACCGGCGGCGGCGGCGGTGGCGGAGGCGTGGCCACCGCCGGTGGCGAAGCGCGGACAGGCGGCGGCGGCGGCGGCGGCGCCGGTGGGGCGGCAGCCGCCACCACCTCCCGCTCACGGGCAGCCAGCTCCCAGTAGTCCGTCTCCTTCCTGTGGGCAGAGCGACGGGCGTCACGCACGCCGCCCGGCTCACTGACAATCTCTCCAATGCACTCCAATCTTCCCCCACCCTCCAACACCTACCCCTCCCCTTCCCCCATGCACACCAACACACACACGCGCACACACGTACGAACAAGAGGTGTAATAAGCTGACAGTGCAAACATTTTGGGGATCTTACATGGCTATGTGCGAGGAGCTCTTATGCAATACTTGCAACGCCTTCCGGTGCATCAAAAACACTGACTCTGGATAAAAATGTGATGCAGGCTTAAGTGAGCCAAACAGGCTAATGCCATCCAACAACGTACCGGCTCAAGAAACAACAAGGCCTTCACCACTTCATCCCAGCTAGCTCAAGCCAACAGCGCCGGTCAAAAACCGGGCGGCGCGAGTTCCCAACCCCGTCCGCGATCCGCTCGTCCCTCCACCGCCCGCCTTGCCCCACTTCCCAGCGGGGCGGTGACGCTGGCGCCGACCGCGCGCCCGCCCGGGCGGCACTCACTCGAACTTGACGACGCGCTTGCGGATGAAGCGGTTGGGGATGATGTTGTCGGGCGACACGTCCGGCTGGTGGCAGGACGGGCACTCGCTGTTCTCCGATTCGACCAGCGCCGTCCGCAGGCCTGCGCGGAGCCGGAGGACACGAGGCGTCAGACGGCGCGCCGCTCCCGCACAGGTTCCGGGACAATTTGACGCCCAACTTAATGCAGCGGCTTCGCTCAGCGCATGCACGCACGAATGCAGCTTTACTCTCTGAACTGCCGCCGTTCCCCTCAAAATTGCGTCGGCCTGTGTATCGCACTGCCGACTTCGCATAACCTTCCCCCCCCCCCCCCCCCTGGCAATGGGTCCGCGTGCACGCAAGATCCGCCTCCAGTCCGGGATTCCAAACGAACTCGCTCCAGCGACCCATCACAACACACAGCCACGACTTTCCAAACATCCGGCGCCGTACTAATACGATGCCAAAGCGGACACCCATCATCCGACAGTGCACATCAGAACATAAAACCTTCTCTCTTCTTGCACCAAGTGACGGACTTCACCAGCCCATTGAGCGCATCAATCGGCCTCCCCTCCCCCTTGAAGAACATTCTCAGTCTTTCCGACAACTCTAATTCTTGCAGCGCGTGTCATCGCCTCACTGAAGGCCACCACCGGCCGCCTGCCGCCCGGCAACAATCACTGCCGCCTCCCCGGAGACGCCCTCTCCGTCCCGCCACACAGCGGCGCACGTGCGCGCGTGCGCAGCCCACTCACACTCGTCGCAGAAGTTCTCGCCGCAGCAGGGCGAGGTGACGGCCTCGCGGATCAGGTCGCGGCACAGCGTGCAGCGCAGGTCGTCCGGCACCGGTGGCCGCGTGCTCGGCGGCGGCGTGTCCATCCGCCCCTGCTGCTTGTCGTTGTAGGTCGAGCTGGCGGCGGCGCGCGGCCACGGTCAGACGCGGCGCCACGCGCACACCGTCACCACCACCACTACCATCACACACCCGCCGCCAGACAACACGTCCTTGCTTTTTATTAAATGGAAACGTGACGCGCGCCGTAACGTTTAACATTAATATGCAACATTTCTGGAACGCCAGCGAATGCACTGGTCACATCAGCGGGGCCATTGCGCAACCAGGATTCGAACGCGTGTCCCCCAGGTGGGAGCCCGACGCGCTAACCAACCGGCCATCACGCTCCACAAAATATGACACCGGCATCGGTACGCGACGGCTAGTGCGACATTCGATCTGGGTCTAGATCTGGAAACTCTGCGCAGAAAATCGCGGCGGAGGGCCAATCGAGTCTAGGTAAACTAGGCGACTAACATGCAAAGCACTTTCGAGCGCATCTGACGCCAGATTCGCTTCACTCGCGCGGCGCGTTGCGGCATCCACGCGACCGCGTGACGGCCAGGGGGCCGACCACATCGCCCCAGGCCCACTCGGCCCGCATGGGCACGCTCACTCACTAGTCCACCCGGTGGACGGCCAGGCTGCCGTCGGGCGCGATCATGGCGCCCGGCACCTTGGGGTCGTCCACGCGCACCATGAAGCTGCGAGGGATGCCGGTCGCCTTCTTCACCTCCGCCTGGCGGGCGCGGGGCGGGGCGCGGGTCAGCACGGACGGCAGGGCCGGCGGCGGCGCTCGCCGCATCGCCCGGCGCGGGAGGCACGCACAGCGCCCGGCCGACAAGCGCTATCGATCCCTCGCCGCGCACGTCACGGTGCACGCGTGTGTCTCACTGGCTTTGTGACCTGTGAAAACAGCAGCGCACCTGGCGCGCCCACTCTGAACTACCGTCAACGTTC
The DNA here is from genome assembly GCF_011947565.3 of Pollicipes pollicipes. Classification (NCBI taxonomy): domain Eukaryota; kingdom Metazoa; phylum Arthropoda; class Thecostraca; order Pollicipedomorpha; family Pollicipedidae; genus Pollicipes; species Pollicipes pollicipes. The sequence continues at coordinate 32,675,241 of NW_023596448.1, forward strand.
GCGGGTTCGGTGAACGCTTAGGGCCGCGGCCCCGGCGACCCTATCCAGACTGCCAAAGGCTACGACGCGGGCAGCGACAGCGCCAATTGAAACCATCCGTTCCATTCCGAGCGCGCAAGGGGTACTTGGAATGTCGAGATGTTGAGAATTGTGCGCACGGTGTGAACGAATCAGATGCTATCTATAACAAATGAGAAGCCTTTACGCGGGACTATAGCTACAAGTGTATGCAACGCACTGACTCAGAAGAAACCGATCGAATGTGTACGCTTCCCCCTCCCCGCCAGCTCCAACGCATGCCAAAGCACACACAGAGTCCAACCCCGCCGCGGCGCACGGCCGCGTCGGCTCACTCACGGCGGCCAGCGGGCAGTTCTGGGCATAGTGGCCGAAGTTGAAGCAGCGGTAGCACTTGTGGCTGCTGGGCGCCGGCGTCAGCAAGTGCTGGCCCTTGTACTTGACGTACCTGCCGACAGGGACGAGCGGTCACCGGCAGCCGGCACGGGCCGCCGCGCCGCGCCCCGGACAGCTGACCGCCTCTGCTGCTCCGCCGGGCCCCGCTCCACACTGCCAGCGCCGGCCTCACTCCACACTCCGCCGCTCAAGCTCCGAAGCTTCGGCACTGGTCTGCGTCTCGCGCCCCTGCCCGGCCGGCGGGCCAGCCCTGACCCCGCCCCTGCCCCCGCCCCGGCTCACTCACCGGGACGGGTCGTACTGGCTGGTCGACTGCGACATCATGTGCTTGATCTTGTCCTCCTCCGAGCCGCCGATCTTGGTCAGGTCGCTCTGCGGACGACGACGGGGGGACGTCAGGTTTGTCACCGGTCGCCGCCTAGCCACCTCTCCATCACCCACCTTCCGGCAGCCTCTGGAACTGGACTGCCACTGGCACGGCTCACCGGCCACTCACGCGCCGTTTCCGCGTCCCATCACGCACCCTCTCAGTGCGGCGTGACACACGGCTCACGAACCCACCCACGTAGCGCCAACCGGTCATCGCGGAGCGACCGGCCCTGCCCGTCACAGCGGCGGACCGTCACCACAGGTGAGCCCCCGGCGCCCGCGCTGGCAGCCCAGGACCGTGCGGTGCTCACCCCAGCGAAGACGGACGATCCGGAGACGGCTTCCACTGACGCCACCGGCGGCGGCTGCGACAGAGCGACTCGCGTCAGTCGATTCAGTGCACATCAATAGCATGCGGCCCGACATCACCGGTCCGTTCAGAGAGCTCCACAACGCAGAAGACCCGCAACTGGAGACCGGCGTAGCCAGGCTTCGCGGAACAACGGCCGCAGCCGCTTTGTCACGGGGTTGCGGCATTAAGGAACGCTGACAAGGGTCATCAACAGCCGCGGCCGGCTTTACTGGCGGCAGTGCAGGGACCGAACCACTCACAGCAGCCGCCGCCGGCTCAAGCGGCGGGAGCGCAGGGGCCGAGCTCTTTACACCAACCAGTTATCGACGGCGAAGCCGCACCCGTTCAATGCATAACTGGCAATGCTTCGGGCGGCGGAGGCGGGTCTTTACGAAGCGGCAATATCAACTGGCGCATCGCGCACGCATAAATATAGCGCATCAAAGCGATCCACGTTCACACAGTCATTATGTGAAACGTTCGGTGAGCCGGTGACGGCGAGCCCCCTGGCCAGTACTGCACTCACCAGCACGGAAGCGGCGAACGACGGCGTGATGGTGGCCATCTTGGGGGCGTTCGGATCCCTGAAACGGCAGCACCCAGATCAGCGGCGCGCCGCCAGTGTGGGTTTCGCGCCAGACCGGCCCGCTGCCTGCAGTCACGTTCCCAGGCGGGCAACGAGCGGCTAGTGACGTCGGGAAGATCGAGTTCGGCCTCAGACGCCAGCAGAATCCTGGTCTCGATCACTAACATCATAACTGGGCAGCTCATTTTTTCGGACCGCAACTAATTCACATGTGGGCATTGTGCAAGACGAGTGACCAGCTTGATTCAGTGTCAAAAACGACCGATGGACAGCGATTCACACCAACTCTGCAATTCAGCTGGCGAGCATGCAACAAATCCGTCGTAGCCACACCAGGTACGCCATAATCGTACTAGTCACAAACATCTGAAAGCGGTAATAGCCCAACATCTTCCGTCGCTAATCGCCTTCTGCCCAATTAAATACACAGCTAGTAGCCGCAGAGGCTGGAACGGCGCCGATCAATGCCGTGTTCAAACCCTAACCCACGACTTAAAGCGACCGACACGAGTGAGGAGCGGCCCTGCACGACTCTCTATCGGCATACGATAAGCCGGTGCTATCTGACGCTACGTTATAGACCGCACAAGTCCATGGCGCGGTACGCTAGCATTAATGCAGGATGGCAGTCAACGAACTCAACTGGTGTTGTTTACTGGGGCTGCTTTGTTTACTGGGTCAGAGCGCGTGTCCATTACAATGGTCATTTCGCGCCGATTAAGACGAACTCAACCACTCACGACGCAAACCTTCTCCGTCTGTCAACCACCAGAACACAAACTTTTTCAGTCTGACAGTTTCGTGTGCCTCCATTGACCGCTCTCTGGTGCTGTCACCACTGGTCTGCGCGCGGAGTGGCTTCCTTCATAGGTGGCACACTGGGATATTTGTGTGCATGTTCAGCACTACGCAATCTAAAATGTTCTTAGATGTAGCATGAGGTTTAATCCCGTGATGTACGTTCGTAGTCGTTTAAAAGCAGGCTCGCACGTTACCGTGACCTGTGGCACCATCCCTGAGCGGCTTTCGTGAGTTCCAAAATGCCGACAAAATATTCAAGCTGATATTGACATTGCGGCCTTCAGGTCGCGGCCTGTGATACAACGGTCTACAGGCATCATTCGTTCTCAACCCGGAAACGAATTGCCTGATATGTTTGTGTCCCCTCATCTCTCCTTCAGTGTCACGCTCACCAGTCTTTTGCATGCGGCGCTGCGCTGTTCAACTACGTCAAACGTGATAAGTCCTGACCATTAACTGTGAGCATGTGCCACGCTATATCAACTGACGCAACCATACTTTACTGGCAGCTACCCGCTCCGTTTTGGAGGCGTGCTACACAGCGCACGACATTCCTGGACTCCGACTGACGTCACTAATTCAGCCACGGCGCAACACGTGTCAGGAGAAAGTAGTCCCAACGGATACCACGAGCCAAGGCAACAAGTTATTTCAGCACGGCCGTCAGAGGAAAAAACGGTTGATCAAGATCAAGGTGTCACCAGGAAGCGACGCTACCGCTGATGACCACGGGACGTTTGGGCGCATCGACTGCGTCACCACGCAGCGCCAGCGGCCACCTCACATAGCGCAGCACCTGGGGTGGCCGTGAGAGGGGGTTGGGGGTGAGACCGGGCACCTACCAGAACTTCTTGACGGGAGCGCCGTTCGCCGCCGGCACGCGCTTCACCACCAGCGACGTGTTCTTCGGTATCAGCATGTCGTTCTGCTTGTACTCTGAAGCGGACAGAGCGCGGCGCTCAGTCGACCCGGCGACGTCAAGTGGCACACGGTCGTGCCGCCGAGGCCCGGCCTCGACGGGGAGCGTCGACAGCGTCTATGTTCTTCAATGGGTGTTTCTGGCGCGTCGAAAACAGTGGCCATTTGCCAGCTATCCGCACAATTGCATTGTTTGACAGCACACTCCAATTCTTGGATGATACTTGAAGAAAAGAATAACAAAACGCAGGAAAAGCAAGTGAAGACTAAGAAACAATAAATAGCAAGTATACAGTTATTTGTTGTTTATTGGGCTTTTGGGAGCGCCGCTGACTGCAGTGATCATTTGGTGCCCGTAGCACACGTGGCAAAAAGAAATTAACTAAAAAAATCAGGAAATAACAAAAATGGATTTGTTTGCCCAGCCAAAAGTCTGTGGGTTCTTGCGGGTCTGATCTTAGCGGGTTGGCGGGTTGAGAAGTTCCGTCTGCATTCAAAATAACACGATCAACATGCGGGTGGTGCTGAAAGACAGAAAGCAGGTAAATTACGGGCCCTGCTCATAACAAGTTGCGGTGTTTGCAGATAATGCAATTACTCCACACCGATTTTGTCCCGTCCAACTCGTGAACCTTTCACAAACCTTAGCACAACAACCGCAAACATAACCTCGAATACAACTCGTGCCTAGACCACAGACGCTCTCACTCAGGGGGTATTCTTAAATACCTGATGTCAGATCCCAGCTACGAGAGGGCGGATAAGCGACAGCTGCCTTACGAACCGGGCGAACGAAGCAGCTCCAACTCACGAGCACCGACACCGCCTTAGTTACAAGCACCGACCTCGCGGCATGGCGCCACATAGCGCCATGTGACATTTCACAATGGAGAAATTCGTGCTGTGTTGTTGTATCACACATCCTTTGAAGGGGTTCCACGACATTAGTGCCGCAACAAAAAATCCTACCGATCGACCACAACAAAACACCTTCCTGACAGGAGTGTTATATTATCTCTACTGCGAATACATGTACACATTAGCGCTACGCAACAAAACTATACCGCAAAAATGTATACCAGTTATTACTTATGCTGCCAAAACCTATACAGAGATGGCTTATACGCGAAATTACTTCTACCGCAAAGACGCACACGCGACAAATGCTACACGACAAACCTTACATTCAGAAAAATTACACCCGTCGTTACTATTATTGCAAAAACATATTAAAGACGGCATTACGTCTCCTGCAAAGACTTATACGCGACATTACCACGACAAGACGAAACCTGTGCTTCAAAAACTTCTGCTCGCCATTACCTATGCTGCAAATTAAATAGTTATTGCTTTAAGGCAGCATCACTTCTATTGCGGACTTACACCTGACGTAAGTCCTTCACAACCAAATTTATACTTACTGTCATGAGTTTTACAGTAAAAACTTTTACAGTCTATACATACACAAAGGGAATAATCTGCAGGTCAGGCAGAAACCCCACCTGGGTAATACCGCAATTAGAGATCGTGGAGCCGACGCGATGGATTATTATTTTTCTTCACTCTGCTCCGTTATTTGGCAACTGAACGTACTTGACGTATGAGCGAAGGCTGTGTCCAGCAAAACATCAATGACATGTAGGACGTTTTGAAGTATTAGTTTTGCCGTGTAGCGCTAGAGCCTTACATAAGTCATGGCAGAAGAACCTATGCCGCTTTCCAGTGAACACCGGGCCAAGCGGTGCAGTACGTCTTCAGTCCGAGACTCCATCCACCACTCGTCTGTGATGGGAAGGTGTAGCACATTCGGCGCCAACGCCATGTTTTTCATGCATTTTTTAGTAGATTTGGTTTTCCCGGCTTTGCCCACGACTTGCAATACTACGGCAGTGCACCATGCGCTTTTGTTTTCGACAAAAACAATTATAAAGTCGCGTAGAACGATTGCCGTCGTGGGACTGTCGATCGTGATATCTGCAGCAGCAATAACGTACCAACATCATGGAGCAGCCTCCTCCAGCCTGAGTTCGCCCGTCAAGCGCTCCCGTGTGTTCGTCCCCTCCGGGATTCTGGTTTACAGGTAAGCCAGTACCCCAACCTACGGGTACTTACATGAAAATGTTACACTTACGCACTGGTCAAAGAGGTTATGATAAGTAAAGAAGAAACCAGGAAGTAAGCTCACTAAAAAGTAAAGCCTGTACAGGTTTTCGCAGCAGATAAATGACTGACAATAATTTACTTTTCGCAGAAGCCTTTCATTACTTTTCGATTTGTTAAGCATAAGGTTACACTCAACTCGTTGCAGCGGAAATAACGTCGCGTGTAAATATGGTCTGCAAACATTTTCGAGCAGAAGTAATGTCGCATATAACTGACGCCATAGCTCTCCCGTAGGAAGGAGTTTTTGCGGTTGGTTCTTGAATACTGACTATGGCAATGCGGCTATTGTCATGCGTTCGAACTGCGCTTGTGCCCGTGCACGGTATGACGACCTGGTGAGGCTTCCCATGTCGCCGCCAGTGGTCACTCTTTTTTAGGTCATGCGAGGGGGCAGATTTGTGTTGCCCAGACCAAACGGGGACTAGTTCCACCCGTAAAGCCCCACGGGAGAGAGGGGGGGGGGGTACACTAACTACATAATCCACGAAAATAAAGACCATGTATTTTATGTTGCAAGTACCTAGGTGATCCCGTGATCCCCCGCCTTACATTTCTTTTTCGCTTGTTAGTGCTTTAAAAACGAAGTTGAATATCGGCAGACGACGATAATGTTAAAACCAAGTGTGTTGGGGGAAAGGGGCTCGTCTTGCTCAATGACAGCAAATCCCTGCCCATACATCATTGTTTCAAAGCATTTCTTGAATGTGCGGGTGAACGACTTCACTTTCAAGAAATGCTCGAATGTGAGGTCGTTCAACGACCCCACATTCAATATATCCAAAAAAAAACATCAAAGCATCTCGTGATGTTTCACAATGGTGTTGTATTTAATACGATGAGGGCAACGTACATAACCGGTAATGCACATTACAAATGTAACTAAGGCACGGTGTGAAGACCGTGCCCTATCAATTACGAGGTGGGCGATGCCCATGAATCAGTGACAACGTTTGCATTCACTACGCAGCAAACGCGCTTCGTGCTATCCCATGGCGTATAAGCACGCTTCCGTGCCACGCACGCTCCATGCACGCCGCGTCGGGACGAAGCCTGACGCAGCATCCGCCATGGCCAGAGACCGGACCCGTTGAAACTCCTTCCCCTTCGGCGCGAGGCTGCAAAGCCAGTGGACATGACCAGGGCACAGCGCCGGCTGAATACCGGGGAAGCGTCCAGTGTAGAGACTTTTGGTAAGCAGCCTGCCACCCGCCGGCAGGCGTTTACCAAGTCGGGCATATGAATTACAATTGAATCCACGCACACCGAGTGCAAGCACAGCGACAAATCCGCATCGTTTCCGCAAAGAGGACCTTGTTCCACTACAGAGGCGGTCGTACCTGAAGCACGTTTTGGGGTCAAATAATGTTATTTTATCGTCTCGTCTCGTCTCGTCTCGTCTCGTACCGACACGGCTCGTCCACCCACAGCTTTGGTGATAATCACTCAGAGTGTCGCGTGGTGCAAAAGGTATTCCCCACCTCGGGCACATGTCCGTTCGTTATCTTGGGTGTTCTTGAGTTACAGGGGCACACATCACCTACGCCCAACTTAACCGCGTATAAAATTACTACGAAAGTTGGTCCCACTGATGAAGCCAGGAGCTTGTCACGGTTCAAGCGCAGATTTCAAGCCTCTTACTTGGACGGATTCTTTTTTTCTTCTCTTTTTTTGTTCAGCGCCAATATTCCGTCAGGGTGCGTCTGCCAGATGTTCGCTTGAAGAGATCCCTTACGGGACGCTTGTTCTAGCCTACACCACCACGCCTTCAACCCACCTCTCCGTGTCACGCAACTCACGTGTGATTCTGTACATCTTTTGGGGCAAACATTTACCAAGCAGTCCGCAATGGCACGCTTGCCGACCGGACGGACAAGGCGGCTTTGTCAGAGCCGAGCGCCTGGGACTTTACTTTTGAGAGTGGGACCGTTGATCCAGAGCATCCCAACGGAGGGCCTCTGATTTCCTGATGACAACGCCGACTCCCTGACGGGGATAGCACGCTCGTCTTGACAGCGAGCGATTGATAAGCTGTCATCCGATGCCAGTCGTTCCGCCTAGTGAGACTTCGTGACGCTAGAATGAGCTTATTTGGAGAGGTGGCTCGAGTGGAGAGGCGCTTGGGTGAGGATGGTTGGCTGATGATTTGGGCCGGAATGTGCGCGCGTGGCCAGCTACGCGTAGGGTTGCATAGATGTACTGACACGGTCAACATGTTTCTACTCAAACCGTGCTCCTTTCATGTCGCTGGGCACTACGCTTGCAATTTTATGTCTCCTCGGATGAAACCGAATGAATGGCGTTAATTTGCTCCTTGGTTCGCTGGAGTATAAGGGTTGGCCGGGTGGACCAATGGAAAAGACTCTAACGCGCACGCCCTACTGTCCGCAAAGTCGCACGCTCGTTCTAACACAATCACCAGCTCATCCTCATCCACTGGTCCTCGTCCTCCTCATCCTCATCCAATGGTCCTCGTCCTCCTCATCCTCATCCACTGGTCCTCGTCGCATGCCGCCATGAACTCGGTCACCGGCCGCAATCGCATTCTCATCATAAATGCCGAATGTTTTGAAGGTGATCATTTCGGGCCCCCGCGTCATTGCTACGCGCAACTCTTGTGACGACTTCGCTCACGCGCCATGTGGAGCGATTCCAGCTCCACGGATGGCGCTTGCTGGGATTATACCGTGTCACGAAATGTCACGGCATTGAGCCGGAAGCTGCCATTCAGATCGACCATCTCTCGCTCTCGCTCTTTCTGGCAAGTTCACAAGTAGCAGTCAAACACGTGATGCATGAGCGCGTTTCAGGGTCAAGAGCCCCGATGCTCGCCACTCTGGTCAGCGCCAGACGCTCTGTCGTCCAGACACAGGGATGCTGAGAGAACGGGCGCGCAAAATGCTTGGAAGGCTGCCAAATATTTGAAACGATGCGAGGAAAAGGCTTGCTTTTACAGCCAGCAAGCAAGAGGCTTCGGACGTAAGGCAGCCGAGGTTTGGAGCCTTACCTTACTGTCGAAACTTGTGCGCAGATGCGAGATCAAAGGGAGTGTCCCACCTTGGAACAAATTTCAGAGACACTGGTCTAGTGAACCCTAAGAGTCCGTCATGAATATCAAAAACCACCAAGGAATGCAACTGTATCACCAACAGGATAATATAAGGGATCATTTTACCTACTTTTGAGCCCAAAATATACGGTTAATCTTCCGGGAAACCAAACACTCATCTCTTAGCACCCTCACATGCCATCCCGTCGCAGGAGGGTACTGGCGCACGCAAGATGACATCTGTGTGCCAGCCCACGACCATTCTGGGCCCTTGCCGAATTCGTGCCTAGTACGTAAATTCTGAAACTATTAAGGTGACAAAAATCCCCACGATCCCCCAACCGCCATTATATTTACAGAAGAACATCATTTGCACGCTAACTAAACCATCTGCACATTCAGGAGTTTTGATTTCATATCAATATGGACCATTGCCAGCATCCAGGCAGTGAATGAAGGATATGTTGTGTTGTCGCTTATGTCTCATTGGTAGCAATAAAACGTTGCGTCCCTTGATCTTTCCTGTGTTTCTGTCCAATTCTGAAAAAAAACAAGAACTAAACAAAAACTGGACAGGCACCTGATATTGCAACAAACAACAAACACTGCCCTGGCGCAATGGTAAGAATTCAAAAAACCATGATGCTGTGCTGTCACTTTAACGCACCACGTTTGCCCAGCTGGGTAAATGTGCTTATAGTTATTTATCAATTTCGTTTTGCTAGTAAAGTACGAAGTATGCTGGGCCCACTGGATCGTGAACTATGCTGGACGATTACTACGGCACTTTGCTGATACAATATGCTCAACATGCAATGGCCAAATTTCACTGAAAAAATCGGATGGTTTATTTTTTTCAGTTAGCAATGTGCTCATATAACATAGAAGCCAGTCAATAGCAATACTGCATACTTACATCCCAACAACATCTACACCCCATGTTGAAACACCTGGCCAAAAGCCACAATCAGAGGTTCTCATTTGGCATAGACGTGAGCCATCCATAGCATACAGGCAGTGAAAAGAAAACCATGTATTATTTTGTTTAAGCTTTGCTAGCAAAAAAAAAGAAGAAAAAGGACAGGCTAAGCTGACACAATAGAGAGCAGCACACATGAGAGAAGTGTAGGAATTCAAAACACTATTGTGTTGTGCTGTTGCAATAATTACAGACCTGACAAATGGTTGGCTGGATTCGGAACATGCACTATTGTTGCTATTGTATTCATTTTGTTTCACACCTTAGTATGGTTTATTCACGAACACATCATTTACTGCAATAGCATGGTTCCTTGGGCCACAAATTATGCTGGATGATTTTCAGCGACTTGGGGGCAGTGGTGTGGAGATGTGGAAATGCAAAGGAAGGTTGGGAAAATGTTCACGATGTCCTGCTCAACGTGCTCTGGGTAGTTTACAAGATAATTTGTGGCTGTTGCATCTTTCAAAGTAAATATTGGTGCTCTTTTTACCAAAAAGCTGGCCAAAAGTAAAAATTACACAACAGCTACAGCAAAAATGCCTGCAGCTGTGCTGAAACATCCAGTCAAAGACAGCAATCGTAAGTTGTCATTTGGTATCAGCATGCTCATTCCTTTCATTACCTTCCTTCACGTCATGAGTGAGGATGGGAATGTGATGCTTTTGCACCCTTCTTCTGTAATCAGTACCATGCACATATACTCCTCTGTTTTTGTTACACTCTGCCAGTGAAAATCTGGACAGGTTCATCTGTAATCACGAAGAACAGAGCACACTGCGTACAGTGTAGGAATCCAAAACACCTTTGTGCTATGTTTTCTCCATAGCAAAGGTGGCTTGCTGGCTTGAGTGCAGCCATATTGTTATACCCACCAGATTCTGCCAGTGCAGTATGCCAACATAGCTCATTGGGCCACACATTTTGCAGGATGATAATCTCTTAACTTCAGTAAGGGGCAATGAGATTGGGAATTAAGAGGTTAAAGCTTCATCAAGTTCCACTAAAATGAAGTTGCTTTATGCTTTACAGAAGCACACAAGCATTGCATCCCTGTATAAAAGGGTAGATGCTGCATCATTAAATCGCTTCATGAAGTCGCTTTATGCTTATGAAGTTGGTTTATGCTTTACAGCACACAAGCATTCCATCCCTGTATAAAAATTATATGCTGCATCATTTAAGATAAAACAATGCACTCTTTTAATAAAAGAATCGGTCTATTTATGGGCTGGAAGTGAACAAAGGCATGCTAGAACATGATCCATTATTTTTTTTCTGTGTTCATACATAGTTTGTTCAAACTTCTTTATTCTATCTTTTAATATGTTACACTGTATGATGTTCAAAAATGTTGGCAATACTCCCATTTTTGCTTCCAAAATAACTTTCTGGGAGTTTTTTCATGGATGGACATGCTGCACTTGCCTGTTTCCTCCTCCTCCTCAAATTCCAATACCTCTTTGTAGTTGTCATAGGTGCAATCACCAGTGGGATTGGGAAAGCATGGAAAACGCATCCCCACCTGATCTAGCTGGTGATGATTTGGGCTTTGGGGTGCACCAACTGTGTTGGTCATATGGTGCCCATTCACCTGATCTAGCTGGTGAGACTTCACACCCTGCCCCCCCCCCCCCCCCCAGGATTTGTGGTTTATGAATTTCCCCATGCAAAACTACCTTTATAGGCCCACTTCTGTTTCCACCATCTCAGGCATAGCTCAATATTTTTGCTATCATTTAATGCCAGTCAAAGCTGGTCTGCTCATGATGGGACTACTTTGAGGCAATGTGGGGCAAAATATCTTTGTCCACAGTAAGTGGTACTTCCAAGCCACCAAGATTAGAGAGGTAGGCACACATCACATTTGTGTATGGTTTGTGGAAGCGAATGTGTGTAATTGGTACGGCACTCAGTGCAAGCATTGGCAGACATGCATTGGTGAAAAATTGGAACATGTGTGTCATTAACCCATGTCATATTCTGCTGGTATGTAACTGATTGGTAAACACAAGCTCAGACTAAATCAGCATTTATGTGCACAATGTTTCCTGAAGCCAAAGTACCAGTTGAAAAAGTCTCCATGCCAAAAGCCTTGGGGAAAAAAACAGAAAATGTAGTGTAACCTTTCAATGAATTTGTGTGATAATGGTAAAGGTAGCCAAAATTTGTGTGATAATGGTAAAGGTAGTCAATGATATGATAGGTAACCAATGACATAAGATGAAAATCCATGTATATCTTTTTCCCTCAATGGAAGGTTTGACTCTCATACCATTTCTTGAACAAGTAATTTTGAACAATCCAGTGTTTTTGAGAACATTACAGCCAAACAAAGGGAAAGAACTAATTTACTAGTGGCATATTGGGGTTCCAACAAGATTTCTCTGATCAGGTGCCTACTTTGCATACAAATTCTGAGCTATTCAGAAGGACTGTCAAGAAAACTAGCATACCAACCAAGTTGGACCATCTAACTCTCACTATGAATTGACAGCAAAACGATGGGATGACCCTTCATACACATGTGCATAGGTCACACATGGCCTGGGTCACTGCTCAATGTGAGTCCCTTTAGCTCTGGCAAAACTTTTGACTTGAATCCCATTGACAGGGTATTCAATGTCTTGTTCATTGGAATGATAACCTACATGAACAGGGACACACAAAGGATCCATCCTAGAAAGCTTTTCAGTTCAGACAAAACTGGTGAGCCTTTCTGTTGCTGTCCCCTGCCATACAGTCACATGCTTGAGCTGCAGACTGCATGCACCACAACAAAGTGCCGGGCGGCCCACTCCCGGCTAGCCCTCAGCGGGCCTGAGAACTGAGCCTGGGGGCCAGAACAGCATCACCCACGCAGACACCACCAAACAGCGGGAACTGACCTTCGCTGGTCTGAGAGTTGGTGACAATCAGGTCAAAGTCTGTGCCACGGCCCAGCTTCTTCTGGTCCATGATGGCCTGCTTGAGGTCGGCCACCGAGATGTGCACGCCATCAAACACCACTGTGTTCACCTCGGTGGACGAGGCAAACTTGTAGAACACCGACATGGTGACAGAGTGCTGAAAACAGACAGAATATGTCTCTCAAACACAACAGTTAAAAATGCAGGCCCAGACACATTGCCAGCTAAAAGTTTAGTTCCTTCACATCTGTGCAGATGATTAAAATAATTTCCTGAATTCCAGCTGAAGCTTTGGAAGCATGAGAAAAGGTTGCCATCTTGCCACAATTTCTTATTTTCATTCTAGAGCAACACTGAATACCTTGCAAACTTACCAGTGCCTTAGACTGGGGGCTGATGAAGCCTGTGGTCATGCAGCATGATTTTAACATTCTTAGAAGTAGCACTTACATTGCTTCCAGTGTTTTAAGACATATCAACTATTGGGGCCATGGATTTTATAATGAAGTGAAACAATGATCTAGTGTGGGCCATGATAGAGGAGATGTCCCTGAGCAGCTGGGGAAGACCCAATCCTAACAAAAACCAGGGGGCCATCAATTCAATTTGTGGCAGGTTGTGTGCACCTGAAACCCAGCGCTGCATTTCAAGTCACTGTCAATATGTATTGCCAACAATCACTCCTTCAGGGTGGCCATTAATTCAAAAGGGAAAGTTGGTGCCAAAAACACATCTGGCAAACATTTGAAGAAGGATACCAGGCTCCAGGTGGTCACAACTTTGGTTGAAAATACTGGTGAGAACAAAAAATAATTATCATTGATTGCTAAGACAAAAATAATGACTACCTTTCACCACATACAAAATAAGTACACAGAATACCAAACCTGCTAGATCAGTTCAACCAGAATGTATAACAGATGACTGGCATGGAAAATCTGATATAATCTAAGCATTGCAGGCCTGCAAAACATCTATAGATGCATGCTATGAAATATCAACGAATTCCTGACCTGCTAAAAAGCATTTCAGCCAATTACTGCATCTAACCAAAAACAGGCACCAATACACCACAGTTTTGTCCTAAAACAGAAAGCATATGAGCAAGATTCTGGTCCAGAGATCTCACTAAGATTGCTGTATCCAGTGTTGACATACAGCCCCATCATTACATCTGTGCTGCCTGCTATCTAGAGTCACCTTTTTCTACTGCCCATTACAAGTCATGTATTAGTTCAATGGAATGTAAGGGTAATTAAGGCCAGCCAGTACCACCAAACTTAAGAAAAAGAAAAATAGCCATGTCTGATATTACCTCACAGCTTTGCACCTGCCATACAAAACTGGCCTATCTGATGTGCAATTGTTTGTGGCTGGTTTACCTATTCTGTGGAAGTGGTGGAATGCCAGTTCAATGCCCTCAAACTAATGTCAGCAAGCTGAATTGAAAAAAATCCTGCTCCACATCTCCCACAGCCCTCTCCAAATCTTAATTCTTGCCCCAACCATCTTACCAGACTTTGTCAAGATTTGCCATGTTTTGCAGGCTGGTTGGTCACCAAAGATATTACTCAGCAACAGGCAAATACCAAACCTGAATGCAACCCTTGTTGCAGGAGAGCAGCTCTTCCAGATCACCAAACTGCTTATGACCAGCTTCACACAGCAATCTAAACCCTTAATAAGAACTTGGGCCATGTCACGTCAACCATTCCGCATGGTGTGACATGCTGGCAACAATTTCAGCTGACGTACACAGCAAAACCTGAGAATTAAGTTGGCGCATGGTCACCATCAAATTTTGGCACATATAGCTGGGTCTGCAAACCAAGGTCATTTGATAAGATCTC
>NW_023596448.1:32690627-32730874 GCF_011947565.3 Pollicipes pollicipes
GCGCGGACGTCAGGTCACTGGCAGAGGATCCGACTATGGGGCAAGGGGTCAGGGCACGGAACACGCCGTCACTGCAGCGGGTGGGGCAGACCATGGAGCGTGTGGTCAACGGTGCAGACACGGCGTCACACCGCGTGGGACACGGTGGCGAGAACAAGCACAGCTGGAAAGTGACAACGAAAAGTGATGCGACAGTGCTGCCGGAATAACCATTCTTCCACGATACAGTGAAAACTAGCGATAACCTCGACATATGAAATGAAATAACAAACGACATAAAAAATGAAAAATGTTTTGAAAGCACGCCACATCTGTCATGCCACACCGCCACGCGCGGCTCCTCGGCTACACCGCGGGGCTATGCCGAGGGTCACTGGACCCGCATTCGAACAGGAGACGCAGCTGTCGTCGGAGCCGCTCGACGGCCCTGCGCGCGGTGACCCGCGCCGGGCGCGCGGAGCTCCAGCCCAGCAGCACTCACCTGGGCAGGATGGCCGCCAAGCTGTTGGCCAGGCTACTCCCCGCGCCGCTGAAACCCAAGCGGAGCGGCCTCAGAACAAGCGCCGTGCCGGAGACGCGTCACGCCGCGCCCCAAGCCACGCCCCGTGCACGGCCGACCACGACGCCCCAAGCCAGTACAAGCCCAAGCGTACAGTCAAGCGTACCCCTCGATGTGCGGCCGCCACGCAGCAGCCGCTCCGCCCCAGCGCAAACGCCGCGCCCCAGCACACGAGCTCATGCGGCCGCCGGCCTTACGAGCCCCTGGCGGCAGTCGGCCGAGGGCTGACGAGCGCGCGCGCGCGAGAAGCACTGACCTGCCGTAGGGCGCCGGGCCTCCGTAGCCGGGGGGTGGGACGCTGAGGTTGGCCGGCGGCGGCAGGCGGCGCTCGGCGGCGGGCGGGGCGACGGCGGGCTGCGGCGTCCCGGTGAACCTGCGGCACAAGAGGCACCGGTCCAGAGGCATGCCGCGCGCCGCGAGCGAACGCGCCGCGGCGGCGCCGACTGTCAAGCCCCAGCATCGCACTTCAATGGTGTGGGAGCGTGGCTGGCGACGAAGCGTCGGGCGAGCGAATTCAACTGACACGATGACATCCAGAGATGTCTGCTCGACCCCGGCCAGCTCCACTTGCTTGGCTAGGAGGTGTTGTTAAGCGATCCGAACTGCGTGTGATGCGTCACATCACCGCAGCGGACCGACCAGGCTGGAGGGCCACCCTCGCCCCTCGCAGCCGCCCCGGCCGGGCTGGGGGTCACCTCCGCCCGGCTGGAGGCCACCCCCGCCCCTCGCAGTCCGCCTCACCTGGGGAGTCCGCCGCTCTGACGGTCAAACGCGCCGCGCCGCGCGCCCGCCTGAAGCAGATGCGGACCTCCCGCTGCGGCCGCTGCCGTGCCCGACCACGCGAACCAAGACCCAGTTGTCTATATAACGCTTGTCGTGATGCCCAGGACATGTTACTATATAACGTTGTCGTGATGCCCAGGACATGTCTATATAACGCTGTCGTGATGCCCAAGACATGTTAACGTACGACTCAAAAATTAAATGAACATAAATACAAAAAGAAAATTCACGTGCCGAAGGCATGCCACTATAACTTAAGAAGTCCTCCTTCGTCTTGTGACGTAGTGACCAGGCAAGCAACGCATTCACGAGAAAAAACTAGTATTTCTTCGGTGTATTTTTTTATTGACAAACCCATTTGGTTCGTAAGTCAACGTATGTGGTGTGTAATTAGCTATGTTCTGACTCGAGGGACCCAGCTCATTAGCAAACTTTCATGGCTTGAGTCGGGGTGCCGGATAGCCCACAGAAACACACACTTTGACCGCGGCAGAACTGGGGGGAGAACGCTGGGGAGGGGGTCGACCGCGGAAGGGTTTGACCGCGGCAGAACTGGGGTGAGAACGCTGGCGAGGGAGTTTGACCGCGGCAGGGTTTGACCGCGGCAGAACTGGGGCCGTCAGCGTGGAGGACGCGCCGGCTGCGGAGATAACCGGCCATTCAAAAATGGCCTGTTATGGCTTGAATTGGGGCGCTGGATGGCGCCCAGATGGCATATTTTTGGCATAATATTTTACTTTGACCGCGGAGGAACTGGGGTCATCAGCGTGGAGGACGCATCGACTGGCGGCAATAACCGGCCAGCCGGCTAACAGGGCCGGATTCGTCTCAGGTCATCGCGAAGTTCCGAGATGCACCATGTGCGAAAATGCATGCCATCATCCTGCGGTGTGGAAGGGTACGAGGTGGATTCGAGGGAAAGGAAGATGAAGATGCCAAGCCTAAACCAGCCACCGACCCTGACTAACTGGGAAGACCAGCGAGTGGCTGATTAACTGAACATGCGTGCCGCCCACGCCCTTTCTCCTGCAAGACTGGCCTTGTTCACCGCCAAGCCTTAATACGACCGGATTCGGAGCGAGCATTTCGTGACTCCGAGACGCAGGGCAGGGCGTCAGATTTGGTTCGAATGTCTACCACTGCGCATAGAAAACTACCGCGCACGCCAAATCAGCAGTAACCCTAAATTGGACTGGAACAGCAAAACATATCTAAGCCTTAGGCGCAGACAGGTCGAAAACAGCATGAATAACAAGTTAACTTGTTACCTAGGTAAGCCCAGCACAATCACATAATCCCCGTCTTCTCATTGCCTAAATTACAGTTGGCCCTGATGTTTTGTTGCATGCGCCGATTTCAGCTCTCACACCTACGGAATGAATTATTTACTAAAGAGTTGAACACTACACTAAGACTCGGACAACCGCGCACGTATTGCAGAACTGGCAGTCTCATTCTTAACCGAATGTGACACGGATTAGCCTGACTTGGTGCAAAACGAGTGAGCACTTTATTCGAATTCATGATTACAGGCCACGCATACTTTTTGTGACGTGCTGTTTCTTAACATTTACCTCACACGAATCGTCTGTTTATCCTCGGAGTTGCCGGTTGACATGCCAGTAAAATATGCTATCGACCCGTAATAAATTGCCGTACTGATATGCACTTAGATTGGGGAAACTTGACGCTTAAGTGGGATGGCAAACACCACGGGCACTCACTCAGCATGGCTGACGGATTGGGCCAGCTTAGCCCATGCCCTGAAGGCGGCGGGGGGGGGGGGGGGAGGGGGTCGATGTGACCCCTCTAAGGTTTTGAAGGTACCTTCTTGGCAGGCTGTGCAATCGTGCTAAAAAATTTTCCGTAGCCTATGGGCATCCATTGTCTATTTCAACAGCAAAAAAAAAAACGTGGTCCTAGCTTTACAGTTTCGAGGCACCGGCGGCTTTTTAAGAACTCTGCACGGCGATCTCCGACCGGCGCGGGCGGCGGGACCGACAATGCTACATTAATGGAGTCATGTATCGCAAATACATGCTCAAAAACAAAACAATACAATATTGTACTCAGAATTAAGCAAGGAACATGCCTTGTTGGATTTAAAGAAGCACGATGCATGGTCTTGGATGTGTGACGTTGTTAAGCTAAAACGCGATTATCTGAAAAGAAATTTTCGTTTGACTCGGCATAAGGTCAATTTTTACCTAACAGCATACGAAGTAGTACCAATCGCGAGATCTCGTTGAGGCCATCAACTGGTTGTTTTGATAAAGTATGAAATACAATAGGATAATAACCATTTAAACGGAATGCAAATTGCATCCTCTCCACGATTGTGTATGTCTTGGTCGTTTAATAACATGTGTCTTGAAACGAACTTTCGGCCACGAAGCTTGATTACGTAATAGAAATATAAACATTAATAACACCCGCACGCGCAATGACTGTGTCAATGGACCGCAGTTGTGGTAGTTTCCGGTGCTGTGAAAAGGTGAGCCACATCGGAGATGGCACGCATTGACTAGGCTTTCCGCTCGGGAAAACGCGAGAGGCTATTGCGTGCACAGATTGAGTGAATACAGGCTACAGGAATACAGGTTACGAGGCGAGACGGGTGATGATCGTAATAATAAGATTGTTTTTTTATGAACCAAGCCCGCTGCTACGGCCGTTGCTACGGCAGTAGCGCGCAGGATTTTCGCAAGTACGTTTTAGAATCACTTCAGGAAAGCCACGGGTCACGTACATTACCGCAGCGCTCATCCAAGATATCGGCAAATGTACGAACATTTGGCACGAACGGTGGCCGCCAGACCAGGTTTTCTGCAACTTCTAGAATGCATTAAAACTCTCGAGCCGGTGGGCACTTAGAGAGCAACATTTGGAAGCTGAATATTGATTAGTTTCCACTTAGCAAACAGGCCGTGTGGCTATTACAGATGTGTGCCTTACATTTACTTCGAGCCCTTTGTCTTACTTTAATTCATGACCTGATAGCTTGTTGGTGTTTCAATTTCACAATTAAGGCCTGTGATGAAAGTTGCTCAATGCACAGCTGACAACATGGCTAACGCATGTATTAATATTGACCGAACATTTCTACTTCAATTCGAATGCTTGTCATTCTCCTTGGAAAATCATCCTTCTGGGAGGCCGCTTTGAAAATGTTTAACAAATCTGCAATGCAAGATCCTCTGGAAGAAGACACAAACAATCCAGCATCCCTGGACTTATAAATCTACAAAGAGACCTGCAACCGAAAAAAATGATGTATCCTTGAGCATTCCTCACAGGCCTTCGGCTTAAGTGAAGTTTTTACCCTGTGAATTTCAGGCATGACCCAAATCGGGCAGCACTCGATCATGACTCATCACTCACTCAAAAGTGATACGCTGTCGTACATAATACACCACAAATGCTTTATTTGGGCCACCAACTGCAGTGTCGCCACTACGAGGGCATATTTAGGTTATGGTTTCCGGTCCATTGACTTGGAACAACATTGGAAGCGCTGACGAAGATTTACTCGTGAAATATTGCCGGAACAAATGAATGGCTGCCTGTGCCCAAAAAATTCCAAGACCGCAATCACCACCCCAACTCAAAAACAATTATGCGTCCTACAACTCCCCCCAAAACCTAACGATTCCTCACCAAATTTATGATAAGGATCCAAACCTCTAAAAGGGTATCCATAATCTTCAGACGCATCCGGGAGCTCAGGAGACCACTCTACAAATGCCATAATGAGTCCAAGTTCCTGAAACACCCGAGTCTTTGCCACAAGATCCACAAAACGTGATCCATTCCTGGTATTGACACGGTTGTCTGGCTTCAGTCGGACGGTTGGGAAGACGAGCACAGACAATTTCTAATCCGCAACGACAAGCCGGCGGATGTCCTGTTTAGAAATGATAAAATGCAGCCGGCGTGACGCTGTTACTTATCACCCCACCTGTCCCGTGACGTGATGTGACCATATAATTTGTGAGATTGTACTGGATGCGACTCTGAGCCAAATACATCCGCCGGAAACTTAAACCTTAACAGCCGACTGGCGCAAATTACCACAGACCGCGTGCAGAAAGTCTTTGGAACATTCTAGAAGCTTGTAGTGAGCCGTGCTCCCCGTGGGCACCGCAAGCGCAGCTGTTAACGCGTCTGCGTCAACCACTGCACATCTGGGAAACCGGGGGGGACGGGGTTCGACTCCTCGCGGTGCCCCACTTCCCGCCAGAATGAGAGGCAGGCGAAGCCATATGGCCCCAGCAGCAATGCGTCGTAAAATTCCAGCGACGATCAGGCTCCCGTCGACAACAGCCGGCCGATTTCAGGCTGGTTGGTGTCTTTTTCCCAGCCCGCAGTGAACCCACCTCACCGTGCGGCGGGCACGAACGGCACGCCGCGCAACTTGGACCGCCCCGGTGCGAAAGTACACTTGCAATGACCGGTAATGACATTCAAAGGCACGGCCCCCATTAGGCGATGGTGAACATTCACGGATCGAAGAGGGCGGGGCTACCACACGGTCATTCGACATCGCTGCAAAACATCAAGATACTTTATTGTATGCATACGAAAAAAGGCAAGAGCTCACACGCGACCAGATAGGTATCTGTTTGTAGGAAGAACAAGATTCAAAGCGTGAGACGAGCGGTGACTAGCGTTATGAAATATGCAATTGATTACTTTACGAGTACTGCCGTTGAACATCAATAAATACCACAAAACATTCATCAAAACTTACAGCGCAAGTGGGACCAACCATAGCAAAACCATGCGAGCCACCTGAATACATCACAGCATACAGTTCAACAGAGCGTACAACACACGATACCTGCACCATGCTCAACACGTTAAACACGCGTCAAACACGATTTTTTAGTACACCAGGTTCCGTGCGAAAGGTTCCGCGCGCCTCAAGCCAAACACGACGCAGTCGGTACAGTCTAGGACCACATCGCACATCGCCGAGAGCACCGATCAATAGCTCTAGACACGCAGACGCAGTTACACAACGCACAACGCATATGTGCTCCGGGAAAGGGCCACATTCCATCTGCTTTTATTGGTCAAAGCGCGATCGGGGGGCGATGCAAATGGAGCACATATGACCTCGGTATGTTGCTATGGCTGTCCGCCCAAGCACATCGCTATCAAAGCACTCTTACTGACGAGCACTGGGTATGCCCTTAACTTGAATACCTTCCCTAGCACTGAATGCCTCAATTGCGGATCTCCCCAGCGCACAGTGCTGCGAACTTTTGCCCTCCCCCTCCCCCACTCTCCCACTGCAGAACAGCCCGGTCATGCAAACTAGAAACGGAGGCACGCGCCTTCAGCGGAACGCGCCGGAGTGACCCGACCGCACTGCAACAGCGACAACGGACCGGTGTGGCGGAGACCAGCGGTGCCGGCCGGTCCAGCGGGCCGGCACTGAGTGCACCCCGCGCCGGGCGGGCGGCGTGCGGCGCCGCCCTGCGCTGCCGCGTCGCGTCACACTACGCAGACCGAACGTTACGCGTCCGGGTCTGCACGGATCTCGCACGGTACTGGCTCAGGGGCACGGCTGTTGGTGCCTGCGTGAGGGGGGGGGGGGGAGGAGAGGGGGAGGAGGACCAGCTACGCCGAGCGGCGCGCCAGCGTCTCGCAGATACCCGTATCTCGCGGCGGCCGACGGCACTTACACCGACCGCCCATCTGTCAGCTGATAATTTGTACGGGGTAGTCGAGAAAAAAATCGCAAAACTGTCCGGAACGAGAAGCTTCGTGGCATTGTGATGATGGGATATCTACGTGTATCGTTGTGGAGGGGTAGCGATTACCACGTTGCCAAAGCACACTCGAGCTTTTGCTGAAGCGCGATAACGTCTGTTTAATATTTTGTAAAAATCGTTTTGCTGCGCCTACGTCGTGCAAAGATCTTATAAAGCCCAAACAAACGTCACTCATACTAGAGGCACTATTCTCAATCGTTACTCGACAGAGACGGAGCTGGTTAGAATCATCAAATCATCGCTAAAAAGCCCATCAGCCGTAGCATGTTGTTTTCATCGCTTAGATACACAAGGAGCTCCGCTCCCCGCCAATCACGCGCTATATATATGCCATCTGACCGCGTCTAAGGCAAGTAAACCTCATGCTTGCCTATGCCCAAGGCCGATGAGTGCAGGGTTCTCATGCTGCGTTAGCGACCTTCAACACACCAGGACGCACGGGCTAAACGATATTTAAGCGTGAACATTGGCTGCATTGGCAGTACACAGCGTTCCAAGATGGGACTCTGAGTCACTCGTGACCTTAACCCCAGTTTGATAAAACCTTCGCCCTGATTGGGGAGGGGTCGATGCGACCCCCTAAGGCTTTATAACGATACCTCTCCGGCATGTCGTGTAATCGCGCCCAAACTTTAAAAGAGCCTAGGGGCATCCACTGCGCGCGTTTCGACACCAAAAACATGTCCCTAGCATTCCTGATTTCGAGGAGCACGGCACGGCGATCCACGACCTGCACGACCTGCGCGTGTGGTGAGCAGCAACCGATGACGCCGTGGAACGCGCGCGGCGGACGTTGATTTTTCAATTAACGGAGCCATACATCCAATATGTGGTCAAAACACGCATGGCGATGGTTGCAGTCGTTTTCGACGTCTGAGGTCACTTTGAGCCCTTAACGCCAGAACGCACAAACCTTTACACCATGGTACTCAGAAATGGACAACGAGCACGCCCGTTTTGTTTTGTTTTTTTGTTGCTTAAATGCAAAGCCTCGGGCATGTTAGCATGCCAAACTGAGAAAATACGATGTTCCCGACAACTTTAGCTTAAACCTGTCATTATGGGTAAATTACTGACCTAGCAAAATACGGCATGTTACCAATGGCGAGACCCGCTGAGATCAATCCAACAGCGTCCTGCTAGGCTACACTTTCTTAGTTTTGAAACAGCAGGGGGAGGGGGTCGCATAAACCCTTCTCGCTATCATCTGCGCTATGAATTCCGCGAACGAGAGCGAGGGGTCCAAATCGCGTAACCCAACTTACACTATTCCCGAAGCCGCGCACAGCCAACGTCTTAAACCACGTAACATCGAGCCTACGTCAGTTACTGAAGATGGTTTCAACCATCGTGGCCCGAGAAAATGATAATAGTGCCCTACGACAGTATCCCTCCCCCCAACGAGACAAAGCGAGAAAGCTGGTGGAAACTTGGGCCCCCTTTCTTTGAGAGGGAGGTATGTCTCCTTCAAACAAGGGGAAGAGCCTAATTTTTTGTATTCCAGGAACAGGTTTGGGCATGTCCGTTCAGACCTCTAGACCTGTTTCGCGAGTGCAGACCTCACCAGCTACAGAATCATGTAATGCTAAAAAAGTTTGATTTTCGGGGAATTTGACCCTTGAGTTGGTGTAATGCGGTCAATTCATGATGACTTGGGCTTTGGGACACACCGACTACGTTGGTCATATGGCGCCCATGTAATGCGATTAACTAATGGCCAAACACATATCAGCTGTCATTCGCGTGATCTCATTGATACAAGTCCACTGCATGTTTTCCGCCAGTTTTATCTTTCTTGATTGAGAAACGGCGGGGGCCACCCAGCCAATCCGTAACGGAAGTAGGGCCATCCCGTAACGGCGGGGGCTACCCCGTCAATCCGTAACGGAAGTGGGGCCACCCCGTAACGGCGGGGGCCACCCCGTCAATCCGTAACGGAAGACGGCAAGTCGGGGCGACGGTTAAGTAGTCGATATAAACAGTGCTTGCATCATAACATCGTTTAACCAGTTCCCCTAGCACGTTAAGGCTGCTAACTAAACATAAGCACTCTTGTAATTCTGTCTAAAAACTAGGCAAATGTTTCTTCTAGTAAGCATTTCCAATGCTTTCCTGGTCCACTAGTCTGATTTCTGAACCGTTCGCCACCAACAGTGTGTTGTGATAAACGGACGTATTGCGCGTTGATAACGTGCTGGGGAGCACACATAGGTCAGGCGCGCGGCTGGACCAGCGATTGCATAGCAGAGGTAGGTACTCACAGTCCAATAACACTACGTTCTGAATTACCAACCATGCCTGCTGACGGCAATTATGGGTTTGAGTCGATTAGTTACTGGCGTCCAGCTCTTTAACTCATGCTAAGTAACGAGTCATATCATGTATGCCAGCATTGATATATATATATATATATATATATATATATATATATATACACGTGTCTTATTTTCTTAAAAAGCCGGCGTCGGGCGTGCAGCCGACTCCACCGCTTGAACGCCTAGCTGGACATGGAGTCGTTATCGCCCCCGCGCGCGGCCAGTCGACTCAACCGACTCCAGCATCGGTCCGCCTCAGAACAAGCGCATCCGATTAAAATTATCGGAAGACTGAACGACTGGCGCAAGGGAGTTGCCATGGCAACTGCCCCCGGCCACGCAAGTATTCAGGCGAATTTGACGAGATTGACATTGTCTGCCAATTGCTACATGTGCCGAACTCCCACGCAAGTATTCAGGCGAAGTTGACGAAAATGACATTGTTTTCTGCCGCTCGCTACACGCGTCGAACTCGATGCCCGACAGCCGACTGGTGGAAGCAAACGAGTTAATCTTTGGGGACCCGGAGTCGCCCAAGGCATTGCAATAATGATTGGGGCTTTATGCCCCACCGATTGTCAGTGACATTTCGAGACGGACCTAAGGTCTAAATTTGTAGTAACACGCTCGCACGTGTGCACAGCAATGACAGTGCGCTGGCCCGTCCTCCGCACGCGACCAAATATGCTAAAATTTCCAGCGAACGGCTCAGTGACCAAGTGTGCGAAACGCGGATGATTTTCCTTTTTCAAAACGCTCAGGGTTTTACACCTTTGTTGTTAGAACTTGTGTCGTGCGACATACAACACGGGGCGCATGTCCAAATGCACATGATCGCCATCGCAACAATCGCTCTCGAAGACCCCAATCCAAAATATCAACTGGAGTTCCACCCGAATTTGTGCACCTCAGCGCGCGCCTTTTCTGCAACCAACCACTGCTGTTACTGGCGATGACTCCTGCTTCGCGGACGTACGAGCGTGTTCAGCTGGAGCAGCATGCCTTCCCCTCCCCCCCCCCCCCCCACATACTCCCACTTGAAGGATGCTTCCGCAAGCCCGGAATGCAATAAACAAGGAAAGAAGAAGCAATAAAGATTTTTATCTCATCCAATTCGTGAATGCAAGCAGCCAAAATCAGGGGAGAAAACATAATTTGGGGTACCAAGGTAGCTGGGCCCTGTACTAGTACTGGAAGTAGTACTAACTTGCAGTGCTCGTAACAAATTGTAATACTCCTGCCCAGTGACTTTGTAAAGTTACATCCTGCCACGAACGCAACCACGATCAAAGTCCGACAGAAAAAAGAACAACTCCAGACAGAAAATCTGCGATAAATCTAAACAATCTGAGACAAACGACGACGCCAACGACTACTTCGCGTAGGTCTAACGATTAATTCGCCTGGGCGCCGCCCTACAACCACCCCCTTCAGCTGCAATGGGTCTGGACCGTCCTACTAGCAGGCTTCTGGACCAGCCTCTATGCACCCTTCAGCTTTTTCTGGGGGTTACACACCTTCCCATACCCCTGCTCTGCGCATTGTCCAGCTGTGGTCACCAGCAATGGTTCCCCAAGCACGGGCCCCAACGTCTGGTTGGCGCCCAGAGAAGACCTCAACGGTCATCTTATATAAACGGCATGGAGTCTGAGCTTAATGCCGTTTGAACTCTACCTTGCTAACGGGCTTGTCGACCACCATAACCGTCTCCCTGACCTCTATCAATGACTGCACTCAGCTCCGCAACCACCTTGTACGCGAAAGATTGCAACACACTTCTGTATGTTTCTAGTGGGTAGAAAGCCCCCCGTTCTTGAGCCAGTCCTCCCAATTCAAAAGCTCGGAATGACGCAGCGCGTTCCAGCGACAGCGCTGTGGAATAAAAACGTCGTCCGAGTACCATGAAGATGAAAGTGGCCGAATACCAGGAGCCGTGTTCTGGCGTGGACAAAGAGAAAAACTGTACATCCAATACTGTTCACGAAGGGAGGAGCTTTGACCGCCGCACATCAAAGGAACGAAGTTGCACTCCTACTCTGAGAAACACCGGTGCAGTTTCATATTCAGTTAAGGTTGGAGGGGGACGTGGGCCACATGCGGAGATAAGACCCATTGATTGGGCTATAAACGTCATACTACGTCATTACACCATGACGTCAGCAGCTCGGAGGCATTACGATTCGCTTCTGATCACATACCGCCTTAACTTCAATGCTATTTCCAACCTTAGGCGCGAGCGCAAACCGCTCGCTCCGCTACCCCATCCCCAGGAAGACGGGAAGCGCCCAATGCTGATATTTGTGTTTACGGATGCTTCCCCCGCCCACCACCCCTCTGCTCCAACAAGTACCAGTACCTCCAAGGACCGGCCACCGCCCACTTCATTTACTTTATGACAAAAACGGCGAGTCCAGGCGGAAGTTCGGCGTTCAAAGCATCAGTCGCGCCCTGAATGGACTTTGAACACCTGGACTGAGTCCAGACGCCTGCCGCAGCTGCAAGGAGAAAGGTACCTGCTCGTTCTCGATTTTATCTCTACAATATCAGCACTTTAGCTGATTACCACCTTTGTTACGCCAAAACAAAGGGACGTTTACAAAAGGAAGCTTATAAACGCTCATTTAGGGAGTGAAATCTGCTACATTTTGGTCTTAATCAGAACCCTTTTCAACCAGGCCCTTCATTGTGCTCCCTATGACGACGTTCGGAATACGTCCTTTCGAAAACCATTCCCTCTTCAAGGATCAAAAACCCCTAGCTATGCGCTTGACGGCTTCCAGCTTGAAGAGTCTTAAGACCGCATCACCAGCGACGGCGACACATAAAAGGCGAGAGGGGCCATGATTACGCGACCAGCAGCCTCGCGCGGCGGCCGCGGTAGCCGCGCGCTTCAGAACGATTCGTTGCAGTGCGACTCCACGAGCCGTACGACGGGAGGAGTTTGAATTTTTCGCTCCACAAGGTTTGTTCCACGCATCTTGTTGTGGTGAAACTAAGCGCTAGAAGCATTTCCGGTGTGATGGATCTGACTAGTCTCGTTCTCTTCTTACCATCCAAGGTGAACCCTTCAATAAAGTAAATATCACGTCGGGAGTAATCTCACTGAAGTCTGCGAATCGTGACAGCGCCTGATGTGACCAACTTTGTTGCAGCTTGCTCACCGGGCTTCCCAAAGAATTTCGCACGCATTCAATCAGCTGTTCCCTACATCATGTTCTCCTAACATGGACCGCCTGGTTTCAACCTCACCCAAACCATGCGTGCTATCTATCCCCTATCTCGACGGCACGACAGGACCGTGTTTTGGCGTCGAAAGTACACCTAATAAGCACTACGGGAAAAAGACGCATTTGTTTCCCGCGCAACTCTATTCACCATCTTAAACCTGTCAGCTCTTGCTTTCAAACCACCTGTGCCACCAGGCATACCAAATATATACATACCAAAGACATCACCCGTGCGCAGTCGGGTCAGCGCGTCGCAACGGCCTCACTCCGACCCCGACCGGACGTCAGTTCAGCGGCGGCCAAACGCCAGTTTAGTGGTAACCAGAAGAACTGTTTACTTCAGTGGTGACAAAGTGCCAGGGGAGTTCCGGCTTACGGGAACCAGGTGTGGTGACCAGGTGTCAGGTGAGTTGCGGCGTACGGGAGTCAAGTGGTAACTAGGTGTCAGGTGAGCTGCGGCTTACGGGAGTCAAGTGGTGATTGGGTGTCAGGCGGCTTGCGGCTCACGGGGGACAAGTGGTGGGGTGTCAGGTGAGTTGTGGCTTAAGGGAGTCAAGTGGTGACCAGGTGTCAGGTCAGCTGCGTCTTACAGGAGTCAAATGGTGCCAACGTGTCAGGTGAGTTACGGCTTACGAAAGTCAAGTCGTAACTAGGTGTCACTTGAGTAATTTTTTTAAAATAAATTTGGTCCGAATCCTTTGAATGGATGGATTTCTGGGATCAGCGCTCACGCTAAGCAGTGCTTGTTGTGTGAGCCCTAACCCCCACCATCCGATCGCGCAGTTCCAGGCAACGGCAGAATTTAGTTGCGAAAGCTTGACGTGCCGCAATGCTCGGTACGGTCCGTCCTGCCCCCTGACGTCAACTGACCTTTAGCGCGACCGCTGCCACCGGCCATACCTGCCAAGGGCAAATAGCGAGCGCCCTAAAGCGACTCGAACCCATCCCGCCACGGATGGGTGGGTCGGAATGCAGACGCTCTAACCAACTGAGCCACCGGGACGGACAGATGGGGTTGTAATGCCTGGGGTTCGGGTAATGCGGCGTCGGCGTCCGCAGGGCGCGCACTACCAGTTCACTAGAAACTGAGTTCGAGACATTAAAATTACGTAAGATATGAAGTGCATTTGTGAGGAACATTATGCACATAGGTATGACAATAGCAATAGCATTCTCCATTGTAGAAAAACCGGGCGAATAGAAAGATAAACGTGTTGATATTTCGGCAACATGCCTTCATCGAAACACCTAATAGAGTTAATTCCCCCCCCCCCCCCATCCCATTCGATTTTGTTTTTTTAACAGCGAGCCACTGTTTTTACGGGTCACCAACATTAAGGGGATTAAACAAGGAACGATTGCTAGCCATTACTACAATAGTGCACATCTTAGAATTAGAATGCGCGAAAAATACGTGTACATGCAAGCGCATTCAAGCAAATAAGCATAACGCATCACGCTTCATTCAAACATGCAACCGATTTCACGCAAACGGGCAGTGCGCATCATGCATTAACTATACATGCAAACGATTTCAATCAAACAGGCACCGCGCATCGCGCGTCAGGCATCATTCACGCACGTTAACTATTTTGCATAAACACGCATCACACATCAAGGGGCACCACGTGCGCCCAATAGGCAGCGATAAGCCCTGTACTTTAAATCCTCGTCATAGTTTTTTATAACAATAGATTCTCTTATATTCTTGTATGGATGGTCCCGTGCCCTGTAAATGACATTTAGCTCCAAAAGGGGCAAACGATCGATACGCACCTGGATTTCAGCCACCAACTTTGAATTTACTTCTTATAATAGTTTCGATAGCATGTTGTCAAAAGGTCACGGCATCCATCTTTCCATCCTCCTGTTATTTTTTACGAGGAATAAAGCTATTAATACTGTCTTATCTGAGTTCGAGTGATAGACTTTCCAATTGGCGACTGCGTCTTTTGATTACTGACTGCGCGATGAGTGTTGGCTGAGCTCGAGTGACACCTGAGTCTCGGAGCGGCGACCGTGTCTGCTGAGTCCTGATACGAACCGATTACCAACTGCGCCCGAGTGACAGCTGAGCTCGAGTGACGCCCGGCGTTGCTTGCGGATAAAGTAAACGGCACCGGAGGCGGCGGCGGCGGCGGCGACAGCGGCGAGACGGCGGCGAGCGGGCGCACTCCCCGGGCCGGCGACCGCAAACACGTCACAGTCGTGCGTTTATTGGCTTTGTACCGGGCGGGCGGCGCCCACCCACGGCGCCAACCCACAGCTCGTATTGCACAGACATCGCGACGAGCGCGGATCAATACACATATAAACACACCCACACGATCAATACGATCATGATCGGCACCGGCGTCTGCGCCCTGAAACGTGACTAAGCTACGCTACACAGCCATAGAGTAACCACCCGCGGAGCACAGCTCATTGGAACGGCTGACTAGATCTAACTACTGATCCACAAGCCCGCCCTGGCACCGTGCATATATTGTCGTCAATATCCGTTGCTAAACGCACTATACGTATCAAAAGGTGGCGAATGCGACGTTCGGCTCCGGCATAAACCTTATCCAAGCTGCATCCGGCTCCGCACGAGCTTGCCAGCGTGGTGCCGGTGCCTACTCACGCGCTGGGTACTGACCGAGGCCGGGGCCGGGGCCGGGGCCGGCGCCGGCGCCGGGCGAGGCGGCCGCCGACGGCGAGGGCGACGGGGACGAGGCGCCGCTGTCGCCCACGATCCGAGACGGTGAGATAAGCGCCGAGCACGAGTCGGCCGCGCCGTCCGCGGACCCCTCTGTCGGGGCGACGCGCCATCAGGACACAGGGACGGGACGGGACGGGACGGGACGGGTCAGGTCAAGTCAGGTCAGGTCAGGTCAGGTCAGGTCAGGACAGGACAGGACACGGCCAATGGTCAGGACGCCGCGATGGCCGCGACGGCCCACGTGGACAGGAACGGACAAGACGCCGCCGGCCCCAGCCGCCTCGCCCCGTTGTCGACGCAGGCCGGCTCACCCTGCCAGCGCGCACCCGCCGGCAGAGGCGGAGGCGGCGGCGACGGCGACGGGCGGCGCACGGTGCCGCGGAGACGCCGGCGACACGGTTACCTGAGCGAGGAGGCGAGTGTTGCTGCGACGACGACGGTGGCGGCGGCGGCGGCGGCGGCGGCGGCGGCGGTGAGCGGGCGCCGCGGGGCTGGCCGCGCCGCGCTGCCGTCTGGCCGGGCGGCGGCGAGGGCGCGCGCGCCGGCGGCGATCCGGCCGGCGAAGCGGGCCGCTCGCGCTCCGGCCGGCCCGGCCGCGCCGCCGGCGACGGCGACGGTGAACGGGGCTGCGACCGCGCAGGGGACACCTGCCGACGACGAGGCCACCGTCAGCCAGACGCCCGGGCGCCAACTTGCACTAGCTGCCCTATCCACCAGCAGGTCATTTCTCATCCGCATGTATCGACGGCGAGTGCGCAAAAGTATCCGAGCTTTCACCTATCCGAGAGCAAAACTGGTAAGCCTCGGCATTCCTACTTTCACCATTCCGCCAAAGCGTTCGGTGAGCCCGTGCCACCAGCTGGGCCAGTGCCGGAGCGGCCGGAGCGGTCGGTGCGGCCGGAGCGGTCGGTGCGGCCGGAGCGGTCGGTGCGGCCGGTGCGGCCGGAGCGGTCGGTGCGGCCGGAGCGGTCGGTGCGGCCGGTGCGGCCGGTGCGGCCGGAGCGGCCGGTGCGACCCACCAGTCTGGCCACGGGCTGTCGACATGACCATCTCACCTGTGCCGGCTCCTGAGGCGGCGTCGGGACGCTGGGCGCTGGCGGGGCCGCCTCCTGCACCGGCGGCGGCGGCGGTGGCGGAGGCGTGGCCACCGCCGGTGGCGAAGCGCGGACAGGCGGCGGCGGCGGCGGCGGCGCCGGTGGGGCGGCAGCCGCCCCCACCTCCCGCTCACGGGCAGCCAGCTCCCAGTAGTCCGTCTCCTTCCTGTGGGCAGAGCGACGGGCGTCACGCACGCCGCCCGGCTCACTGACAATCTCTCCAATGCACTCCAATCTTCCCCCACCCTCCAACACCTACCCCTCCCCTTCCCCCATGCACACCAACACACACACGCGCACGCACGTATGAACAAGAGGTGTAATAAGCCGACAGTGCAAACATTTTGGGGATCTTACATGGCTATGTGCGAGGAGCTCTTATGCAATACTTGCAACGTCTTCCGGTGCATCAAAAACACTGATCCTGGATAGCAATATGATGCCGGCCTGAGTGAGCCAAATAAGCTAATGCCGTCTAACAACGTACCGGCTCAAGAAACAACAAGGCCTTCACCACTTCATCCCAGCTAGCTCAAGCCAACAGCCCTGGTCAAAAACACCGCAGCGCGACTTCCCAACGCCGTCCGCGATCCGCCCGTCCCTCCGCCGCCCGCCTTGCCCCACTTCCCAGCGGGGCGGTGGCGCTGGCGCCGACCGCGCACCCACCAGGGCGGCACTCACTCGAACTTGACGACGCGCTTGCGGATGAAGCGGTTGGGGATGATGTTGTCGGGCGACACGTCCGGCTGGTGGCAGGACGGGCACTCGCTGTTCTCCGACTCGACCAGCGCCGTCCGCAGGCCTGCGCGGAGCCGGAGGACACGCGGCGTCAGACGGCGCGCCGCTCCCGCACAGGTTCCGGGACGACTTGACGCCCAACTTAATGCAGCGGCTTCCCTAAGCGCATGCACGCACGAATGCAGCTTTACTCTCTGAACTGCCGCCGTTCCCCTCAAAATTGCGTCGGCCTGTGTATCGCACTGCCGACTTCGCATAACCTTCCCCCCCCCCCCCCCCCCCCAATGCTGGCAATGGGTCCGCGTGCACGCAAGATCCGCCTCCAGTCCGGGATTCCAAACGAGCTCGCTCGAGCGACCCATCACAACACACAGCCACGACCTTCCAAACATCCGGCGCCGTACTAATACGATGCCAAAGCGGACACCCATCATCCGACAGTGCACATCAGAACATAAAACCTTCTCTCCTCTTGCACCAAGTGACGGACTTCACCAGCCCATTGAGCGGATCAATCGGCCTCTCCTCCCCCATTGAAACAAACATTCCCAGTCTTTCCGACAGCTCTAATTCTTGCGGCGCGTGTCATCGCCTCACTGAAGGCCGCCGCCGGCCGCCTGCCGCCCGGCAACAATCACTGCCGTCTCCCCGGCGACGCCCTCTCCGTCCCGCCCCACAGCGGCGCACGTGCGCGCGTGCGCGGCCCACTTACACTCGTCGCAGAAGTTCTCGCCGCAGCAGGGCGAGGTGACGGCCTCGCGGATCAGGTCGCGGCACAGCGTGCAGCGCAGGTCGTCCGGCACCGGTGGCCGCGTGCTCGGCGGCGGCGTGTCCATCCGCCCCTGCTGCTTGTCGTTGTAGGTCGAGCTGGCGGCGGCGCGCGGCCACGGTCAGACGCGGCGTCACGCGCACACCGTCACCACCACCACTACCATCACACACCCCGCCGCCAGACAACACGTCCTTGCTTTTTATGAAATGGAAACGTGACGCGCGCCGTAACGTTTAACATTAATATGCAACATTTCTGGAACGCCAGCGAATGCACTGGTCACATCAGCGGGGCCATTGCGCAACCAGGATTCGAACGCGTGTCCCCCAGGTGGGAGCCCGACGCGCTAACCAACCGGCCATCACGCTCCACAAAATATGACACCGGCATCGGTACGCGACGGCTAGTGTGACATTCGATCTGGGTCTAGATCTGGAAACTCTGCGCAGAAAATCGCGGCGGAGGGCCAATCGAGTCTAGGTAAACTAGGCGACTAACATGCAAAGCACTTTCGAGCGCATCTGACGCCAGATTCGCTTCACTCGCGCGGCGCGTTGCGGCATCCACGCGACCGCGTGACGGCCAGGGGGCCGACCACATCGCCCCAGGCCCACCCGGCCCGCATGGGCACGCTCACTCACTAGTCCACCCGGTGGACGGCCAGGCTGCCGTCGGGCGCGATCATGGCGCCCGGCACCTTGGGGTCGTCCACGCGCACCATGAAGCTGCGAGGGATGCCGGTCGCCTTCTTCACCTCCGCCTGGCGGGCGTGGGGCGGGGCGCGGGTCAGCACGGACGGCAGGGCCGGCGGCGGCGCTCGCCGCATCGCCCGGCGCGGGAGGCACGCACAGCGCCCGGCCGACAAGCGCTATCGATCCCTCGCCGCGCACGTCATGCTGCACGCGTGTGTCTCACTGGCTTTGTGACCTGTGAAAACAGCAGCGCACCTGGCGCGCCCACTCTGAACTACCGTCAACGTTCGCGGGTTCGGTGAACGCTTAGGGCCGCGGCCCCGGCGACCCTATCCAGACTGCCAAAGGCTACGACGCGGGCAGCGACAGCGCCAATTGAAACCATCCGTTCCATTCCGAACGCGCAAGGGGTACTTGGAATGCCGAGATGTTGAGAATTGTGCGCACGGTGTGAACGAATCAGATGCTATCTATAACAAATGAGAAGCCTTTACGCGGGACTATAGCTACAAGTGCATGCAACGCACTGACTCAGAAGAAACCGATCGAATGTGTACGCTTCCCCCTCCCCGCCAGCTCCAACGCATGCCAAAGCACACACAGAGTCCAACCCCGCCGCGGCGCACGGCCGCGTCGGCTCACTCACGGCGGCCAGCGGGCAGTTCTGGGCATAGTGGCCGAAGTTGAAGCAGCGGTAGCACTTGTGGCTGCTGGGCGCCGGCGTCAGCAAGTGCTGGCCCTTGTACTTGACGTACCTGCCGACAGGGACGAGCGGTCACCGGCAGCCGGCACGGGCCGCTGCGCCGCGCCCCCGACAGCTGACCGCCTCTGCTGCTCCGCCGGGCCCCGCTCCACACTGCCAGCGCCGGCCTCACTCCACACTCCGCCGCTCAAGCTCCGAAGCTTCGGCACTGGTCTGCGTCTCGCGCCCCTGCCCGGCCGGCGGGCCAGCCCTGACCCCGCCCCTGCCCCCGCCCCGGCTCACTCACCGGGACGGGTCGTACTGGCTGGTCGACTGCGACATCATGTGCTTGATCTTGTCCTCCTCCGAGCCGCCGATCTTGGTCAGGTCGCTCTGCGGACGACGACGGGGGGACGTCAGGTTTGTCACCGGTCGCCGCCTAGCCACCTCTCCATCACCCACCTTCCGGCAGCCTCTGGAACTGGACTGCCACTGGCACGGCTCACCGGCCACTCACGCGCCGTTTCCGCGTCCCATCACGCACCCTCTCAGTGCGGCGTGACACACGGCTCACGAACCCACCCACGTAGCGCCAACCGGTCATCGCGGAGCGACCGGCCCTGCCCGTCACAGCGGCGGACCGTCACCACAGGTGAGCCCCCGGCGCCCGCGCTGGCAGCCCAGGACCGTGCGGTGCTCACCCCAGCGAAGACGGACGATCCGGAGACGGCTTCCACTGACGCCACCGGCGGCGGCTGCGACAGAGCGACTCGCGTCAGTCGATTCAGTGCACATCAATAGCATGCGGCCCGACATCACCGGTCCGTTCAGAGAGCTCCACAACGCAGAAGACCCGCAACTGGAGACCGGCGTAGCCAGGCTTCGCGGAACAACGGCCGCAGCCGCTTTGTCACGGGGTTGCGGCATTAAGGAACGCTGACAAGGGTCATCAACAGCCGCGGCCGGCTTTACTGGCGGCAGTGCAGGGACCGAACCACTCACAGCAGCCGCCGCCGGCTCAAGCGGCGGGAGCGCAGGGGCCGAGCTCTTTACACCAACCAGTTATCGACGGCGAAGCCGCACCCGTTCAATGCATAACTGGCAATGCTTCGGGCGGCGGAGGCGGGTCTTTACGAAGCGGCAATATCAACTGGCGCATCGCGCACGCATAAATATAGCGCATCAAAGCGATCCACGTTCACACAGTCATTATGTGAAACGTTCGGTGAGCCGGTGACGGCGAGCCCCCTGGCCAGTACTGCACTCACCAGCACGGAAGCGGCGAACGACGGCGTGATGGTGGCCATCTTGGGGGCGTTCGGATCCCTGAAACGGCAGCACCCAGATCAGCGGCGCGCCGCCAGTGTGGGTTTCGCGCCAGACCGGCCCGCTGCCTGCAGTCACGTTCCCAGGCGGGCAACGAGCGGCTAGTGACGTCGGGAAGATCGAGTTCGGCCTCAGACGCCAGCAGAATCCTGGTCTCGATCACTAACATCATAACTGGGCAGCTCATTTTTTCGGACCGCAACTAATTCACATGTGGGCATTGTGCAAGACGAGTGACCAGCTTGATTCAGTGTCAAAAACGACCGATGGACAGCGATTCACACCAACTCTGCAATTCAGCTGGCGAGCATGCAACAAATCCGTCGTAGTATCACCAGGTACGCCATAATCGTACTAGTCACAAACATCTGAAAGCGGTAATAGCCCAACATCTTCCGCCGCTAATCGCCTTCTGCCCAATTAAATACACAGCTAGTAGCCGCAGAGGCTGGAACGGCGCCGATCAATGCCGTGTTCAAACCCTAACCCAAGACTTAAAGCGACCGACACGAGTGAGGAGCGGCCCTGCACGACTCTCCATCGGCATACGATAAACCAGTGCTATCTGACGCTACGTTGTAGACTGCACAAGTCCATGGCGCGGTACGCTAGCATTAATGCAGGATGGCAGTCAACGAACTCAACTGGTGTTGTTTACTAGGGCTGCTTTGTTTGCTGGGTCAGAGCGCGTGTCGATTACAATGGTCATTTCGCGCCGATTGAGACGAACTCAACCACTCACGACGCAAACCTTCTCAGTCTGTCAACCACCGGAACACAAACTTTTTCAGTCTGACAGTTTCGTGTGCCTCCATTGACCGCTCTCTGGTGCTGTCACCACTGGTCTGCGCGCGGAGTGGCTTCCTTCATAGGTGGCACACTGGGATATTTGTGTGCATGTTCAGCACTACGCAATCTAAAATGTTCTTACATGTAGCATGAGGTTTAATCCCGTGATGTACGTTCGTAGTCGTTTAAAAGCAGGCTCGCACGTTGCCGTGACCTGTGGCACCATCCCTGAGCGGCTTTCGTGAGTTCCAAAATGCCGACAAAATATTCAAGCTGATATTGACATTGCGGCCTTCAGGTCGCGGCCTGTGATACAACGGTCTACAGGCATCATTCGTTCTCAACCCAGAAACGAATTGCCTGATATGTTTGTGTCCCCTCATCTCTCCTTCAGTGTTACGCTCACCAATCTTTTGCATGCAGCGCTGCGCTGTTCAACTACGTCAAACGTGATAAGTCCTGACCATTAACTGTGAGCATGTGCCACGCTATATCAACTGACGCAACCATACTTTACTGGCAGCTACCCGCTCCGTTTTGGAGGCGTGCTACACAGCGCACGACATTCCTGGACTCCGACTGACGTCACTAATTCAGCCACGGCGCAACACGTGTCAGGAGAAAGTAGTCCCAACGGATACCACGAGCCAAGGCAACAAGTTATTTCAGCACGGCCGTCAGAGGAAAAAACGGTTGATCAAGATCAAGGTGTCACCAGGAAGCGACGCTACCGCTGATGACCACGGGACGTTTGGACGCATCGACTGCGTCACCACGCAGCGCCAGCGGCCACCTCACATAGCGCAGCACCTGGGGTGGCCGTGAGAGGGGGTTGGGGGTGAGACCGGGCACCTACCAGAACTTCTTGACGGGAGCGCCGTTCGCCGCCGGCACGCGCTTCACCACCAGCGACGTGTTCTTCGGTATCAGCATGTCGTTCTGCTTGTACTCTGAAGCGGACAGAGCGCGGCGCTCAGTCGACCCGGCGACGTCAAGTGGCACACGGTCGTGCCGCCGAGGCCCGGCCTCGACGGGGAGCGTCGACAGCGTCTATGTTCTTCAATGGGTGTTTCTGGCGCGTCGAAAACAGTGGCCATTTGCCAGCTATCCGCACAATTGCATTGTTTGACAGCACACTCCAATTTTTGGATGATACTTGGAGAAAAGAATAACAAAACGCACGAAAAGCACGTGAAGACTAAGAAACAATAAATAGCAAGCATACAGTTATTTGTTGTTTATTGGGCTTTTGGGAGCGCCGCTGACTGCAGTGATCATTTGGTGCCCGTAGCACACGTGACAAAAATAAACTAACTAAAAAAATCGGGAAATAACAAAAATGGATTTGTTTGCCCAGCCAAAAGTCTGTGGGTTCTTGCGGGTCTGATCTTAGCGGGTTGGCGGGTTGAGAAGTTCCGTCTGCATCCAAAATAAAACGATCAACATGCGGGTGGTGCTGAAAGACAGAAAGCAGGTAAATTACGGGCCCTGCTCATAACAAGTTGCGGTGTTTGCAGATAATGCAATTACTCCATACCGATTTTGTCCCGTCCAACTCGTGAACCTTTCACAAACCTTAGCACAACAACTGCAAATATAACCTCGAATACAACTCGTGCCTAGACCACAGACGCTCTCACTCAGGGGGTATTCTTAAATACCTGATGTCAGATCTCAGCTCCGAGAGGGCGGATAAGCGACAGCTGCCTTACGGACCGGGCGAACGAAGCAGCTCCAACTCACGAGCACCGACACCGCCTTAGTTACAAGCACCGACCTCACGGCATGGCGCCACATAGCGCCATGCGACATTTCACAATGGAGCAATTCGTGCTGTGTTGTTGTATCACACATCCTTTGAAGGGGTTCCACGACATTAGTGCCGTAACAAAAAATCCTACCGATCGGCCACAACAAAACACCTTCCTGACAGGAGTGTTATATTATCTCTACTGCGAATACATGTACACATTAGCGCTACGCAACCAAACTATACCGCAAAAATGTGTACCAGTTATTACTTATGCTGCCAAAACCTATACAGAGATGGCTTATACGCGAAATTACTTCTACCGCAAAGACGCACACGCGACAAATGCTACACGACAAACCCTACATTCAGAAAAATTACACCCGTCGTTACTAATATTGCAAAAACATATTAAAGACGGCATTACGTATCCTGCGAAGACTTATACGCGACATTACCACTACAAGACGAAACCTGTGCTTCAAAAACTTATGCTCGCCATTACCTATGCTGCAAATTAAATAGTTATTGCTTTAAGGCAGCATCACTTCTATTGCGGACTTACACCCGACGTAAGTCCTTCACAACCAAATTTATACTTACTGTCATGAGTTTTACAGCAAAAACTTTTACAGTCTATACATACACAAAGGGAATAATCTGCAAGTCAGGCAGAAACCCCACCTGGGTAATACCGCAATTAGAGATCGTGGAGCCGACGCGATGGATTATCATTTTTCTTCACTCTGCTCCGTTATTTGGCAATTGAACGTACTTGACGTATGAGCGAAGGCTGTGTCTAGCAAAACATCAATGACATGTAGGACGTTTTGAAGTATTAGTTTTGCCGTGTAGCGCTAGAGCCTTACATAAGTCATGGCAGAAGAACCTATGCCGCTTTCCAGTGAACACCGGGCCAAGCGGTGCAGTACGTCTTCAGTCCGAGACTCCATCCACCACTCGTCTGTGATGGGAAGGTGTAGCACATTCGGCGCCAACGCCATGTTTTTCATGCATTTTTTAGTAGATTTGGTTTTCCCGGCTTTGCCCACGACTTGCAATACTACGGCAGTGCACCATGCGCTTCTGTTTTCAACAAAAACAATTATTAAGTCGCGTAGAACGATTGCCGTCGTGGGACTGTCGATCGTGATATCTGCAGCAGCAATAACGTACCAACATCATGGAGCAGCCTCCTCCAGCCTGAGTTCGCCCGTCAAGCGCTCCCATGTGTTCGTCCCCTCCGGGATTCTGGTTTACAGGTAAGCCAGTACCCCAACCTACGGGTACTTACATGAAAATGTTACACTTACGCACTGGTCAAAGAGGTTATGATAAGTAAAGAAGAAACCAAGAAGTAAGCTCACTAAAAAGTAAAGCCTGTACAGGTTTTCGCAGCAGATAAATGACTGACAAGAATTTACTTTTCGCAGAAGCCATTCATTACTTTTGGATTTGTTAAGCATAAGGTTACACTCAACTCGTTGCAGCGGAAATAACGTCGCGTGTAAATATGGTCTGTAAACATTTTCGAGCAGAAGTAATGTCGCATATAACTGACGCCATAGCTCTCCCGTAGGAAGGAGTTTTTGCGGTTGGTTCTTGAATACTGACTATGGCAATGCGGCTATTGTCATGCGTTCCAACTGCGCTTGTGCCCGTGCACGGTATGACGACCTGGTGAGGCTTCCCATGTCGCCGCCAGTGGTCACTCTTTTTTAGGTCATGCGAGGGGGCAGATTTGTGTTGCCCAGACCAAACGGGGACTAGTTCCACCCGTAAAGCCCCACGGGAGAGAGGGGGGGGGGGGGGGGGTACACTAACTACATAATCCACGAAAATAAAGACCATGTATTTTATGTTGCAAGTACCTAGGTGATCCCGTGATCCCCCGTCTTACATTTCTTTTTCGCTTGTTAGTGCTTTAAAAACGAAGTTGAATATCGGCAGACGACGATAATGTTAAAACCAAGTGTGTTGGGGGAAAGGGGCTCGTCTTGCTCAATGACAGCAAATCCCTGCCCATACATCATTGTTTCAAAGCATTTCTTGAATGTGCGGGTGAACGACTTCACTTTCAAGAAATGCTCGAATGTGAGGTCGTTCAACGACCCCACATTCAATATATCCAAAAAAAACATCAAAGCATCTCGTGATGTTTCACAATGGTGTTGTATTTAATACGATGAGGGCAACGTACATAACCGGTAATGCACATTACAAATGTAACTAAGGCACGGTGTGAAGACCGTGCCCTATCAATTACGAGGTGGGCGATGCCCATGAATCAGTGACAACGTTTGCATTCACTACGCAGCAAACGCGCTTCGTGCTATCCCATGGCGTATAAGCACGCTTCCGTGCCACGCACGCTCCATGCACGCCGCGTCGGGACGAAGCCTGACGCAGCATCCGCCATGGCCAGAGACCGGACCCGTTGAAACTCCTTCCCCTTCGGCGCGAGGCTGCAAAGCCAGTGGACATGACCAGGGCACAGCGCCGGCTGAATACCGGGGAAGCGTCCAGTGTAGAGACTTTTGGTAAGCAGCCTGCCACCCGCCGGCAGGCGTTTACCAAGTCGGGCATATGAATTACAATTGAATCCACGCACACCGAGTGCAAGCACAGCGACAAATCCGCATCGTTTCCGCAAAGAGGACCTTGTTCCACTACAGAGGCGGTCGTACCTGAAGCACGTTTTGGGGTCAAATAATGTTATTTTATCGTCTCGTCTCGTCTCGTCTCGTCTCGTACCGACACGGCTCGTCCACCCACAGCTTTGGTGATAATCACTCAAGAGTGTCGCGTGGTGCAAAAGGTATTCCCCACCTCGGGCACATGTCCGTTCGTTATCTTGGGTGTTCTTGAGTTACAGGGGCACACATCACCTACGCCCAACTTAACCGCGTATAAAATTACTACGAAAGTTGGTCCCACTGATGAAGCCAGGAGCTTGTCACGGTTCAAGCGCAGATTTCAAGCCTCTTACTTGGACGGATTCTTTTTTTCTTCTCTTTTTTTGTTCAGCGCCAATATTCCGTCAGGGTGCGTCTGCCAGATGTTCGCTTGAAGAGATCCCTTACGGGACGCTTGTTCTAGCCTACACCACACGCCTTCAACCCACCTCTCCGTGTCACGCAACTCACGTGTGATTCTGTACATCTTTTGGGGCAAACATTTACCAAGCAGTCCGCAATGGCACGCTTGCCGACCGGACGGACAAGGCGGCTTTGTCAGAGCCGAGCGCCTGGGACTTTACTTTTGAGAGTGGGACCGTTGATCCAGAGCATCCCAACGGAGGGCCTCTGATTTCCTGATGACAACGCCGACTCCCTGACGGGGATAGCACGCTCGTCTTGACAGCGAGCGATTGATAAGCTGTCATCCGATGCCAGTCGTCCGCCTAGTGAGACTTCGTGACGCTAGAATGAGCTTATTTGGAGAGGTGGCTCGAGTGGAGAGGCGCTTGGGTGAGGATGGTTGGCTGATGATTTGGGCCGGAATGTGCGCGCGTGGCCAGCTACGCGTAGGGTTGCATAGATGTACTGACACGGTCAACATGTTTCTACTCAAACCGTGCTCCTTTCATGTCGCTGGGCACTACGCTTGCAATTTTATGTCTCCTCGGATGAACCGAATGAATGGCGTTAATTTGCTCCTTGGTTCGCTGGAGTATAAGGGTTGGCCGGGTGGACCAATGGAAAAGACTCTAACGCGCAC
Source organism: Pollicipes pollicipes (assembly GCF_011947565.3). Lineage (NCBI taxonomy): Eukaryota > Metazoa > Arthropoda > Thecostraca > Pollicipedomorpha > Pollicipedidae > Pollicipes > Pollicipes pollicipes. Next base: position 32,717,556 of record NW_023596448.1, read on the forward strand.
GCCCTACTGTCCGCAAAGTCGCACGCTCGTTCTAACACGATCACCAGCTCATCCTCATCCACTGGTCCTCGTCCTCCTCATCCTCATCCAATGGTCCTCGTCCTCCTCATCCTCATCCACTGGTCCTCGTCGCATGCCGCCATGAACTCGGTCACCGGCCGCAATCGCATTCTCATCATAAATGCCGAATGTTTTGAAGGTGATCATTTCGGGCCCCGCGTCATTGCTACGCGCAACTCTTGTGACGACTTCGCTCACGCGCCATGTGGAGCGATTCCAGCTCCACGGATGGCGCTTGCTGGGATTATACCGTGTCACGAAATGTCACGGCATTGAGCCGGAAGCTGCCATTCAGATCGACCATCTCTCGCTCTCGCTCTTTCTGGCAAGTTCACAAGTAGCAGTCAAACACGTGATGCATGAGCGCGTTTCAGGGTCAAGAGCCCCGATGCTCGCCACTCTGGTCAGCGCCAGACGCTCTGTCCGTCCAGACACAGGGATGCTGAGAGAACGTGGCGCGCAAAATGCTTGGAAGGCTGCCAAATATTTGAAACGATGCGAGGAAAAGGCTTGCTTTTACAGCCAGCAAGCAAGAGGCTTCGGACGTAAGGCAGCCGAGGTTTTGGAGCCTTACCTTACTGTCGAAACTTGTGCGCAGATGCGAGATCAAAGGGAGTGTCCCACCTTTGGAACAAATTTCAGAGACACTGGTCTAGTGAACCCTAAGAGTCCGTCATGAATATCAAAACCACCAAGGAATGCAACTGTATCACCAACAGGATAATATAAGGGATCATTTTACCTACTTTTGAGCCCAAAATATACGGTTAATCTTCCGGGAAACCAACACTCATCTCTTAGCACCCTCACATGCCATCCCGTCGCAGGAGGTACTGGCGCACGCAAGATGACATCTGTGTGCCAGCCCACGACCATTCTGGGCCCTTGCCGAATTCGTGCCTAGTACGTAAATTCTGAAACTATTAAGGTGACAAAAATCCCCACGATCCCCCAACCGCCATTATATTTACAGAAGAACATCATTTGCACGCTAACTAAACCATCTGCACATTCAGGAGTTTTGATTTCATATCAATATGGACCATTGCCAGCATCCAGGCAGTGAATGAAGGATATGTTGTGTTGTCGCTTATGTCTCATTGGTAGCAATAAAACGTTGCGTCCCTTGATCTTTCCTGTGTTTCTGTCCAATTCTGAAAAAAACAAGAACTAAACAAAAACTGGACAGGCACCTGATATTGCAACAAACAACAAACACTGCCTGGCGCAATGGTAAGAATTCAAAAAACCATGATGCTGTGCTGTCACTTTAACGCACCACGTTTGCCCAGCTGGGTAAATGTGCTTATAGTTATTTTATCAATTTCGTTTTGCTAGTAAAGTACGAAGTATGCTGGGCCCACTGGATCGTGAACTATGCTGGACGATTACTACGGCACTTTGCTGATACAATATGCTCAACATGCAATGGCCAAATTTCACTGAAAAAATCGGATGGTTTATTTTTTTCAGTTAGCAATGTGCTCATATAACATAGAAGCCAGTCAATAGCAATACTGCATACTTACATCCCAACAACATCTACACCCCATGTTGAAACACCTGGCCAAAAGCCACAATCAGAGGTTCTCATTTGGCATAGACGTGAGCCATCCATAGCATACAGGCAGTGAAAAGAAAACCATGTATTATTTTGTTTAAGCTTTGCTAGCAAAAAAAAAGAAGAAAAAAGGACAGGCTAAGCTGACACAATAGAGAGCAGCACACATGAGAGAAGTGTAGGAATTCAAAACACTATTGTGTTGTGCTGTTGCAATAATTACAGACCTGACAAATGGTTGGCTGGATTCGGAACATGCACTATTGTTGCTATTGTATTCATTTTGTTTCACACCTTAGTATGGTTTATTCACGAACACATCATTTACTGCAATAGCATGGTTCCTTGGGCCACAAATTATGCTGGATGATTTTCAGCGACTTGGGGCAGTGGTGTGGAGATGTGGAAATGCAATGGAAGGTTGGGAAAATGTTCACGATGTCCTGCTCAACGTGCTCTGGGTAGTTTTCAAAATAATTTGTGGCTGTTGCATCTTTCAAAGTAAATATTGGTGCTCTTTTTACCAAAAAGCTGGCCAAAAGTAAAAATTACACAACAGCTACAGCAAAATGCCTGCAGCTGTGCTGAAACATCCAGTCAAAGACAGCAATCGTAAGTTGTCATTTGGTATCAGCATGCTCATTCCTTTCATTACCTTCCTTCACGTCATGAGTGAGGATGGGAATGTGATGCTTTTGCACCCTTTTTCTGTAATCAGTACCATGCACATATACTCCTCTGTTTTTGTTACACTCTGCCAGTGAAAATCTGGACAGGTTCATCTGTAATCATGAAGAACAGAGCACACTGCATAGTGTAGGAATCCAAAACACCTTTGTGCTATGTTTTCTCCATAGCAAAGGTGGCTTGCTGGCTTGAGTGCAGCCATATTGTTATACCCACCAGATTCTGCCAGTGCAGTATGCCAACATAGCTCATTGGGCCACACATTTTGCAGGATGATAATCTCTTAACTTCAGCAAGGGGCAATGAGACTGGGAATTAAGAGGTTAAAGCTTCATCAAGTTCCACTAAAATGAAGTTGCTTTATGCTTTACAGAAGCACACAAGCATTGCATCCCTGTATAAAAGGGTAGATGCTGCATCATTAAATCGCTTCATGAAGTCGCTTTATGCTTTATGAAGTTGGTTTATGCTTTACAGCACACAAGCATTCCATCCCTGTATAAAAATTATATGCTGCATCATTTAAGATAAAACAATGCACTCTTTTAATAAAAGAATCGGTCTATTTATGGGCTGGAAGTGAACAAAGGCATGCTAGAACATGATCACATATTTTTTTCTGTGTTCATACATAGTTTGTTCAAACTTCTTTATTCTATCTTTTATATGTTACACTGTATGATGTTCAAAATGTTGCAATATCCCATTTTTTGCTTCCAAAATAACTTTCTGGGAGTTTTTCATGGATGGACATGCTGCACTTGCCTGTTTCCTCAAATTCCAATACTTCTTCATAGTTGTCATAGGTGCAATCACCAGTGGGATTGGGAAAGCATGGAAAACGCACCCCCACCTGATCTAGCTGGTGATGATTTGGGCTTTGGGGTGCACCAACTGTGTTGGTCATATGGTGCCCATTCACCTGATCTAGCTGGTGAGACTTCACACCCTGCCCCCCCCCCCCCCCCCCCCAGGATTTGTGGTTTATGAATTTCCCCATGCAAAACTACCTTTTTAGGCCCACTTCTGTTTCCCCATCTCAGGCATAGCTCAATATTTTTGCTATCATTTAATGCCAGTCAAAGCTGGTCTGCTCATGATGGGACTACTTTGAGGCAATGTGGGGCAAAATATCTTTGTCCACAGTAAGTGGTACTTCCAACCACCAAGATTAGAGAGGTAGGCACACATCACATTTGTGTATGGGTTTGTGGAAGCGAATGTTTGTAATTGGTACGGCACTCAGTGCAAGCATTGGCAAGACATGCATTGGTGAAAATTGGAACATGTGTGTCATTAACCCATGTCATATTCTGCTGGTATGTAACTGATTGGTAAACACAAGCTCAGACTAAATCAGCATTTATGTGCACAATGTTTCCTGAAGCCAAAGTACCAGTTGAAAAGTCTCCATGCCAAAAGCCTTGGGGAAAAAACAGAAAATGTAGTGTAACCTTTCAATGAATTTGTGTGATAATGGTAAAGGTAGCCAAAATTTGTGTGATAATGGTAAAGGTAGTCAATGATATGATAGGTAACCAATGACATAAGATGAAATCCATGTATATCTTTTTCCCTCAATGGAAGGTTTGACTCTCATACCATTTCTTGAACAAGTAATTTTGAACAATCAGTGTTTTGAGAACATTACAGCCAAACAAATGGAAAGAACTAATTTACTAGTGGCATATTGGGGTTCCAACAAGATTTCTCTGATCAGGGTGCCTACTTTGCATACAAATTCTGAGCTATTCAGAAGGACTTCAAGAAAACTAGCATTACCAACCAAGTTGGACACATCTACTCTCACTATGAATGATGACAGCAAAAAGATGAGATGACACTTCATACACAACATGTGCATAGGTCACACATGGCCTGGGTCACCTGCTCAATGTGAGTCCCTTTAGCTCTGGCAAAACTTTTGACTTGAATCCCATTGACAGGGTATTCAATGTCTTGTTCATTGGAATGATAACCTACATGAACAGGGACACACAAAGGATCCATCCTAGAAAGCTTTTCAGTTCAGACAAAACTGGTGAGCCTTTCTGTTGCTGTCCCCTGCCATACAGTCACATGCTTGAGCTGCAGACTGCATGCACCACAACAAAGTGCCGGGCGGCCCACTCCCGGCTAGCCCTCAGCGGGCCTGAGAACTGAGCCTGGGGGCCAGAACAGCATCACCCACGCAGACACCACCAAACAGCGGGAACTGACCTTCGCTGGTCTGAGAGTTGGTGACAATCAGGTCAAAGTCTGTGCCACGGCCCAGCTTCTTCTGGTCCATGATGGCCTGCTTGAGGTCGGCCACCGAGATGTGCACGCCATCAAACACCACTGTGTTCACCTCGGTGGACGAGGCAAACTTGTAGAACACCGACATGGTGACAGAGTGCTGAAAACAGACAGAATATGTCTCTCAAACACAACAGTTAAAAATGCAGGCCCAGACACATTGCCAGCTAAAAGTTTAGTTCCTTCACATCTGTGCAGATGATTAAAATAATTTCCTGAATTCCAGCTGAAGCTTTGGAAGCATGAGAAAAGGTTGCCATCTTGCCACAATTTCTTATTTTCATTCTAGAGCAACACTGAATACCTTGCAAACTTACCAGTGCCTTAGACTGGGGGCTGATGAAGCCTGTGGTCATGCAGCATGATTTTAACATTCTTAGAAAGTAGCACTTACATTGCTTCCAGTGTTTTAAGACATATCAACTATTGGGGCCATGCGGATTTTATAATGAAGTGAAACAATGATCAGTAGTGTGGGCCATGATAGAGGAGATGTCCCTGAGCAGCTGGGGAAGACCCAATCCTAACAAAAACCAGGGGGCCATCAATTCAATTTGTGGCAGGTTGTGTGCACCTGAAACCCAGCGCTGCATTTCAAGTCACTGTCAATATGTATTGCCAACAATCACTCCTTCAGGGTGGCCATTAATTCAAAAGGGAAAGTTGGTGTCAAAAACACATCTGGCAAACATTTGAAGAAGGATACCAGGCTCCAGGTGGTCACAACTTTGGTTGAAAATACTGGTGAGAACAAAAAATAATTATCATTGATTGCTAAGACAAAAATAATGACTACCTTTCACCACATACAAAATAAGATACACAGAATACCAAACCTGCTAGATCAGTTCAACCAGAATGTATAACAGATGGCTGGCATGGAAAATCTGATATAATCTAAGCATTGCAGGCCTGCAAAACATCTATAGATGCACGCTATGAAATATCAACCGAATTCCTGACCTGCTAAAAAGCATTTCAGCCAATTACTGCATCTAACCCAAAAACAGGCACCAATCACACCACAGTTTTGTCCTAAAACAGAAAGCATATGAGCAAGATTCTGGTCCAGAGATCTCACTAAGATTGCTGTATCCAGTGTTGACATACAGCCCCATCATTACATCTGTGCTGCCTGCTATCCTAGAGTCACCCTTTTCTTCTACTGCCCATTACAAGTCATGTATTAGTTCAATGGAATGTAAGGGTAATTAAGGCCAGTACCAGTACCAAACTTAAGAAAAAGAAAAATAGCCATGTCTGATATTACCTCACAGCTTTGCACCTGCCATACAAACTACTGGCCTATCTGATGTGCAATTGTTTGTGGCTGGTTTACCTATTCTGTGGAAGTGGTGGAATGCCAGTTCAATGCCCTCAAACTAATGTCAGCAAGCTGAATTGAAAAAAAATCCTGCTCCACATCTCCCACAGCCTCTCCAAATCTTAATTCTTGCCCCAACCATCTTACCAGACTTTGTCAAGATTTGCCATGTTTTGCAGGCTGGTTGGTCACCAAAGATATCATTACTCAGCAACAGGCAAATACCAAACCTGAATGCAACCCTTGTTGCAGGAGAGCAGCTCTTCCTGATCACCACAAACTGCTTATGACCAGCTTCACACAGCAATCTAAACCCTTAATAAGAACTTGGTGCCATGTCATGTCAACCATGTCCAGCATGGTGTGGCATGCTGGCAACAATTTCAGCTGATGTACACAGCAAACCTGAGAACCTTAAGTTTGGCACATGGTCACCATCAATTTTGACACATATAGCTGGGTCTGCAAACCAAGGTTCATGTTGATAAGATCTTGTTGCAGCTAAGATGGGTCAGAAATTGGAATATGTGGAGCAACCATCAAAATATCAAGGTATAAATTATTGAATTGACATATGGAGCAAATCATGCTTTATGGTATACCAAATCAGTAGGACCACAGCAAACATTCAAGTATGACAGTGAATGATGGTTTCAAGGGAATTAACTTTACAACAATTTGGCCTAATAACACAGATAACTATCCTTCTCGGGCCCAGTACATTTTTATGGTTCTTGATGGTGCTTGATACACAGTAATGTTGTGACCGCGCACAGTAATGGCGCCGGTGTCGCGGCTACTGTGTGTGTGTGTGTGGCGCTCGGGAGCTCGCTATCGTAATTGTAAACAATTTGAAGGTAAGAGCATGAATCTACCTGTTTTGTGATTATTTATGATATGCCCTGCCTTAAACATGACAAATGGTGTACAATGATTTTTTCTAATGTTAGGTAGGAAAGTACACCCTGACCCAAAAATTATGATGCCAGATACAACTTATTTTCCTTACCTAACCTTGCCTTATGGTGATCCAGAATTATACAAGGCCACTAGGCCTGTAGGTCCTGGTCCCATCAGGCTCCCAGTCTGATAACCAACCAAATTTTTAAGCCAAAATGCTCCCAAAATATTTTGAAAATTCAGAGCAGCAAGGGTTAATCAGCCCAGATGTCACAAACTACCCTGCAGTGGCTGATTTTTAGACTTGCTTTGTGTATTCTATTTGAATGCATGCTTCTTCCATGCTCAAAGGTGATGTGCATAGAACATTGCCAGTCAGTGTGCAATAACCAATGAAATGCTTCCCATGACCAACCAAGTCACATGCACTCTGATCCTAGCACGTACAACCCAAACTCAGACAGGTCAAATAATGATCAATTGGTTATTGCTTTACTTTAAAATGTGTTAGGAGTCATTTCAATACAACTATTTTTTGAAACAGCACAATTCCTTGCAATATTCTCCATGCGCCTGAATTGGTGACTTCCGCGCATGTAACTCACGGCGCAATAATTGCAACAGATGTTTAATTTTATGTTGCAATGTCCCTAAAACGCTGGAAATGTCCTTAAAATCCACGCCAACACCTGAAGTGAAAAACGTACCCAAAAGACGACCTGAACGAACGTCCGGTGCTTGCAGTCTCGTCCTATCTCCAATGGGCCAGTCCTGACCACAAATGCACCATTTCACTGTAGTACTCGAAGCCCCGCAGGAAACCGTGTTCCGAGCACGCTTTGCAAGTGTTCTGGTTGTAGGTAACCACAAAAATATCTACGCAATCACTTCAATTCGCAGCTCTCCACGAGCGCTTCGCGCCGACCCCCGACGCTACGAACGCCAACGTTGTGAACAAAATGGCGACCGCTGCAACGCAAAAGAGAAGCCGTTGCGAAACGCAAAGAACTAATGGCAATCTTAATTAGGAATGATTACCTTCAGTCGACATGAAAAATAAGATGACTGAGATAAAAATTATCAAAGAATTAAGCCTATTATTTTCCCAGCACTTTGCAGTTACAGGACTAAAAGCAATTCTCGATTTCCCATTTCAAACAATTTTTCCTCACTACAGTTTATGTGGCAATTATGACGCGGGCTTAGGTTATTGGGACCCTTCATGCACCACGTGTGGTCGAAAACAAAAACAGTGGAGAACGCTGATTCTTCGCCGAAAGGTGAAGGTCCGGTTGTGTCGATTGTCCCTGGGTCGTGATCTCGTGGTGAACGCTGTGTGAGGCGAGAGCGCTCCTTGTATGTTGCAGTCGGGGTCCTTTTTGTGTCTATAGATCTTTACTTCATTCATTTTTTCCACAAACCAAACTCACCATATAATGACGTTTCATACGTCTTGGATATCATCCTTTTAAATTTACATTTAAGGCTACGAGTTCAGAAATTGAGTGTGAAGTATAATGGTATCACACGTCATTCTAAATACCCGCATGGAAATTGTGCCATGGATTAAAGTATCTGGCTCTTGAGGTGGATTTAACATTGGATGGGGAGTATCTTTTCCACCCATTAATGTGAGCTGAATAATGGATGGAAATTCACACAAGTGGCGGTGGACAATTGCATGCAATTCTTTCTATCCATCTGTGTAGCATCTCCACTCAAGTATGGAATTTTGTAAGAGTGTCACATCTGTCAACTGGGATCTGGATCCTAGTACTTGTTTGACTTTCATGGAGTGGATGAGAGGGGTCCTTTTCAGCCTTTTTTAAACATTGATGACACTTGCAGCAGCATTTGTATATCCTGTGTTCTGGTGTAGTAGATGGAGTATGTCCTATGGTACTGAGCATGTCCTGTTGTGAAATTAAAAGATTTGAGCATGCAAAAAGGACCGTGAGTGCTCCAGCACAGTCCCAAAGGTCCATGTTTAGTTTCTGACAGGCTGATGGAAGTTGGCAAATAAAGCATCGATATGGACCCAATGTTTCCATTCCTCTATGGTGCGTGCAGCACTGTTCACCTCTCCTATTTAAATTTTGATTCAGCAAATGTCAGCAGTATTACATCTAATGGACATCTGCAGATTTTATAATGCTCTGTGTATTGTAGCAACTGGCAGTATATGGGAACATGAGTTTTAATACACATTCTGAAAAAGCCATGAAAAAATATATGTGATGCATACCAATACAAGAACACAAATATGTAGAAACAAACTTCATGACAGACCAAAATGAGGATGAACCTATCAGACAGTAATTGGTAGTGCCATTTGTTTTTTTGTGGGCTTAGCAATTTGAATTTTGTCTATTACTGTGTACATATTTGACTCCCAGGTCTCTGTCCTTGAGCCATCCATGGTTGTTGTGCTTCGATATATTACGCATTGCAGTCATTTCAGACACAGCATACTTTGTCTTATGTTTGGTACTACCTAAGACAGCTTTCTGGCCACATGGCCCTACTCATTTCTTCTTTTAATTGTGAGAGCTATCCCACTTTTATCCACAATATTTTTGAGTATATTGAAGGGCTTGTGATGTTTTGTGATGAGGGAGGGGCATGATTTCAACATCTAGGCATTTTGGTGCATGGTGTGGAAGTGTGACAAGAAGTGGTCTTTATATTCTCTCATCACTGATGGTGATTTCTGGTGTGAATGGAGGTTTTGTCATGCTCTTGCATGTTTTGTTCTCTGCATTCCACATTTTCTGTACTCCGGTGATGAGGTTTATGCTGAAAAGAAGCATCCATGAGGTGTGCTGAAACTGAGGCGCACCTTCGCTGTTATGCCTGATGTATCTCACAATGACATGTATCTTTCAGTTGGCCTTGCATCGCTCTGCAATGGATGAAGCGTGTTGAAGCCGCCAAGACGCTGAGTTCGGTTTAGGTGCCGCCCAAGGAAGAAATTGGCGACCGTCGCTGGCGCGACAGTTCCAGCTGAGAGAAGTTCTGGAGTAAACAGCTGTCTTTCTACTGCCTCACCGTCAAAATGATATCTGGCGGTAGAAACAAGGTGATATTGAAAGAATATGAAACCGTTGGAGCTGAAATGACCAACGTGCCCGGCTCTTACAGTAGTTGTGATGATACGTACGAGGCGTGGCATAAACGGTTCAAAGAGAAGTTCAAGGCTCAATTTGTGAAGCTGACTGACACAGAGTCGGAGTTCGACCTCATTGGTATTGATGCGCCGATCGCTAATGCTTTCAGGCGAATACTTATCGCGGAAGTCCCAAGTATGGCCATAGAGAAAGTGCACATCTACAACAACACCAGCATTCTGCAGGATGAGGTTCTTGCCCACAGGATGGGGTTGATCCCATTGAAAGCGAATCCCCTGATGTTTGAGTACAAGGGCTCCAGTGAAGATGCTGGCAAGCCGGAAGACACACTCGAGTTTGAGCTGAAGGTCAAATGCAAGGTCAACCCAAACGCCCCAAGCGACGCCGCCAACCCGGCCGAGAAGTACATTAACTCCAATGTGTACTCAGGTGCCATCAAGTTCTGTCCCCACGCAACGCAAGAGGGTCTGTACACCGACGAGCAGGTGGGAACCGTGCACCAAGACATCCTCATCGCGAAGATGCGTCCTGGCCATGAGATTGATCTTAAGCTGCACGCCGTCAAAGGCATCGGCCGCGACCACGCCAAGTTCTCGCCGGTGGCCACAGCCTTCTACCGGCTGCTGCCGGAGGTGACCTTGACCAGGGAAGTGAGGGGAGAGTGGGCCGAGAAGCTCCAGAAGTGCTTCAGCCCCGGGGTCATACTGCTGGAGGACGGGCCGTCGGGAGAGAAAATCGCACGTGTGGGCGACGCGAGGTACGATAACTGCAGCAGGAACGTGTACCGGTACGACGAGCTGAAGGACGCTGTGGTGCTGGGGAAGGTGAAGGACCACTTCATCTTCAGCATCGAATCGGTCGGTGCCCAGACGCCGGAGGTGCTGTTCGCGGAGGCGGCGAAAGTGATGCTTAGGAAGTGTGAGATGTTTATTGCTGCGCTGGACGAGGCATCAAGCAAGGCAAAGGAATAAACCCGTGTTACAGTCATTGTAAAGGTTTTCATGAGAACATATGGCGACGAACAATAGCTGCAGGACCGGCAGCACATCTGATGGTGGATTCTGAGACTGGGGTTTTAATCCCGCGGATCGCTTACATACGTATTTAGCCCACTGCGGCGAAAAAGCGCCAGGGATTGCAAATGCTATGTTATGGTTATTGCTGTTTTAGCATCGTCGAATGATCCAATGGTGGCATTTTCAGAAAGATATTTGCCCTCTCAAATGCATAACGTCGATTGTTGGGCGAAAACATAATCGCTCGTTCCATTCTCACAGCTGGTACAAGCAGCAACACGACTGTTTTCTAGGGACCGCAGTTCAGGTGGTCTCGAGTCGAAAGGGTTAAAGGCATCGAATACAGGAGCCAATGGTCTCCTATTCACGGAACACATATTGGAGCCAGTCCGTGATCCAAATCTCTTGCATAGCCTTTCGTCTTTGGATGTCAGTCGCGACAGGTGATAGTGTTTCCTTTTTGTCCCGGCGACCCGAAACCAAGCCGCGTGGGGGAAGTTTCCTCTGGCTAAAAGTCAACCAAAGAGGCGTTCAATCGGCTTTTGAGATCTGTCGCAAAGCAAGGGATAGGAGAAGCTGCGTTACGGTAGACGGTTATGCTGTCTGTGCGCACGGGCAAGTAATAAAAGCACGGCGAGTTCACTTATCCGCAGATTAAGCACAGTTACGTAACGCAGTACAGTACAGCGTGGAGTCCAGGACCGCTTCATTGCCGCGGCCGGTTCCACCCTTGGCTCAGCCAGTGAATCAGGCCAACGTCATTGCCGAACGGGAAGTTCGGGAGTTTCCTAGCTCTGCGGCGCCCGCTGCAACCAAGTGAAAACCTTTTCATCCTCCCCGATGTGGCGCTCGCGCAGCCGTCCCACGGTTGGCATGGTGCGGGCGGTTCGAATGGCGGGCGGGTGCTGTCCAATGGAGGTGGCGTGGGCTTCCGCTGCACATGGCACCAGTGAGCAGCTGGTTCGGGGACTTGTCGCAGGGTGGCGGAAATAGCTGCCGACTGTGCCGACTCAGGAGACCAAAGCCGGCCACCGCCGAGTGATGGAAAAACTCAGAATCAGGTGTGCCAGGTGCTATAGCTGGGTAGTGCGCATGCGCGATGGAGGAGCTCGTTTCATTCCGGCGCAAGCCCAATGTAAGCCGTGGAGCTCAGCTATTCGGGTCGCTCTGCACTGTGGCCACTCGGAGGTAGATTCTTGGGGACGGGCTAAAAACGGTGGGAATCTGCGGCTTTCATGGCGGGAATTTCATTACCCGTACTTAAATAGCTGCATGCTGTGTTCTCATCGATATAACATTGCGCATTTGTAATCGCCTGTTGGTAAAAAAGAATGCTTAGATGCGCGTCAGTGCCTAGAGCAAAAAGAAACGTGCTCGATTCGAGTAACGTTTGTAATCGACAGGTGCAATGAGCTCAGCTTTCTCTTCCTGGTGTGCTTTGCCAGCGTTGGTGAACACTAAACATACCCTTTCGTGCCCGCACACCCATGCTGTGTGGCAGGCGGAGCAAGTGTGCGTGACACTGAACCACGGTGCACTGACAGAACCTGGTGATGTCTTTTGGTACCTCGCGGTAACGGCCGGGTAGGTGCGCTGGTCAACGACGCGAGAACTTTACATGAGAAAGCACGGGTGTCGATTTGTGTGCTTTTGGGTGGGCCCCTGCCCCCCCGGTCCGATTTCCCCCCCCCCCCACCACAAAAAACTGAGTTCGGCCCTTCCATCCTTCTGGACCAAAAGTACAAGCTGGACATTCCAAATGGGAAATAATGATCCTGCCATTTTAAAAGAAAGTTTCCACTAGCTGCTTTTCAGGAAGAGGAAGCAACGAAAATAAAAGCTGCCATATCATGTTCACGTGAATATAGCTGACTGAGCTAGTTACACTGCAAACGCTCCACGTTCGTACCGTGTTTGCTTGAGTATACTCTTTTTTCTTGCACGACGGCATGCTTTTACGTCCACGACTCGGTTGCAGTTGTCAGTTGTCACATGTCATTGTTTAAAAACGTCATCATACCTTGCCCAACATTGATTGAGAGCCTATTGACGGCCGTTATATCTGGAAATCGTGCTTACGAACGCCAGATGTGAACGACTCGACGATGACATTTCACTTGGCCTTCACCGCCGCATGGGTTATCGAATGGCAGGATTTGAATGACGTTGGTACGACGCTACGAATGCCAATGTGACCTTGAAACACTTACCCTGAAATGGTCTTCCCATCTTCGCGGACGTGCGCATCGGGCACTACGGCGGTTTAGGTCTTAAGAAGGGCAAGGCTGTGAACTGCATCAAACAATCTTCGAGATAATTTTTCAGCCCAAAACCCGATAGAAATG